>NC_140924.1:6779905-7037751 GCF_045865225.1 Trachurus japonicus
TGTTCACTGCAAAAACTCAAAATCTTTCCAAGAATATTTGTCTTATTTCTTGTCACAATGTCTCATTTCTAGTCAAAACTAATCTCTTTCCACTTAAAATAAGACTCATCACCTAAAAATCTACTTGTTTTCAGATAATTTTCACTTGTTTCAAAATAATTTTCAATTGAAATAAGTAGAAAAATCTGCCAGTGAAAGCAAGTTTTCTGTGCTTGTAATAAGAAACTTGCTCCACTATCAGATTTTTCTACTTATCTCAAGTGAATGCTTGAAAGAAGTAAAATGTGGCTACTTTTTAATGTGATGAGTCTTATTTTAAGTAGAATTAGATTTGTTTTGACTAGAAATAAGACAAATCGTCTTGGTAAGATTTTGAGTTTTTGCAGTGTTCATCGGTAGACGTCTGACTGACCCGTCTGTCTCTTTGTCTGTCCTCAAGGTTTTTGTTTTGTTACTGTGGTGAACATCTGTAGAACATCTGTACCCTCCAACATGAAGACTCTGGCTCTGTCTGTGCTGGTCTTGGCCCTGGTGGCTCTGACTCAATCTGCTGCTGGTGAGTATTTCTGACGTTTTCTACGGTTGTTGTGTTTCTGTCCGGCTCAGATTCAAACACAGCGGTTGTTGTTCTCTGTCTCTGTCCAGGTGCTGCTGATGAGAAGGCTGCCAAGGTCGACAAGTGTGAGTACCGCTACATGTTATATAGATACTGTTTTCACTTTTCTGTTGGTCAGTTGTTCAGTAAGAGACTTATTGATGAACACTGCAAAAACACAAAATCTTTGCAAGAATATTTGTCTTATTTCTTGTCAAAATGTTTCATTTCTAGTCAAAACTAATCTCTTTCCACTTAAAATAAGACTCATCACCTAAAAATTAACTTGTTTTAGATCATTTTCACGTGTTTCAAACACATTTTCACTTGAAATAAGTAGAAAAATCTGCCATTGAAAGCAGGTTTTTTGTGCTCGTAATAAGGATGAAAAATTTGCTCCACTGTCAGATTTTTCTACTTATTTCAAGTGAAAATCTGCTTGAAAGAAGTAAAAAGTGTCTAAAAACAAGCTACTTTTTAATGTGATGAGTCTTATTTTAAGTAGAATGAGATTTGTTTTGACTAGAAATGAAATTTTGACTAGAAATAAGACAAATATTCTTGGTAAGATTTTGAGTTTTTGCAGTGAACTTGATGACGAAGGTCAATGGACAAAGGTCGTATCGACCTTACAAGTCACGGTTTCGTCCTTCTTCACATTTGGTACAAATGTCCACTTGCACTTCAAAGACAAACTGGAGACTTCACACAATTTTTTGTATTGTATTGTATTTTATTAGCACATAAAAGATATATAAAACAGCATATTAAAAAGTGGAACAACAACAAGAACAACAAAAAAAACAAACATACAAAGTATACAGTAGATAAAGCAAATGTGCCGGAGAAACCAAAAAAACCCCTAAGGGCTTGTCAAGTGGTCCTCCTAAAGACAAACATTCAACATGAACGTAATTTACAGAATGAAAAAAACAACATAAAACAAAAAAGAATGGACATTAATGTTTGATATTTCATCTGGTTGTGGATAAACAGATGTGGACTCTGTCGCTGAGCCTCTGGCAGCAGCCGTGGCGCTGGCAGCCGCCGGTAATTGAACATTTTCACTACTGCATTATATTTGTAAAGGTGCAGAGACACTTCCTTTACTCTTCTCACTCTCTCCTGTGTTTGTCATTGTCTCTTTAATTGTCCAATAAATCTTGCAGATGACGCAAAAGCAGAGAAATATTACAAGGCCAAGGACGACAGTGCCCTCGCTAAGTGTGCAGTGTGTTAAACAGCAAACCAAACATCATGGTGGACGTCTGGATGAAAAGCAGAGTGATCCATCTCACCTTTGTGTTTCCTCTCTATGGCTGTGAAGCTTTTAGCACCGTTTGATTCTGTAGAGTCAATCGTTTCTTTCTGTCTTGTGTGAAAAATAAATACGTTGAAGCATTGAAACAAGTTGTTAGTTTCTCACTCTTTTACTTCCACACAAAAAATGCTATCAGGTTTTTATGTAGGGTGAATTCAGGTATATTGGGACAATTTTTGTAAATTCATTTTCTGAGCCATTTTTTGTCATCAAGATTAATAAATAACCCAACAAATGAGATATGTCTGGATTCCTCTAGGTGTCTGCGTTCTTTATGTGAAACAATTATGTGCTAAAATTCTTTTGTGAGAGCACAGCACTCTATTTTAAAGGTTTTGACACAAAACTATTTTTTTGCAACTTGTTTGGTAAATTGGGACAGTAGGTTTGGTAATTTGGGACACAGGCTTGTGCAATGGGATATTGCATGGAGCTGCAATTACATTAAAAAAGACATGAATAGATTGCTTATTTATGTATATTAGGCCTATAGCCTATTATTTTTATGTTGTGTATTGTTTATAATCTCGTGATTTGTAACCAAATCAACCAAATATACGAATTATTTCAACAAACAGCAGATTTAATAGCCTAAAACATATTGTGAGCAGACTATTGACCTCAGGAGAAGCAAGCATGTTTTTAAAAATAAATTTATTTTTATATTTTGTTAAATATAAATATATAAAATAAAGATAACTCATGACATAATAAGAGATAAAACAATCTGACCTATTTTTGAACGTCACTTCACATATTCGACATTAACTGCTGATTTGATATTCTGAAATGTACAAAGGTACTTGTTTTCCCTATATGTGTAAGAATTTCTCACTTTTAAGCATGTAAGATATGACTACACTATTGAAATATTTCAATATAAACCCAGAAACACTGTCCCAAATTACCTGAACATGCTGTCCCAAATTACCATACCACTATTGGTAATTTGGGACAGCAAGAAAATTCCAAATTAAGAAAATGTGAACATCCTCACAAACCAATGTTTGTTTATTTTTGTACACCAATGCATCACACATCTTAATATAACTTTCATACCTACAGTAAATTAGTCATACAAATGTAATAGCCTTATATTAAATTCCAACAAAAGCACATGCCGTTTTGCTGACCTCCTGATATTTGGGGTCAGCGTCCTGTTTGATGCTGACCCCACCCCCCTGTGTGATGTCACCCAAAATATTTAATGTGACTTTTAATGTAGACATCCAAAGGAATGTATCAGCACCTTTAACTTTGTCATAGCCCATTCAAGGCAAGTGGAAGCATTGTATTTCCTTATCTGTCCCAAATTACCTGATGTCCCAATATACCTGAATTCACCCTAAGGGATAATGCCTGACGAGGTGTCCATTATCAGAAATTAATGGACGACGCGAAGTCCATTAATCTCTGATAATCGGACACCTCGAAGGGCATTATCCCGCTTATACCATGGTCACTTACAAGATAAATGCATATTAAATCAATTACATACAATTTAATGTTGTTTTTACCGTTCAAATCATACGTCTTTCACAATAAGCGGCTGAGCGGACTATTTAATAACTCCCGTCGGCGACAAAAGAAAAAGAAAAAGAGGTACCCGCTGTGACCGCAGCGTGTTGCCATAGTGACTCTGCCAGCAGAGAGACTTACAGATTTTGAACTGTGAGTCTCTGAGGTTGCAACCTGATCTCACAGAAATGCGTGAAATGACCACGAACACCTAGTACCAGATTCCGTGCTCCTTTCACGTAATGTGTTATATTACGTGAAAGAAGCACGGAAACAGTCTCCACTGAAAGCCAATGAGTCCAAATTCCGTGAGATGGCCACGCAAACCGTGTCGTGGTGGATGCACGCATTTTCAGCTTCAAAGACAACACCCCCAGTGCGTCAACAGCCTGACGAACGGTCACTGTCCCTCCTCGTCACATGCTTAGGTGCCCGTTTTTTTTTTTTTTTTTTTTTTTACTTTTCCTTAAAGCTTTATTGAACCTGATGCTGCTGTGTCTGACGTAGTTTACAGCAAGGACGTCCTTTCGGTTATCTATTTATTTATTTATTTAGTGATCATGGTGTTTGGTGCAGAATAATCAATCAATAAATAAATAAATTAGGTCGGAAGCTACGTCAGACCGGGGGGGGGTGGATTCTACAGGTGAAGACCACTTCCGCGTTCAAAAAGCTGCTCTGTTTAATCAATATTCTGAAGAAAGATCTGATTATTAGCCATAACGCTGTAACCATCCAAGGAAGACTGTGTAACAATATTATGTGCTTCTGCTGAGTCCAAAAGCCCTGTGTAATATCAACTTTATTTTAAGAAAACACGTTTTGTTTCCAATGTCATATCACGGAGAAGCACTACATTACCCATAATCCTCATATTTATCAGCGACGTGTCTGATTGGTTGAGCTTGCTGTTACCAGCAAATGAAAAAATAAAACAAATTGAGCTTATATTATTTTCTTAGTAACTAAAAGGTCTTAACATCTTTTTTGTTTTCAACATTGAATAAAAAAAACGGTGCTATATTGTTAAAATTCAACAATAAAGTGCATACAAGTTGGCTTGACTTCTTTCTTTTTTTCTTTTTTTTCATAATTTTCACCAGCATCTTTCTGGTCCACATCACATCACATTTAATGTAATTTAATTCAATGAGTAACATTTTATTTTTTATCTGAAAAACATTATTATGAATTCAAGGGTCAGAGGTAACTGATTAGTGTTAAATTTAACCTTTTTGACCCTGTTTCCTTGAATAAATCACTAAGACTTTGATGCGGGAAGCTGAGATTTTGATTTGATTTTGTTCAGAGCACTAGGGACAAAGTTTCTGTAGAATTTCAGACCTGTCGGACGTCCAGAAGGGTCACAGCTGACCACCCAGGCTCGTTTCTCGGCCTTCAAAGCCTAGATTTAGAAGCCTTTTGTCTAATAACGTCTACATCCTTGGGGTTATAAGGCTGAAAGTTTCATGCATTTGTCCGGGGCCTAAGGCCATCCACCATGTGCAATTTCAAACCCGTGCGACCTTCACAAGTGTCAAAGGTCACTGATTTGTGACCTTTTTGACCCCGTTTCCTTGAATAAAACACCAAGACTTTGATGCGGGAAGCTGAGATTTTGATAGGTTGTCCAGAATGTCTAGTAGATTGTGTGTGCAAAGATTCAGAGCTCTGTGACATTCAGAAGGGTCACAAATAGCCAAAAAGCAATGCTGCTTTCTCTGACCTCTTATTAAAGGAGAAATGTTGCAATTCTTTAATAGCTTCCAGGTGCTTTGGCCTATCAGGCTGAATTTTTAGCTAAAGGAGCTGGTGTACGATCAGGAAGTAGGGGAGCTGTGCATAAAGCCAATTGGTAAGTGTCAAAGGTCACAGGGGTCAAACATCAAAGTGAATCCAGCCATTCCTGCTTTTTCTCAACAAAACATACACGCTTTAAGTTATCATCATGAAATATTAATAGGTTGTATATCAGAGAGTCCTCTATCAGAATATTTTGGTCCCGTTGCTCTAGGGGCCCCGGGGGCCACTTGGCTTTCCCATGCTCCCACAGAGTTGGGCCTCGGGGTGATGGATAAGGGCCTCACCATGAGTCCACAGACCAAGTTTCAAGTGATTTGGTCGGTTTCTATGGAAACGGCGGCCTCAAGGATACAGAGGAATGCGGCTGTTTGAAGCCCCGCCTCTCGAAAAGTAATGGCTCAATCAGGACCGAACACACATCTACGCGTTCGTCTTGGGCCCCCGAACCATATATTACGAAATCAGAACTGTACGACTTTTGGAAATGTGTTTTGTCTGTTTCGGCTTTTCTGACTCAGTGTCTGTCAGACTTATAGCGTGAGAGACCCTCTTAGTCAGAAAAGCCAAAATAGACAAAACACATTTCCAAAAGTCGTACAGTTCTGATTTCGTAATATATGGTTCGGGGGCCCAAGACGAACGCGTAGATGTGTGTTTGGTCCTGATTGAGCCATTACTTTTCGAGAGGCGGGGCTTCAAACAGCCGCATTCCTCTGTATCCTTGAGGCCGCCGTTTCCATAGAAACCGACCAAATCACTTGAAACTTGGCCTGTGGACTCATGGTGAGGCCCTTAACCATCACCCCGAGGCCCAACTCTGTGGGAGCATGGGAAAGCCAAGTGGCCCCCGGGGCCCCTAGAGCAACGGGACCAAAATATTCTGATAGAGGACTCTCTGATATACAACATATTTATATTTCATGATGATAACTTAAAGCGTGTATGTTTTGTTGAGAAAAAGCAGGAATGGCTGGATTCACTTTGATGTTTGACCCCTGTGACCTTTGACACTTACCAATTGGCTTTATGCACAGCTCCCCTACTTCCTGATCGTACACCAGCTCCTTTAGCTAAAAATTCAGCCTGATAGGCCAAAGCATCTGGAAGCTATTAAAGAATTGCAACATTTCTCCTTTAATAAGAGGTCAGAGAAAGCAGCATTGCTCTTTGGCTATTTGTGACCCTTCTGAATGTCACAGAGCTCTGAATCTTTTGCACACACAATCTACTAGACATTCTGGACCACATTTTAAAATCTCAGCTTCCCGCATCAAAGTCTTGGTGTTTTATTCAAGGAAACGGGGTCAAAAAGGTCACAAATCAGTGACCTTTGACACTTGTGAAGGTTGCACGGGTTTGAAATTGCACATGGTGGATGGCCTTAGGCCCCCGGACAAATACATGAAACTTTCAGCCTTATAACCCCAAGGATGTAGACGTTATTAGACAAAAGGCTTCTAAATCTAGGCTTTGAAGGCCGAGAAACGAGCCTGGACGGTCAGCTGTGACCCTTCTGGAGGTCCGACAGGTCTGAAATTCTACAGAAACTTTGTCCCTAGTGCTCTGAACAAAATCAAATCAAAATCTCAGCTTCCCGCATCAAAGTCTTAGTGATTTATTCAAGGAAACAGGGTCAAAAAGGTTAAATTTAACACTAATCAGTTACATCTGACCCTTGAATTCATAATAATGTTTTTCAGATAAAAAATAAAATGTCACTCATTGAATTAAATTACATTAAATGTGATGTGATGTGGACCAGAAAGATGCTGGTGAAAATTATGAAAAAAAAGAAAAAAAGAAAGAAGTCAAGCCAACTTGTATGCACTTTATTGTTGAATTTTAACAATATAGCACCGTTTTTTTATTCAATGTTGAAAACAAAAAAGATGTTAAGACCTTTTAGTTACTAAGAAAATAATATAAGCTCAATTTGTTTTATTTTTTCATTTGCTGGTAACAGCAAGCTCAACCAATCAGACACGTCGCTGATAAATATGAGGATTATGGGTAATGTAGTGCTTCTCCGTGATATGACATTGGAAACAAAACGTGTTTTCTTAAAATACAGTTGATATTACACAGGGCTTTTGGACTCAGCAGAAGCACATAATATTGTTACACAGTCTTCCTTGGATGGTTACAGCGTTATGGCTAATAATCAGATCTTTCTTCAGAATATTGATTAAACAGAGCAGCTTTTTGAACGCGGAAGTGGTCTTCACCTGTAGAATCCACCCCCCCCCCCCCTCCCCGGTCTGACGTAGCTTCCGACCTAATTTATTTATTTATTGATTGATTATTCTGCACCAAACACCATGATCACTAAATAAATAAATAAATAGATAACCGAAAGGACGTCCTTGCTGTAAACTACGTCAGACACAGCAGCATCAGGTTCAATAAAGCTTTAAGGAAAAGTAAAAAAAAACAAACAAAAAAACGGGCACCTAAGCATGTGACGAGGAGGGACAGTGACCGTTCGTCAGGCTGTTGACGCACTGGGGGTGTTGTCTTTGAAGCTGAAAATGCGTGCATCCACCACGACACGGTTTGCGTGGCCATCTCACGGAATTTGGACTCATTGGCTTTCAGTGGAGACTGTTTCCGTGCTTCTTTCACGTAATTTAACACATTACGTGAAAGGAGCACGGAATCTGGTACTAGGTGTTCGTGGTCATTTCACGCATTTCTGTGAGATCAGGTTGCTCTGAGTGCAGCCAGATCAGAGCAGATGAGGCTCCTGTTGGTAACTTGCTGGAATATCCATAATACTTAGTTTAAAATCACCAAGAAATACTCACACCTCACACAGAAGTCCTCTCATCTCTCACTTAGAGGTTTGAGTTTGAAATATTTAATACATTTTGTAAATCTTGCGTTTTTTAAGCTGCACTCTCTCCACTCCCGAGACCTTCCAGCTGTTGTTACAGTGAGGCCACATGATGGCGCTCTTGAATACCAATTCAACCTCTTTATTTCTAAAAGCTAATTCCCTCTTTGTCTCCTCAAAATAGAATTTTCTTTCTTTCTTTATTATTGTAATTAAACAACAAAAGTGAACAGCTTTTTAAAAAATTTGTGGAAACTCTTCCCTGTTACTTTCAACTTTCAACAAATGATTGTTGGTGTATTTGCTGAAGCCATTTTTGTTTTCATGTTTGGATGTTTTATTTTGGTATAGTAAGGTGGCGTGTGGTGCATGGAAATTGTTACGAAGAGGAAGAGCAAAACACTTGGCATGTGTACTGCTGCTAACCAAGTGGAAACATACAGTTTTTGACCGTCGTCGCATTGTGGCCAACATTTGTTTGTTTTTTTGTTTTGTACATACAAGTTTTTGGTCGAGTATAAGTGTGTGGAGAGCTCGGCGAAGACAATATTCCAAATATTCCAATATTCAACCAAACCTGAAGATTGTAATAAATGTTTTGTAACTGCATGAACGTCTGCTGAGCCTCTATCTCTCATTCAATGGACCCACCACACAAAGGACAACAATACCAGTATAGCAGCCCCTCAGTGGTTTATACTTAACACTTGAGGACATGGAATTAACATAAAAACTAAAATGTATTTAATGCAGATTATTTCAATAAGTGTAATGAGCCAATGTTTTTCCAGAGAAGACATCAAACTTGACTTTGACTTCCTGCCTAAACGCTCTGGGCGACACGTCCTTAGATAAAGAACAGGGACTAGAAACTAGAAATGAAATTTTGACTAGAAATAAGACAAATAGTCTTGGTAAGATTTTGAGTTTTTGCGGTGAACTTGATGACGAAGGTCAATGGACAAAGGTCATATTGACCTTACAAGTACAAATGTCCCCTTGGACTTCGAGGACAAACTGGAGACTTCACACAATTTGACACTAATGTTTGATATTTCATCTGGTTCTGGATAAACAGGGGTGGACTCTGTCGTTGAGTCTGTCGTGGCGCTGGCAGTCGGTAATTTTAATTTTTCACTTGTGCATTATACTTGTATGAAATGTTATTTGGTTCAGTAAATACAGAGTAAAGGTGCTCACTCTCTCCTGTGTTTGTCTTTGCCTCTTTAATTGTCCAATAAATCTTGCAGATGATGCAAAAGCAAAAAAATATTACAAGGCCAAGGACGACAGTGTCTACGTTAAGTGATGGTGTTAAGCAGCAAACCAAACATCATGGTGGACGTCTGGATGAGAAGCAGAGAGATTCATCTCACCTTCGTGTTTTCCTGTGAAGGCTGTGAAGCTTTTACCACCGTTTGATTCTGTAGAGTCAATTGTTTCTTTCTCTGTTGTGAAAAATAAAAAGTTGGAGCAATGAAACAAGTTTCTCACTCTTTTACTTCCACACAAAAAATACTATCAGGTTTTTATCAATGTATAATCTGCATGACATTCAACTATTTGTGATCATAAAGCCAACCATGCAAGTTTGGAGAAACTGAGCCTTAAAACCAGCCGTCAGGACTTCCTGTCACGTTGTGACAACTTTGTCACAACAAAGCAGTCACACCAAGCTCCGCCCACCACTTGGTTCCCTCTAGATCACTGGAATAAGAGAGTAACGACACACATTGGTCCAATGGAAGCGCCTCCTGATGGCGGAATATGGGAATTGCAAAAGCGCCCAAGAACTGACATTTCTGCATTGTTGGTGAATGAGCAAGTGCGGTATTTTCAATAATTTAAGGACATTTCTAGATCACCCACGTTAATAGCATCATTGAGGATCCTTTACAGATAAACATTAACACATAGGCGAGTAAAAAAAACCTAAAAAACCCAAACAGTTTATAATAAACAAATTATAAATGTAATTTGATATGACCAAGACACCTAAAAACAAAAACACGGACGTTTTCATCAATTTACTAGCAAGTGGGCAACACACAAACATTGGAGTGAATGCGTTTTCTGGGCGCTTTTGCAATACCCATATCCTGCCACTCGGGGTGCAAAATGCTTACCACGGGAGTCAATGGTGGTGTCCTTACTGGAGCGGCCCTGCTCCATCCGGCGGTCCTGCTCCACCTGGCGGCCCTGCTCCATCCGGCGGTCCTGCTCCATCCGGCGGTCCTGCTCCATCCAGAGGTCCTGCTCCATCCAGAGGTCCTGCTCCATCCAGAGTTCCTGCTCCATCCGGCGGTCGCTCCATCCGGCGGTCGCTCCATCCGGCGGTCCTGCTCCATCCGGAGGTCCTGCTCCATGCGGCAGTCCTGCTCCATCCGGTGGCCCTGCTCCATCCGGTGGCCCTGCTCCATCCGGCGGTCCTGCTCCATCTTTCTTTCTTTTTTGTGTCATTGTCTTGTGAGCTACTGGACTAATTTGAATTTCTCTCCTAGGGATGAATAAAGTATTCTCTACTCTACTCTACTCTACTCTTTTCCAGTGCTCTAGTTCCCTCCATCCAACACTTGCAGGATTTGGTTTCTCTGAATTTTTATTCTGAAATCTATTGGTTTCTATTGCATGACCCCCCAAAAAATGCAAAGTTTTATCAGCAACTGTTGATCAGCTTTCTTCCAATCAGCTAATCAATAATCAGTTCAGTTCAAGTTTATTTATATAGCACGTTTAAAAGCAAGCATTGTTGACCAAAGTGCTGTACAAGTCATATAAGACACATAATATCAAACACATTCAGACTCCAGATCCATACGCATGCACAAATAAACAGTTCCACAGCGTACATAGCTGAGTTTCCCATAATAACCCACGTTGAAGGCCAGCGAGAAAAAGTAGGTCTTGAGCAAAGACTTGAATTGCACGACATTTTCAGCAGATTTTATGTGAAGACATGCAGCTCTCATGACCTTGTTTTGAGTGAGCCCCAATCATAAGTTTAGTTGTAGGTATTCTACATTTATGTGGTTTGCTCCTTAGGTTTCTCTTCTTTGTCTGACTTGTGAAGACACGACATGGTGTCATCATGTTACTATGAGGGTACTGCAGTGCAAATAAACTCAGTGTTAAGGGAAGGTGTGTGAGTCAGTTGTCTCATCAGATGGATCATGGAGTCGTTGAGTGTGTGTTGGCTCTCTGCCTGGTGAAGTGAGTGTGTGTTTGTGTGTGTGTGTCCTCGTCCTTCCGTGGAATTCATGCGGCGATCAAACACTCCCACTAACACTAACACTCGCACTAGCAGGACGATTTGAATACAGAGGAGAGACAAGAGCTGGACTGAACTAAAAGAGACAGAGGGATGAACAGACGTCTGCTGGAGAGATGAAGCTGTGACAGGATGAACGGTAAGAGACAACTTTCTAAACACACACAGACAGGACGATTTAAAGAGTCGACTCACATGAAGGTCCTGGTAAAGTCTTGAAATTCTGAGTTTTAGAAATGTTCTGGTGACTGAAAGAACCATGTAATACTGAGTGTTTACTAGTAACTTAACCAGTTGTATTAACTTTAGCTAAAGTAATTAACTTGGCAGCCCTCTTAGGTTGACGTACGGATAGGGTTAGTCTTGTATGAAACAATGTGAGAGACGATGATAAATGAAAAGATTTTTTTAATTTGAACAAATGAGAAAATGCTTTTAAAGCTTAAGATTAATTAAGCATAATAATATGGCAAAGACAAGGAAGATAACTGGAACTGGACAAACTATCAAGAAAACAACAAAAACCTACCAAATAAGGAAGAGAACAGCGAATAACAACAAAAGACTAAAACAATTAAGACAAGGGAAACAACCACAAAAACTTAATATTGACGAAAAAAAACAACTACTGTACAAGAAAACTCAAACTAACAAGAAAATGGCTCACACCCACAACAAATACGAAGAAAATAACTGACTAAGTACAAATGATCAAACAACCTCAAAATGAAAACAAGGTGAAAAATAACTGAAAGGAGATAAAACAGTTCGGAAGTTGAACCAGCTGCTTTTATTGACCCTAAGTGAGATTTATGACCTTTAATCTGTTATTTTTAGTGTCATTGTTGTTTACTGATGAAGCCGGCGTCCCTCTCTGTGCTGTTAGATGTGTCCAACTGAGGCCAAACGTTAGAGTAAACTGTCCTCCGAGATTAACAACAATATGGGCGAGAGCCAGTTGCCGAGGTCAAAGCTCACAGCCGTCAGAGTTTGTATACGTCAGGAGGAATTTATGTGGGAACTTCACCAAAACATTGTTCACAGTCAAATTCGAGAGGAGATGAAAACTTCTATCTGGTGTTAGCTCAGCGGCTGTTAGCTTAGCATGGAGACTGTAAATGACTGAGCAGCTGACTGGTTTATTGAATCCAACAAATCCATCAAAAACTGAACAAATCCAATGTAATCTTGTGTTTAAAGAATGTACTGCCTATTATATTGTATACTATGATCCCTCACTGGCTTCCCACCAAGAATGCGGATCATCATGGCAAGACGAACCCCTCGCCGGTTATCTAACCTTATTTAAGCTGCACCGGGCAGAACAAACTTTGTGTTTGCAGGAAGTTTGGTAAATGTTTGAATGTTTGGCTTGTTGGTTTTCTCCTAAATTGTCTTTTATTTGACAGCAAAGCCATACATGGAAGTGCAGCAGCTGTGTCCGTAGACAAGACATCGTGTTTACACTGAAAAGCTGCCTGAACCTAGGTGGTGTTGTCTAAAAAACCCTGACAACGGAGCAAAAAGCAGAAGTCAATGTAGCAGCAAGTTATGCTAAGTAGATTTTATCACCACAACAGCATCCAACAGCCTGGAGGGTACAGTCTTTGAACTTCTCAGATCTGTGACTCAAATCAAAATAAAGGCTGAAATCCTAGATGGATGTGGTCCAACCCATGACAACTCCACTCACAGATCGTGTCCCCAGGTAGTGTCTAGTTTCGGCTCGCTAATGTTATTATCAAGTTTGGTGGTTAAGTTTTGACTATATGAATGAATGAATGAATTTAAATTTATTTACGTGTTGTGCACCAATTAAGGCGCCCAGCCTATAAGGGCTTACAAGACACATTATCATCATATTTAGACACCAAACAAAATCATCAGAGCACAGACAAAACCAAACAAAACCAAAAACCACATGGAATACACATAAATAATTCACTTTTTCTTTTTGACCAGGCACCTTTTATGAAAGTAGCTATAGTAAAGACTTATTTTCTGAAGAACCATTCCAACTTTACCTCATCATCAACCCAAAACAACTCAGGTTTCACATTTTGCATTTTCTGAAACAAAAACTGCCTGGCTTCGTCATATAACGGACAATGAAACACAAAATACAGTTCATCCTCGATTACATTTAGATTACATAATGTGCATAGTATTTCATCCTCAGGTACTGAGTTAAACCTACCAACTTCTATTGCCAGAAGGAGAGTCCCAGCCCTCAAGTGGGCACATAAAGATCTCTTGGATCTATCCAATGGCAAAGTCACATAGGGTTCTGAACAATATACATTTTTCAATTGGCAATAGCAGGTTCTGAGCTTTGGTTTAAACCAGATATCATTAGCCCTTTTTTCTTTATACTCAAGAAATAACTTATGTTTCACAAAATTAACATTTCAACGCAAACCATTAGTGAAAATATGTTGTTGATCAGCCTCACTAAAAATAGCTTTCATGTCACGATACCAAGGATAGACTATATTTTGGTTGTTTTTTGTGATATTAATTGAATCTCTTCAGTTCTGGGTTGGGGACAGCCTCTTCCTGGTCCTTGTAGCTCCACATCTGGCTGTTGTCCTTGTTGATGTAGCATTTGAAGGTCATTTGAAGGTTTTATGCTGTTTTTTTTTTTACCTTGTTACTTGATGTTAACATGCTGATCAATAACCACATGACTTCATTTGCTCTCCATGCTAAATATGGATCATACATACATTACACACGACACTAAAGGGACCACAATGGAAATAAGCTGTCGGCTTTTTGTGTTTTTATCCCTTTGGCAGCAGTTGTGTCGATGTATGTTTTCATTTTTAAACATATTTGTCTGTTGTCAATAAATATCTCAATCAATCAATCATTAGCAAGCTATTTTTAGCTCATATGTCATACTTCAGTTGGATCGTAACTGATGGTTACTAGGTGTGACTATTTTGTAAAAACACCTGTCTACGTCAGAGTTGGTGTGTGTGTGGTGCAACTTGTTTTTATCCCTCCATCAAATTCAAAAGAGGAACTAAGCAGGATTTTTTCCCGTGGCTATGCTACATGTTTATCTTAATTTTACCTTAATTAAAAAGCTCCAGAGTAATTGTGAACCATGCAACATCAGTGTAGTAGCCTACTCTCTCCACGCACCGCGACACAAACGCACTCTTTAACCCACAATCTTTTGTTTATGATGGTTAAGACTACACAGATATACACGTTGTAACATTGTTTGTAACGTTATCCACCGCTCCATGGGTTGATTTCGTTAAAAAACAAATGCACACGGCCAGGCGGAGGGTTAGCAAAACAGAGGGAAAGCGACCGGACTTGCACAGTTCCTCTTTAAATATTAAAAAAGTTTATGTTAAAAACATTGGTACAAGAGAAACACCATGAAACATCTGTGTAAACCTCATTAATCATTTATTACTGAATAACAATCACCTGCAATTAGTAGACAAACAAAGAAACAAAGTGGAAGACACCCCTTTGAAGGATTCAGCTTGACATATGTGAATTATTTACAGACAATAGGAAACTGACAATATAAAACACAAATTTAACGCCTACGTACGTGTGTGTGTGGTTGGTTTTGCAAAAACAATAATGAATGAATGGTTGAGTATAATACACTATTTATAAGAGCAATGGCATGAGGAAAGAAAGTGCTGCTGCTGGTATGTAGGTGTTTGCAGGGAGTGCCAGAAAGTTGAAGGGTGAGTTCAGGTTACAGTGAATTTGCGATGCCTTTCACTGCCAACTTCCTGGTTTTCTTTTTTAAGGCTACAGGTGCAGTGAAGAAAGGTTGAGGGCGTCGTTATGTCCCACTGCTTCACATAAATGTGCAGTTTCATGATGTGATACTAAGAAAGCCCTTCTCTGTGCGCTCTCCAATGAACACACTCCCTTCTCTTTATCTGTCCATTGCATCAGCATTTCAAATAAACACACACAGGGCCTCTCATAATAATTTACATGTCTCTAGATAGATAGGAGGACTGTTGAACAGTTTATTCAAATTCGCAGCCCAGGAAACAAAAGGGCCGTTTCTAACCCGGCGACCCGATGAGGTTTATGTAACGAACCCAGTTTTTGTTTACAACAGGCCGACTGGTTTCGCCTGGTTTACATACCGGCCACAGTAGTACGTTTACATGCAGAGCTTGATCGAGCTATGCTCAAAATTCGATTTTGGCGTCTAATCTGATTTCTGTCCTTGTCCCAGTTTACATGCAACTGAGAAAACCGAATAACTGACGGGGTCCGCCCCCTCATGCGGCGTCACCCGTTGTTTCAGCGGGTTAATACGCCCCCCTGTCCTGTTGACTTTTCTGTCACCTCGTAAAAAACTGAATATAAACAACTTAGTGCATAATAATAAATTCTCAACTGCAGTTCCCGACCAGACGCGTCAGTCTGGGCCGAATTCACGCTGACAATAGGATACAGGCTTCCTTTTTCATCTCTCTCTCTTTTATTTATTTAAAATAAAACACTCTTGCTGGTCACTCTGTGTGAAATGCATTGAATCTGCGCTACTTTGCCGTGTGCAGGCGGCTTTTCTTCTCCACTTCTCTACTGTTGTGGAGCATGCGCACATGCATTGTCCAGTTATACTCCGACTAAGGTGTATATGTTACGCCCCTGTAAAGGGGAATAATAATGAATACACACAGACACGGTGTATCGTCAGTCACGTCCAGTGTAATAATGTATTTTCAATAGTTCACAACCTTCTTCACAGCATTGTACATTGTTAATAAACCAAAACTGTTTAAGCACCTGTTCTGTCAATATATAGTTCAGTAAAAGAAATAAAGCATTGCGTTGGAAATATAAAATATATCTCTACAGTGTATTAAATCAGAATTGACTAACTGTATTTTCAATACACAGCAACTCGTGTGATAATATTCACTCACTTTTACATCTGCTTCTGTACAAATATAAACGAAAGTATCTCACATTTTATCATGTGGAATATTCACAACCAAACCTACATTCTGCAAAATGGAAGTTACTATCATTCATTCACTCATAAACAGAAAAGAATAACGGTGCAACACGTTTATCATTAACATATTCACATTAAATGTCTGACGTTGTAAATAAACAACATAACTGTACCTCTGAACCAACGTCGTCTACACGGCACGACGTAGCTAGCAAGAAACTACGGTGGAATTAGCATTGACATAAACGAAACTAAATAGTTCTCAAAAGTGACTTCAAACTCCGTTTATATACTCTCTACTCATATTTCGTGACACATAAAACATTTAAACACATGTTACAGCTGCTTTTGTTTACGTTTCTTACCTGTAAAGGGGAATAATAATGAATACACACAGACACGGTGTATCGTCAGTCACGTCCAGTGTAATAATGGACGAGCGAAACACCGTCCTTCCCCCCTACCGTTTCAGCTCAGGCAAAAGCAATCGAACCCCGAACACCCGAGGTGCTTTTAGGATTAGCTTTCAGAAACACAACTTATAAGATGAAACACTTGAGAAACAACATAAATAATATTAAGAGAGCTTTTCTAAAATAAAATAGATAATTACTTGTGTTTTACACCCTTTTAACTTGTCACTCTAACTTGTCACTCTATGCTCGCCTGTCTCACAGACCAAAACAGTAGATAATGGATCACTCGATCAACATATCATCTGGAATTTAACCTTAATCCACTTTTCTTAAACCTTCATCATTACTGATTTAATCATGTACTTTAATGAATTAAATCATTATAATACCATTCTTCCCTTTTACTGTTTTTAGTAAAACCATGTGAGTTTTTGAACCCTTGTTTTAGTTTTAACAGCATATTTAAACCATTACACACTCCCCCTCAATAAAAATGTCGTCCTCGACATGAACGATTAAGGCAGGTGCATATACAATCAAAATATTCTCACAGTTCTTATGTAGGCACTTGACCGCCCAAAAGTCCTTGAGTGTGATGTGTGGCAGATCAAGCTGCTTCAACAGTCCATCATGTGTGTGTTGGTATATATTGTCACTCTGCTTTCACAAAAGTCCATGAGCGTATGAGATGTGTATATGTGTGGTGACACTCCGCTTTCACAAAAGTCCATGAGTGTATGAGGTGTGTGTGTATGTTGGCACTCAGCTTTCTCAAAAGTCCATGAGTGTATGTGATGTGTGCATGTAAGACAGTCCATAAAATGTCTGTAGTTACCCATGTAACGACACAGGCTGGTATGTGGGATACTGTACAGAATCTGGCCACATGGTCCTTGGTTGGTGGATTCTGTAGTGCTGCATGGGGTTAAACCCATATGTGGATCTGGCTGGAGGTCCCACACTGTAGCAAACTGGATTACCAAACTCATTATAGGTGAATAGCTTTGGTGGTCGCCTTTCTCTCCTTGGCCGCTCTTGTACTTGTTCACTCTCACTGTGATTGTCACGTGGTGGAGGCGACAGAGGTGGCGATGCAGGGTTGTCTCCAAGAATTTCCGGTTCCTCTGGAGCCTCATCTCTGTCCAGCAACTCAATCTCACCTGGATCCTCTTCCAGCTGTGTCAGTCTTTGTTGTTGTTCTCCTTGCTTGTGATGTGCTCTTGCCGGTTCAGAGTCTGCTGCCTGGCCAACATATTCCTCTTGATTACCTGCCTGTGGTCGTGCATCCTGGAGAGGCTGTTGAGGTAGGTAATAGAGCCAGTCATCCTCTGAATCCTCATCACTGTCATCCTCTTGCTGAGTCTGAATACTGATTTTTCCTTCATCTGTCTGTTTCAGGCTTTTCCTCCGTGATCTGGCAACTTTTAGGGGAACTTCCAAAGGCAGATGGTCACACGGAAGTAAGAGATTGCGATGTAATATCCTGCTATCTCGCCCCTTTCCTTGTTCCGGTACAACTTCATAAACTGGAGCATCTTTGTTTACTCGGCGAACGACCTTGTGAATGATTTCTTCCCAATGACTGCGTAGTTTGCCAGTCCCTCCTCTTGGGGTCAAGTTTCTAACAAGGACGCGGTCTCCTGGTTCCAGCTCTGAGCTCCTTACTTTGCGATCATGGTTTCTTTTTCCTCGTTCAGCTGATTTTCTTGCACTGTTCTTTGTTATTTCATAGGCTTCCTGCATCCCTTCACGCCACTTTCGCATGTACTCTCTGTGGTCAGGTGTACCTGTTTCTGGTGTCAGACGGAAGAGGATGTCGACAGGCAGTCTTGGAGTCCTCCCAAAAAGGAGATAAAAGGGAGAAAAGCCTGTGACTTCACACTTTGTACAGTTGTATGCAAAAATCAACTTGTTCAATGAGTCCTTCCAGTTCGATTTCTCTCTCTCTGTCAGTGTTCTGAGCATCTGTATGAGTGTTCGGTTGAAACGCTCTACTTGGCCGTTTCCTTCAGGGTGGTATGGCGTTGTTCGTGAGCCTAGCACTCCAGAAGTCTGCTTCAGTTGTGAGAGGAGCTGGTTTTGAAATTCACCTCCCTGATCATGATGGATGCGCTGAGGAAAGCCAAACTTTAATGCATAATCATTGAAAAGCTTGTCCGCTACTGTTTTTGCCGACTTAGAGGTGGTGGCATAAGCTTGGGCGAATCTTGAGAAATGATCAATGATAACCAATACATATTCATAACCACCTGAACACTTATCAAGATGCAAAAAGTCAATGGAGACTAATTCAAAGGGCTGGGTTGTGACAATGTTGGTTAGTGGTGCTCTAATCTCTCGGCTGGGTTTCTTTTGTTTCAAACACGAACAGCTTCGAGCCACATAATGTTCAATGTCCTGCTGCATATGAGGCCAAAAGAAGCGCTCTCTTACCAATGAAGTGGTGCGGTCGACTCCTTGGTGCCCCATGTCATCATGTAGTTCTTTCAAAACAGTTGTCTTGTACTTTTCTGGCAGAACAAGCTGTGTTCGTGTGGCTGTTTTTCGACGCAGGATGCCATCATCATCTAAGGTGAGTTTTTCCCATTCACGCATCAGTCTTTTACTTTGTGCACTGAATGATTTTAACTGTTTGTTATCAGGTCTTGTATTTAACTGACGACACTCAATCACTGGGCCGATATTTTTATCTTCCTTCTGAGCTTGACAAATCTCTGCAGGCAAGAGAGGCTGATGTTTTGACTTTGTGATGTCATTTGACTGAGCAGACAGAGCCATGGACCACACTGAACTTGGACTTGGGTCCTCAACTGACTGTACTACTGCTTGTACTGACCGAGATGACAATTCCTCAGTGCAGTCTTTCAACATGGTGTCGATGTCTACTGGCATCCTCGAAAGACTGTCGGCATCGACATTTTCCTTTCCTGGCCGGTATCGTATGGTGAGGTGGAAATCCGCTAATTCAGCAACCCATCTGCATCCAGTTGCGTTTAGCTTTGCTGTGGACAAAACATAAGTGAGCGGATTATTATCCGTATACACTGTGCATGATGAGCCGATCAAATAGTCCCTGAATTTTTCACACACGGCCCATTTTAGGGCCAGGAACTCCAGTTTTCCGGAATGTAGATGGTAATTCTTCTCGGATACTGTGAGAGTCCGGGATGCGTATGCAATTACTCGCATTTTTCCTTCCTGTTGCTGGTATAAGACGGCCCCCAGGCCCAGGTTGGACGCGTCTGTGTGTAAAACAAAGGGTTTACTGAAATCAGGAAAAGCAAGTATTGGCGGCTCCACGAGATGATCCAAAAGTTCCTCAAGCAAGTGTTGATGTTTTCCTGTCCATACAATGGGCTGGTTGGAGGACGCTCCACTGTGTCTCCTTTTCATCTGTCTCATTTTTGTTTTATGTTTGTCAGTCTTTTGTGCATCAGCAGGGGCTCTCAAGAGGTCGTACAGAGGGGCTGCTATTTGAGAAAAATTACGAATGTACTGACGATAATAACTGAGGAGACCCATGATGGCTCGTAATTCTCCCACTGTGGTTGGCTGCTTGTCTTTTAAAGCTCTGACAGCTATGGTGTCAGCAGGGTCAATTTTACTTCCCTCTGATGAAACAACACGCCCAAGATAGCGAACCTCTCGACGAAACATCTCACATTTGGCCGGCTTCAACTTTATGCCATATTCTCTTAATCTTCTCAGCACAGTTCTGACATTTTCAACATGACTTTCAAACGACTGACTGAACACAAGAATATCATCGAGGTATGGAATACAAATCTGATCTCGAATCCCTTCCAGACACTCTTCCATGCACCGCTGGAAGGCAGCCGGCGCATTCATCAAGCCGAAGGGGATTCGGATCCATTCGTACAAACCCCAGGGGGTCACGAAAGCAGTGAGGGGGCGGCTCTCTTCTGCCATGAAGCCCTGATGGTAGGCTTTCCCCTGATCTAAAAGCGAAAACCATGAGTGCCCCCCTAAGCCGTCCATAATGTCCTGCACGCGTGGAATGGGCTGACGGTCTGGTACAGTCTTGTGGTTTAACTCACGGTAATCTATACACAAGCGTAAGCTTCCATCCTTTTTACGAACGCACACAACGGGGGATGCATAAGGTGAGTTTGATTTGCGCACCCAACCTTGTGTGATGAGGTCATGTAAGTAGCTCTTCATCTCCTGGTAAAGTGGTTTTGGCACAGAGATGTAAGTTTTAGCCACAGGCTCAGTGTCTTTCAGTGAGATGGAAAGCCGCAAATTCTCAATACAGCCAATGTCATCATCAGAATTAGAGAAAGAACCTGACTCTTCTCTTAACATTTGTTTAACAATTTCTTTTTCAGATGAACTGAGATGGTTCACATCGACTGGGGGATCCCACTCACCACAACAGGTTTGTTCATTTCTTACTGTCACATTACTCACTGTTACTGGAGGAGAGGCGCAGGATCGCTCGAAGATGGTCGGTGGATAAACTGCTTGAACTTGCTGCACTGTCCCAATAACAGTTCTGCCGGTGAGCACGACGTCATGGTCTGTTGGGTTTTGCACATCCACAATTATGAATGGTTTTGCCCCTTTTTCCAGTGTCACAAGAGTATCGGTGAATTCAAGTCCCTCTGGCCACTGTGGGTCAACACTAGGCTCAAACATCAGTGTTGTCTCAACTTGTGAAGGTGCTGTCAAAACACGGCAGTCTACTTTTACAGATGTGTGTTTGGGGACATGTACTCGCTCTCTGGTCATCTTGACAACATATTCATGTGATCGCTGCTCAGCTGTAACTTGCTCCACAAAAACTTCAGCATGATCCATCTCAAAGCCAGGAAAAGCTGCTTGGACAGTTTTAATTAGCTGCTGTTTATCAGTGGCGTTACTCTGCTGTAGCTCAGTATCAACAATCAGTCCAATAACATTTGAGCCAATAATAGGTCGTGCAAGACCGTCACCTTTAATCACCAGGGTGGGAACGACGACCTCTGTTGTGGGGACTCCTTCTGCAGCTAATCTGAATGTCACCTCTATCCATCCGACGTATGGCATGTCTTCACCATTAGCAGCAACAAGATTTAAAGTGTCATTAGCATCAATGATCTCAGAAATGTCTCTCAGTGTTACATGTGATAAATGTTCTGTTTTCCAGCGTTCACTCACCACAGTCACTTGTGATCCAGAGTCCCACAAAGCTCTAACCTGCTGGTCTTGGATATGGCAGTCAATGAGGTATTTATTTCCAACTAGAGGAGCAACTTTAATGTGTTTTCTTTTTCGTGTTGTGGCTCTGACTGTTTTACATGAGGTTGTTGAACATTTATTTCTGTGGGCCATCCAGTGTTCATGTTGACATGCTTTGGAACAGTATAACACACCTTTACATGCTGAACATTGCCTCAGCCTCACGTTTCTTCCATGTGCACCACAGTGTACGCAAAGTTGGGGCGCTGTTGATGATGTGGTCACTCCCTGCCCCGCTGGGGTAACCCTGGCCCGTTTAAAGCACTCCCTCTGAAATTACCTGATCTGCCCATTCTGCAGCCGGCGGCGAAATGTTCATTACTGCCGCATCTGAAGCAGTGTCTGCAGTCTTCTTGATTCTCCTGCTCGCAAGCATAACATCTCCTTCTACGACGTGGTGGAGGTGTGGGGAGAGGGCGTTGGCTGGCGAACCTTTGGTTGAGCTGAGGATAACCATGTTGTGCTGCAGGGGCAGGAGCAGCCCAGTGTCTCTGTGGCAGGCCATGGTGGACTGGTGCGAGCTGATGAGGAGTGCAATCTGGTGGGAAAGCTGGATCCGGGTGCTGCCTCGGTGGATAAGACGGCTGCTGCATTGACTCTTTGATGGAAGCCACTTCAGCTTTAAGGTCCTTTAAGAGAGACATGCTAGCTTTCATTTCCTGCAGTTCTGAAAGAATATCAATTTGATTCTTACTGTGACTCGGCTGACTTGTTTTCTCCTTTTTTTCTGCAGGGCTGTGGTCAGACTGAGCAGAGTGAACGGCTACAGGTCGCTGTGGTGTTGTCATTTTCCTCTTGTCTTGCCTTTCACTTTCATAAGCACATGCTGTATTCAGTTTTTCAAACAGGAGTTCATCAGAAACAGTAGCTTGTTCAAGATATGGCTGTAGATCTCGTTTGATGTTATCATTCTGCAAGCCAGTCATCACTGAGTGAAGAAACATGTTCTGTACTAGCACTGGATCATATCTTAGTCCTGACTCTGACTCTTGTGAGGCGAACAGAATCTTCTGCCTTAGATCTAGAGCACGGATGAGAAAGTTTTGAGGTGTCTCTTTTGTGCCCTGAACTTCTGATGACAACTGTTTGTATAATTCTGTGGCGCTCTTTTCTTGGTAATGACAACGGAGAATCCTCCTAAGTGTTGGTAGTCTGAGGTCACTTTTCCCCTCTAAGTAACTGCGTAACTGCATTCCTGGAACAATGGCCCTTATGACGGCATCAACAATCTCAGTCTCAGGAAAGCCCTTTAGGAGGCCATGCTCAAACTGTCGTGCTAGGCTGGAAAATGTGAGGCGATCTTTTTGTCCTGGTTCTCCGATCTGTCCTGAAATTTTAAACTCTTTGTGCCAGGGGGGAGGAGCCTGACCTGGACCTGCACCTGAGACTGGCGCAGTGTGGATGACTGCGGTGACCTGAGACTTGTGTTCACTTCCGCTATAACTACTCCCTGTAAAAGGCAGTGGCTCTAACTGTGGAGGTCTGCTTTCTTGTGGTGTAGTGACCTGTGTCTTGTCTTGTCCATCTTTATTTTCATCTGTTTTTGCTTGAAGCTTAGCTAAGTGCTCAGTCAAAGCTACTTCAGCATGGAGCTCAGTTACCTTGTCTTTTGCGAAGAGAAGCTCTGATATTCCCATATCTTCGAGTTCTTGTAATTCTTCTCTTTGCAGGTGATTACTTATCAATGTGATTAATGATGCTCTGTTCTTTCCTGCTACATGCTCTGATTTTTCTCCAGCAATACCAAGGAAGTCACATACTTTCTTTAAATTGTCTGCTGGCAGTGTACACAAAAGTTCAAGTATTTCCAACTGCAATGTCTCTAGCTCAATTGACTCCATTTTCCTTGCGGCAGCAACTCGATGCTCTGTAGCAGTAGTAATTTGCGTGCTAAACATCAGCAATAGCGCTCCTGGTGCTTGAAGTTCACCTCAGATTGCTTGTGCTCTTGTTGTAGACGTTAAACCACCACCGTACAAGCCAATGGATGCTGCTGGCCTGGGTAAGTTGAAGGGGACTGAATGAGAGCTGGCGACGTCCGTGGCTGGCAGAAGTCGTACCTCGTCTCACCCAATCCCAGCGGTGCCTCCAGAAAATGTTACGCCCCTGTAAAGGGGAATAATAATGAATACACACAGACACGGTGTATCGTCAGTCACGTCCAGTGTAATAATGTATTTTCAATAGTTCACAACCTTCTTCACAGCATTGTACATTGTTAATAAACCAAAACTGTTTAAGCACCTGTTCTGTCAATATATAGTTCAGTAAAAGAAATAAAGCATTGCGTTGGAAATATAAAATATATCTCTACAGTGTATTAAATCAGAATTGACTAACTGTATTTTCAATACACAGCAACTCGTGTGATAATATTCACTCACTTTTACATCTGCTTCTGTACAAATATAAACGAAAGTATCTCACATTTTATCATGTGGAATATTCACAACCAAACCTACATTCTGCAAAATGGAAGTTACTATCATTCATTCACTCATAAACAGAAAAGAATAACGGTGCAACACGTTTATCATTAACATATTCACATTAAATGTCTGACGTTGTAAATAAACAACATAACTGTACCTCTGAACCAACGTCGTCTACACGGCACGACGTAGCTAGCAAGAAACTACGGTGGAATTAGCATTGACATAAACGAAACTAAATAGTTCTCAAAAGTGACTTCAAACTCCGTTTATATACTCTCTACTCATATTTCGTGACACATAAAACATTTAAACACATGTTACAGCTGCTTTTGTTTACGTTTCTTACCTGTAAAGGGGAATAATAATGAATACACACAGACACGGTGTATCGTCAGTCACGTCCAGTGTAATAATGGACGAGCGAAACACCGTCCTTCCCCCCTACCGTTTCAGCTCAGGCAAAAGCAATCGAACCCCGAACACCCGAGGTGCTTTTAGGATTAGCTTTCAGAAACACAACTTATAAGATGAAACACTTGAGAAACAACATAAATAATATTAAGAGAGCTTTTCTAAAATAAAATAGATAATTACTTGTGTTTTACACCCTTTTAACTTGTCACTCTAACTTGTCACTCTATGCTCGCCTGTCTCACAGACCAAAACAGTAGATAATGGATCACTCGATCAACATATCATCTGGAATTTAACCTTAATCCACTTTTCTTAAACCTTCATCATTACTGATTTAATCATGTACTTTAATGAATTAAATCATTATAATACCATTCTTCCCTTTTACTGTTTTTAGTAAAACCATGTGAGTTTTTGAACCCTTGTTTTAGTTTTAACAGCATATTTAAACCATTACATATACATGACGGAGAAAATCGAATTCCAATCGCATTATCTGGGTGTCTTAATCGGAGTTCTCCAACTCCGATTTCAGTCGGACTAAGGTGTTTACATGCACTTCAGTTGTCCAGTTATAGTCGGATTAAGGCAATAATTAGGTTTTTTCAAGTGTCACGTAAATGTACTGACTGTTGAATATTAAACTATTGTATTCCAGCCTCTCGTATGTTTAGGTTTCCTGTGTGTGTACATCCATGGGTACACACTGCAAAAACTCAATATCTTACCAAGAATATTTGTCTTATTTGTAGTCAAAATGTCATTTCTAGTCAAAACAAATCTCATTATACCTAAAATATGTATATTTATACAAATACATACATAGTTATACATTAAAAAGTAGCTTGTTTTTAGACACTTTTTACTTATTTCAAGTCTATTTTCATTTGAAATAAGTAGAAAAATCTGATAGTGGAGCAAGTTTTTCTTTCTTATTACAAGCACAAAAAACTTACTTTCACTGGCAGATTTTTCTACTTATTTCAAGTGAATATTTGTTTGAAACAAGTGAAAATTATCTAAAAACAAGTGGATTTTTAGGTGATGAGTCTTATTTTAAGTGGAAAGAGATTAGTTTTGACTAGAAATGAGACATTTTGACAAGAAATAAGGCAAATATTCTTGGAAAGATTTTGAGTTTTTGCAGTGTAGTCAGACTGAAGCTGGACAATGCATGTGCGCATGCTCCACAACAGTAGAGACGGCACAGAGTGGAGAAGAGAAGCCACCCAAACCCGGCAAAGTAAAGAAAAAAACCCAACGTCAGTGCCGATTCAATGCATTTCACACAGCGCGACCAGCAAGAGTGTTTTATTTTAAAAGAGAGACAGAGAGAGAGGAAAAAAGGAAGCCCGTATCCTATTCTCAGTGCGAATCCGGCCCAGACTGGCGCATCTGGTCGGGAACTGCAGTTGAGAATTTATTATTATTAAGCTTATAAGTTGTTTATATTCAGTTTTTTACGAGGTGACAGAAAAGTCAACAGGACGGGGCGGCGTATTAACCCGCTGAAACAACGGGTGACGCTGCATGAGGGGCGGACCCCGTCAGTTATTCGATTTTCTCAGTTGCATGTAAACTGGGACAAGGACAGAAGTCAGATTGGACGCCAAAATCGAATTTTGAGCATAGCTCGATTAAGCTCTGCATATAAACGTAGCCTACTGTGTGATTATGTGCTTATGGGTGAATAAAAAAGGGCAGCAGTGCATTGTTGTGTTTCTAAACAGGCCATGTCACTCATGTCAAACTGGAAAACCAGTCAACTACTTATTAAAATACTTTAAACGCCCCGCATTTGCTCTGGATTTGTTATGGGTTTATATCTTATATCATTAAAGCAGAAGTAAGTGATATATTTGTGTTAATCTAAGTCTTAAATAGTTATATCTTCCGACAGCAATCACTTACATAGAGTGTTTGGTCTGAAACACGGGTCTGTCAGTCCCTCTGCTCTGCTCTGAGCCGAGGAGAAAACATTTATCGTATCCTACAGTTTTTATCCAATGAGGAGAGAGAACGGCATGCAGGGCTGTGTGTGCAGCCAAGGGACGCCGTGAATGTGGTGACGTAGGGACGAGGACTGTTATGGTGCGTTCAAGGAAACTCGTATTTTTCCGACCGTGAAGTGGTGCCAGTTCGATCTGGTACGAGTTCACGGGTCAGAAGTTACGAGTGGCCGTTATAGTGACTTTCACCGGTAAAACAGGTCGGAAAAACACGAGTGGGTTGCCTGGAACGCTACTAAGTCGTAAGTTGTGACTTGAAGCTGTAATTTACGATTTCAAAAGCCTGCCTGGAACGCAGCATTAGCCAAAACGACCGGATCGCTTACTTCTGCTTTAACTTGTTTGTTGTGAATATACTGTGTATCCAGGGTTAATACTGTTTGTATTGTGTGTGTGTGTTTTGCAGAGCGCCTGCTAACCACTCCCAACGCCAGTAGCAACAACACCTCTGTGACAACTGAGCTGCTGGCGACGTGTTTCCACAACGACGATGCCTTCAAGTACCGCGCGTACACGTTCACCTACCTGCTGGTGTTCCCGGTGGCGTTCGTCTGCAACATCGGAGCGTTGGCCGTTTTCTTCCTGCAGAGCAGCCGCAGGTCAGAACAACCACCAACCAAACAGCCAGACAACATAGAAACATGTCTCTTCTGCCCAGTGTGTCATTAGTATAGGGAACTATTCATTAGTTAAAGGGATAGTTCAAAATTCTAATTTCCCTCATGTGGACTAAGGGCTGGGAGAAGTTTCAGAGTCCTCCGTGGTTTCTCTGAGTTACAGGGGGTCTCGGCGTAGCAGTGCATGTCCATATGATGGTTGCAAATGGATACCAACTGTCTTTGTAACAAAAAGACACACCAAATGTTTTTGTGTGAACTGCGGGACTGCAGATAGAAATTAGCCTTAGAGCTAAATCTGGTGTATTTACATATTGTATGTTCATGAATACGCAGAATACTACAAAGGAGTATTAGGGCCATCCAAAGAAAAAGAAAAAAAAAAAGGCAGGCAAAAAATAGAAAAATCCGGCACAAGAAAAAAAAAAAACAGACAAAAGAAACGGGTAAAAAAAAACCCAAAAAATAACGGGTTAAAAATAAAAAGCTGGGTAAAAAAAAAAGAAAGACGCCGGGTAAAGAAAAAAAAACCACAATCCCAGAATATTAAGACTGCAATGTGTAATACCACATACAAATCCATTACATATATTATTTCAATAGCAGCATGTCAATACAATACAACATCATATATGTCACATTACATTTTGTTAGAAGCTGTCTCTCCAGTTTTGACATCAACCCTATTGTTTTGCTTTGTATGTCTCTAGCCAGCCCACAACCCGACTTTTGATGCACTTGTTGTAGCATCAGTCAGTTCTGATGAAGTAGCTCTAACATTTATTATAACTTCTTCTATTGTAAATGCAAAAAAAGCAGCTGTAAATGCTGATGTTAACGAAACTAACAAGACAAACAACCCCTTGAAAAGCTAAACTTGGGCTGCTGCTTATTTTGCCATTGCTGGTTCATTTGCCTACCACACTGTAAACAAATCAAGCACACCGCTGACTTACCTTCTATGCAAACGTGGATAAACAACATGATCAACCCTCAGTGAAGACTGTGTGTGTCCTCAGCTCTATGTATCAGCAATGTGCAGTGCAGTTTTTAAAAGGATAGTTCAACATTTTGGCAATTTCTCCTATCACTATAACCCCTATAGTCAGGTTCATTACCTTTAATTATCGGTGCATGTTGTTTTGAGATCGGCAGGGCAGAGACGTGAGCTGCTCAGTGAACACAATGGAGGTTGTGCACGTTCACCACGCTATGAAATAATCATGTAACATTACGAGTGGAGTTAGTAGTGGTGCAAGTAGTTGTAGTAGTATTGTATTGTATTTGGTTTTTATTAAACATGGTGTCTTGCACCATACTGTAGGTGCCCAGCCCTCATGGGCTACAAGACACACCAAACACAAAACAAACACCGGCACACACAAGAGGAAAAGGAATACATGCTCGTTCGCATGCATGCTCACACGTCTACATATTTTCATACAGTGCATATCCACACATGCGCACACATACACACACACGCATTCATGCATGCATGCTCGCACGCATGCATGCATGAATGCCCACATCCACACATACTGTACATATGCAAACAGAGCAAAAACGGTTGTATTGTATTATAAGTAGTATTTGCTTCATATGTCGTAATGTTATTATTATTATTATTATAACCTTTATTTAACCAGGTTTGTCCCATTGAGATCCAAGATCTCTTTTGCAAGAGAGACCTGGCCAAGAATGACAGCAGAGTTTCAACACATTAATAAAAACATAAAACAAACAAACAAAACAAAAAAACAAAATTGAATTTTTAAAAAATTAGTTAAAATAATTTACAAGATTAGTCAAACATTTGCACTCAATTAAAACATTTGCACTCCTGAAGCCTAGATGTGACTGTTTATCTCATGGTGTAATAGTGTAGTGAATGTGCAGGCGACAACTTGTCCTCCAGAGCGTTTTGGAGTTGTTGGATTGTGTATTTGATGAGTTTGATGAGGGACAGGGGACCTGCACCGTTCACCTCCATTGTGTTCACTGAGCAGCTCACGTCTCTGCTCCGCCGATCTCAAATGACGAACCTACTGCTATGACTGCTATAGGGATTATGGCAAAATGTTGAACTATCCCTTTACTGTAACTGGCCTGTCAGACTGTCCTCGCTCAGTTTTTGCCCACAGCACCATCTGGTGGACGTGAGAGGGAGCTGCAGCTCTGACTCTGTCCTGGTTTCCCCTCTCAGGAACTCTCCGTCCTGCGTGGTCATGATGAACCTCGCCATCTCCGACGGCGGCTTCTCGCTCACGCTGCCGCTGCGACTGGCCTACTACTTCAGGGGCGGAGTGTGGGACTTCCCTGATTGGCTGTGCCGCCTGTGCGTCTTCGGCTTCTACGTCAACCTGTACACCAGGTAACACACACACACACACACACTGGTTTAAAGGGATAGTTCAACATTTTGGCAAATACGCCAATTGCCGTAATCCCTGTAGTTTTAGGAGTAGATTCATTATCTTTAATTGTCAGTGCTGTTTTTAGATCGGTAGGGCAGAGACGTGAGCTGCACGGTACTTTCGTATTTCCCTAATCAAACTCATCAAATACACAATCCAACAACTCCAAAACGCTCCGGTGGACAAGTTGTGACCTGCACATTCACCACGCTATGAGATAATAACGTATTATTATGTAACATTACAACACGAGAAGTAGAAGAAATGTAGTTCTGGCTGCATTTGCCTCTAAAACAACTCTGTCTCGTAATGTTACATGACAACTTCACTGCAAAAACTCAAAATCTTACCAAGAATATTTGTCTTAGTTCTAGTCAAAATGTAATTTCTAGTCAGAACAAATCTCATTATACTAAAAATAAGACTCCTCACATTAAAAAGTAGCTTGTTTCTAGACACTTTTTGCTTCTTTCAAGCATATTTTCACTTGAAATAAGTAGAAAAATCTGATAGTAGAGCAAGTTTTACTTTCTCATTACAAACACAAAAAACTTTCTTTCACTGGCAGATTTTTCTACTTATTTCAAGTGAAGATTTTTTTGAAATTATCTAAAAAGAAGTAAATATTAAGGTGATGAGTCTTATTTTAAGTGGAAAGAGATTCATTTAGACTAGAAAAGAGACATTTTGACAAGAAATAAGACAAATATTCTTGGAAAGATTTTGAGTTTTTGCAGTGTTGTCCACCAGAGCGTTGTGGAGTTGTTGGATTGTGTATTTGATGAGTTTGATGAGGGAAACCAAGAAATCTAAGTTCTAAAAATAGCTTGCACCGACAATTAAAGGTAACGAACCTACTGCTATGACTATAGGGATTATGGCAATGGGCCAATTTGACAAAATGTTGTACTATCAAAATGGCGTCATTGTCCCCACAATGTCTGTAATACAGGAACACACACTCTGCTGCTCTTCCTCCTGCAGCATCCTCTTCCTCACTCTACTGAGCGTGCTCCGTTGGTTCGCCGTGGTCAAGCCCCTCCGACACCGCTCTGTGGCCACGCCCACTCGGACCTTTCTGGTCTGCCTGGGAGTCTGGGTGTTTGTGGGCGTGTCCTCCGTTCCCTTCCTGTCCAACGGGGTGATAAACCGGTGAGACACCAAAGACGAAAAAATGAAAACTTAGTGTTTGTGTGTGAACTTTTTTACTTTTGAGCTGAACGTTGATCGTATAGGTTTAGTTTAGGAGAACAGCATTTGCACAGAAGGTTTTTTATAAATGTATGGTTGCTCAACATGGAATACACTACCGCTGATCATAAGGGAAAACTCATTCACATATGTAGCATTTAAAAAACAGCTGAAAACATGCATGGCTTACTGATAACCAGCTCTGTGAACACTAAGGGCAGTTCTCTTATTTTAGATTGCTAAAAATAGTATGCACTTTACTCCATGCACTTTAAAAACCAGCACTTTATTGCAGATGCACACAAAAAAAAAGCACTTTATAACAGATGCACTTTAATGAATCTTAACAGCGCTGTACGACACCTTTCTCAATTAAATGCACTTTAATTTTACTACTACTCCTTGCTCCTTCTGACTGAAGCTACTGTGTGATATATTGTATATATTGTGATATACGGTATTTGTACCATGTTGTGCTTTGTTCTTGTTCTCGTCCTTGTCTAATGTTGTTTTTGTGTGAACTGCGGGACTGCAGATGGAAATTAGCCTTAGAGCTAAATATGGTGTATTTACATATTGTATGTTCATGAATACGCAGAATACTACGAAGGATATTAGGGCCACCCAAAGAAAAAAAAAAAGTCAGTCAAAAAAATCAAAAATCAGGCACAAGAAAAAAAAAAAAAACAGACAAAAAAAAAGTTAGGAAAAAACAAAACAAAAGCCAGGCCAAAAAAAATAAAATATGCAAAAAAAAAAAAAGTCAGGCAAAAAAAAGAAAAATCCGGCACAAGAAAAAAAAACAGACAAAAAAAAGGTAGGATAAAAAAAAAACCCAGGCCAAAAAAAAAAAAAAAATGGGTAAAAAAAAAAAAAGTGGGTAAAGGTAAAAAAAACGGGTAAAAACAAACCAAAAAAAAGGGTAAAAAAAAAAAAAGGAAGGTAAGTAAAAAAAAAAAAGGTTGTTTTTTTTACCAGACTTTTTTTCCTCCCGGATTTTATTTTTTTGGCTGGCCCTAACACTCTTTTTTTTTTTTACCTTGCTTTTTTTCTTTACCCAGCTTTTTTTTTTTTACCCAGTTTTTTTTTTTTTTGCCTAATTTTTTTTTTTTTTTGGCCTGGCTTTTTTCTTTTGGATGGCCCTAATACTCCTTCATACATTACAAAAAAACCCAAATAAATACATTTCTCTCCCTCCCTCTCAGGGCGGGGTCTCCGCGGTGCTTCGAGCCGTCCGGCTTCTCCTCCTGGGGCCGGATCCTGATCCTGAACTACGTGGGCGTCTCGGTGGGCTTCCTGCTCCCCTTCCTCACCATCATCGCCTGCTACAGCAAGATCATCCAACACCTGACGACGCGCTCCAGCCTCCACTGCAGCGGCGGCCCGTCCGGCTGCGCGCGCCGCCGCAACCGGCAGCGGTCGGTGTACCTGGTCGCCATGGTGACGCTGACCTTCCTGCTCTGCTTCCTGCCCTACCACCTGATCCGCTCGCTGCACCTGCACGCCATCTGCGGCCGCTGGAGCTGCGCGGCCGTGGTGCGGCTGCAGCGGGCGGTGGTGGTGACGCTGTGTCTGGCGGCGTCGAACAGCGTGGTCAACCCGCTGCTGTACTACTACTCCACCCGGACGTTCAGAGACAAGATGCGGGACGCCCACTCCTCGCTGCTGTCCAGCCGGCCGGGCTCGCTCCGGAGGAGGAACACCACCTGAAGAGAAGAAGAACCAGCAGACTAGCTTCAACTCTCTATTTATTTATTTCAATTACGAATATTTATCTCATTCATCGGAATACAATAACGGTGTGGTCTCTCAAGCTGAATAATGAAAAAAAATATTGGGTAACACTTTACAATAAGGTTCCCTTCATTAACGTTAGTTAGTACATTATGTAAGGGATAATGCCCGACGAGGTGTCCATTATCAGAAATTAATGGACGACGCGGAGGCGTGAACCGTCCGACGCGAAGCGGAGGACGGTTGCTTCCGCGAAGTCCATTAATCTCTGATAATCGGACACCTCGAAGGGCATTATCCCGCTTATACCATGGTCACTTACGAGATAAATACATATTAAATAGGGCTGTCAAACGATTAATTTTTCTAATCGCGATTAATCGCATTTTTTCCATAGTTAACTCGCGATTAATCTCTATTAAAAATATTATATATGGCGCTTTGGACTTTCAACCCTCCAAAGTGTTATAATCTCTATACAAACAACTTTTAGACCAGACCTAGCAGGCCTAGTACCTAATCATAACACATGATGCATGAAACTCACACAGAATTGAAACGAATTGCATCCAGTGGAAATTGCCCTTTACTTTGCTACGCCTCTGCCTGGCCATGTGCATTTGTTGACAACAGAAGCCGTCAAAAAATCAATACATCGCCACGTGCATTTGTTGACAACCGACTCCGTCAAAAAAATCAATACATGGCCATGTGCATTTGTTGACAACAAAGCCGTCAAAAAATCAATGGATGGAGCTGTGGATATATGTTAGACTGTGTATATTTGTGTAGCAACCAACTTGAAGGTGCCTTACCGCCACCTACTGGACTGGAGGTCCCACACTCCAGTCCTCCAGTCCAGCAGTCAGAGGACAAAATGGGCCACGATTAACCGCGATTAAAAAATTTAATCGCGTTAATTTTTTTAATTAATCTAATCGCGATTAACGCGTTAACTCTGACAGCCCTAATATTAAATCAATTACTTGTAATTGAATGTTGTTTTTATGGTTAAAATGTTGTTTTTACCGTTAAAATCATACGTCTTTAAGCGGCTGAGCCGAGCGGACTATTTAATAAACTCGTCGGCGATAAAAGAGAAAAAAAGAGGGACCCGCTGTGACCGCAGCGTACAGCCAGTGACTCTGCCACAGCCTGGTAGTTGATCAGTGAAGGGAGGTGAGGTGACGGCTTAAATGTTACGTGACACAAAGTTTTTCAGAGGTCCAGTGCACTTCTTACCGCTGGTGTGTTTACAGACTCCAGTGCCGTGATGCGCTGAAAAAAAGTTGTTTTGGTCTGAGTGTCCGTTGCTGTGGTTACCAACAAGCGTTTGAGCCAGCGCAGTAATATTTAGAACGTAATCAGGCTATTTTACCGGAACATCTTTATGGGTGTCCATTATCACTTTTTAATGGACACCCAGCAGCCAATCAGAATCGAGGATTCACCCAGACCATGGTATAATGCTTAATAATGTACTAACTAATGTTAATTAAGGGACCCTTATTGTAAAGTGTTACCAAATATTGTACGCACATTGAGAATGGACAAGAGATCGTTAACGTTGGATCCAGGGTTGTTGAAAAGTGTCCAGGCTTCATTGAAGGGTCCAGTTTAAAGGAGAATTCCTGTCATTTTTGACCCCTAAATCGTTGTCCTGATGGTCGTCCAGTGTTGGTTGGAGCAAAAAACGCGACTAAAATTGATGCAGGCAAACCAGAGTTACACCATGGCTAGACGGCGCTAGCGCTAGCGACAACGCTAAACTATGGGGGCAATTCTTTCAATCACAACAAACACTCAAAAAACAATCAAATATCTATGGTACATGATTCGAATCCTTACTGTGCGTTCACACCAAAAGCTTCCAAATTGTCAAAAACGCCGGAAGTCAATTCATTTTCAATGAGAGCCCGGCGACACTGAGCGTCCAAAGCGTCAACAGGCGTCGCCGCGCTTCCAAAGCGTCACCAGATGAGAAGTTGAGCCAGGTTTAACTTTAGGGTAATTAGCTATGACGCGGTTAAGCGGCAACCGGCGGCAGCCTGTCAGAATAGAGATGTCCGTCGGCTGCCTTTTTTTCTCTTTTTTTTGTATTTCGGCTCCCCAATGACCAGCGCGATCGAACTTTGATGTCAGTCACGTGACGAGCGGCCAAAGCGGCTGAAAATATTTGCCGTTTTGGGAGCTGTCTTGTCTGACGCCCACCCTCGAGCGTTTTTGACGCTTTGGAAGCTTTTGGTGTGAACGCACAGTTATGACACACCACTGAACTCATAAACTGTACAGTATAAACAGTATAAACTTTGTGTTTTTGCATGTAGTCACTCACCTCAGATAGCCGAACTCTGAAACATCCTGGAAAGACATTACTAACCGATCGCAGAGCGCCTGCTCTCCCCGCCACAGAAACAAACACTTTGTCCTTGTTGTGATGACCATAGATATTTGATTGTTCTTTGAGTGTTTGTTGTGGTTGAAAAATTTGCCCTCATACTTTAGTGTTGTTGCTATCGCAGGCGCCGTCTAGCCATGGTGTAACTCCGGTTTGCCTGCTTCAATTTTAGTCGCGTTTTTTGCTCCAACGAACACTAGGTGACCATCAGGACGATTTAGGGGTCAAAAATGACCGGAATTCTCCTTTAAGGCTGGAACATGTGCTCTGTCTCAAATCAGATGCTTCAGTCAGTTAGTACGTTGGGTAACCACGATTTACAACAATTTCAAACCCAGCTCTTGTGACCTCACAGGAAATGACATTCGCAAAAGTGTAACCACGGTTGTTGACAACCTGTTGGCTGATTTGACGTCAAATCGAACGGGGACAGCGTTGTGGAGTTGTTGGATTGTGTATTTGATGAGTTTGATGAGGGAAACCAAGAAATCCCATGAGCCTCTGTAGCGTAGCTCTGAGAGCAGCCATTCTAAAAACAGCTTTCACCGACAATTAAAGGTAACGAACCTACTGCTGTGACTATAGGGATTATGGTCGAGTCTAAAAAGAGATTCTACTTTATTCTCAGTCAAACCAAACAGTTGCCATGTTCCTGACATGTTCCTTCAGCACCTTAAACACACACACTGTAGTTTTCAATGCTCAATACTCTACAGCAGGGGTATTCAATTAAAATTCATTGAGGTCCAGTTACTAAACTTTCATCCAAGTGAAAGGTCCGAACCTTATAAAGTCCAAATGGTGTCTATATATAAGCTATAGCCTACCCCTATGTCAAATAAATAAAATCAACGAAGTGCATTTTCATATCTATTGTCAATTTTCAACACAGGAAACATTTAACATGGTGCACTTGTATAGTAAACAACTAGCTTTAAATTATTTTATTTTTTTTACCATGAATAAAAGTAGCCCCCAGGCAAATTAATTTAAGGCCTGTTATTTCAATTAAAGAGAACAAAACAGAATAAATAAGGGGGTTTCCCTGTTTGTTTGTTTGTTTGTTTGTTTGTTTGTTTGTTTGTTTGTTTGGTGCTTTTTTTTTCTTTCTTTTTTTGAGGCCAAGGTGTCAAAAGCATCTTGATAGCTGCACTGTCATTGCATTGTCCCCTTCTATTAAATATGGAGGGAGGCTGAAAATCACAGGATATGTCTGTTCTGTTCTGGTCAGTAGTCCTGAAATAGGTGTTTCTCTTCTACAACACACATTCTACATGTCTGAAGCGACGTCTTCCCGCATACGGGCTTCCTTCTCCTTTCAAACGGGGCAGAGCTCCACGTGAAAAAGTTTACAGACCGAGGGAGAACCGGGGGTCTGACACAACACCGGCGGAGAAACAGGAAACAAGCACGTGCACCGAATACGCACCACTACGGCGTCGCTCTCGGTTGTGAGCGCACATGAAAGTAATGGGCTTGTGCGCGCAACAAGAGACCCATCTGAACGGCCCGCACGCGCGCGCACGCACACACACACGCCTAACCAAGGCGGCGACGGCGGCCACAAACGCCCGGTGGCTCGCCTTTGACTTCAGCATCAACTTTTTTAAAATTTTGGAGCAAGACAAGCTGTCATCAGTCCGTCTCCTTTCTCTTTCCCTCTCTGACGCGCTGGTCGCGCAGGGTAAACAAACGATCTGATTGGCTCAATTGAGTGAAGCTGCAGTATTGACTGGAGCCCGCTGTCCCGTCGGAAAAAAATGCTCCAGGAAAATGTTAACTTATTAGAGATTGGTCTCGGGTCCGGATCAAACCATCACTCGGTCCGGGTCCGGACCGAGGTCCGCCATTTGATGATGCCTGCTCTACAGGAAGTGGATTCATCTGAAAACAGTCCATTTGAAGGGTTAAGGTCACCCTCTTTTCACGAGAACTGTGCGCGTGTGCTTGTAAATTTTAGTTTTTCTGGTGAAGAAAGTTTGTTTACGTGTATCCGTCAACATGTTCTTAGAAGTTCAGTCATCGTGGAAACATTTGTGTATAAAGATCCCACAGGGAGCATCGTCTATTCCCTCCTCTCTCTCTCCCAATGCACAATTTTTTTGGGGTTTTCGTAATTTGCTCTGGTCGCTTTCCTCTGGTCCCTCACATGTCCTGGAGGATGAATACATGGGAAACCGCTGACCTTAGAGTTGGACAAATTCAAAGTAACTGAGCACATACATGAAGCGCAGCAAAAGTGTAACCACGGTTTTCGACAACCTGTTGGCTGATTTGACGTCAAATCGAACCTACTGGCAATGAAGCCGTCATCAGCACCGTTTAAAGACCAGTTGTTGGCTCCATCACCTTCAGCTACGAAGCCAAGATGGCGAACGCTGAAAATAGCCCTTTGTGTTCGGCCTTTATAGCGTGTTGCCATGTGAACGGACTGATGGAAGTACCTGAACTGAAACACAGCACCGAAGCAGCTTGTTTCAGTTTGCTATAGAGCAAGAATGGGCAACCGATTCCACGAAGGGCCGGTGTGGCTACGGAGGCTAATGGGATTTCTTGGTTTCCCTCATCAAACTCATCAAATACACAATCCAACAACTCCACAACGCTCTGGTGGACCTGTTGTTGTGACCTGCACATTCACCACGCTATGAGATAATAACACAACGTTACCAGACAGAGTTGTTTTAGAGGGAAATACAGAGACTGCTTGATGAAAAACTGTCCCTGAATGCAATGCACATCAGCGGTTTTGCATGAATTTCCCTCTAAAACAACTCTGTCTGGTAACGTTGTGTTATTATCTCATAGTGTGGTGAATGTGCAGGTCACAACTTGTCCACCAGAGCGTTGTGGAGTTGTTGGATTGTGTATTTGATGAGTTTGATGAGGGAAACCAAGAAATGAGCTCTGAGCAGCTCACAGCTCTGCTCCGCCGTTCTAAAAATAGCTTGCACCGACAATTAATGGTAACGAACCTACTGCTATGACTATAGGGATTATGGCAATGGGCCAATTTGCCAAAATGTTGAACTATCTCTTTAACGTAGGTGATTGGTCAAACTGTGTGCTCTTCGTTGGAACAGAAATCTGCAGCCACATGGCCCTGGTACTCTACTCTACAGGAAGTGGATTCATCTGAAAACAGTCCATTTGAAGGGTTAAGGTCACCCTCTTTTCACGAGAACTGTGCGCGTGTGCTTGTAAATTTTAGTTTTTCTGGTGAAGAAAGTTTGTTTACGTGTATCCGTCAACATGTTCTTAGAAGTTCAGTCATCGTGGAAACATTTGTGTATAAAGATCCCACAGGGAGCATCGTCTATTCCCTCCTCTCTCTCTCCCAATGCACAATTTCTTTTGGGTTTTCGTAATTTGCTCTGGTCGCTTTCCTCTGGTCCCTCACATGTCCTGGAGGATGAATACATGGGAAACTGTTGACCTTAGAGTTGGACAAATTCAAAGTAACTGAGCACATAGGCTACATGAAGCGCAGCTTTTAAATATACGGTATCTATTTTTTTATGTTCTCGCTTGTTCTCACATCTGAAAACATGTTTTATTTTTGTATGTTTTCCCTTTATCAGTGTGTTGTGAAGTGTGTAAAGTAAAACAAAACAATAAACAGTTATAGAAATTAAAAAATTATAATACAATTCTGTTCTGTCTGGATATAAATCACTTTGTCATTTTTTCGATAAGCAGAAGTCATAAGTTGAAGTTATGATTCAGCATCTTTTTCAACTTCTCTTTTGTTTAACTTGCTTGTCACTTGAACGTATTAGTTCTCATCTTTTTGTATTCATCCATTTGGAGAAAAACAATACAATCAAATTGACTTTTATACATTTAATCTCAATAGTCTCAATAGTATCTGGAGCTTTGTCAGCGTTTCTTAACAGCAATAATTTGGGGCAATTCAAATTGAGTAAAAAAAATAAAAATATAAACTAATCTACATTTCAAAGTATATCAGGGTTGGTGCATGCTGGGTAATTGTGAAACTTGGGCAACAGTGAGTAGGCTACAACTAGAAAAAGCTGGTGCAACATTTTCACACCTCTGAGTTTGGCATCAAACTGAACTCGTTCTTGTGAGAAACATTGAACGATTTCATCTGCAAGTCATGTTGGGGAAGAAAAAGCTTTTCTTGTTTTTCTTGAAATCTATTTTTTGTCCTAGTGTATTTTTCAATTACAGTTGTGCTCATAGGATTACATACCTGGGCAGATTTTGCTAAATGTGTGCCATTCTTTAAGGAAAACATGAGTGCTCGGGCAAAACACATTTCTCATATTTTTTTAATGAGATTCAAACTAAACTGAGAGACATCCCGAAATAACACAATCGTTTGAAAAAATTGATCATCAGAGAGTCTGAACGTGGGTTGGTAGCAACAGAAACCTAGAATATTCCACTATTTGAACACTGCTGATTGACTTTGTCATGGAAATTCTTAGCTGTTTGCTGTTGGTGAATAATGAAGTAGAGACCTTCTGCCGGCCGACATGTTTTTATTTCCTTGCAAAGAAAGGTCAATCTTCACCTGAGCGGTGATGGTAAAGAAAGACAAAGACAATAGAGTACAGAAGCGGAAGCAGGAAGTAACGGGCCCCATGGGACCTCAACTCCGAAAAAGTCTCCATGTAAGTGAACGGGAGTCAAAGTTGTATTTCGTGATCCATTTGAATTGTGCCATGAGAAAAAAATATGACCTCTACCTGTTTAAAACATCACGTTTCATGCAGAGAAATCAGCAGTTTGTCGTAAAACGGCAACGGAAGAATGTATTTTGTGTAAAGACCGCTCTAGGACTACGTATCTGGTGTCCCACAAAAAATACGTCACCAACTGACACAGGAAAGGGCGGCATTTGGTGTGTGACGTCATCTACGCGACTTGTAGTCTTTCTACGGATTCTTCGGAATTTTTTCAATAGTTTTACGACAAACTGCTGATTTCTCGGGATGAAACGTGATGTTTTAAACAGGTAGAGGTCATATTTTTTTCTAATGGCACAATTCAATCGGATCAAGAAATAAAACTTGGACTCTCGTTCATTTACATGGAGACTTTTTCGGAGTTGAGGTCCCATGGGGCCGTTACTTCCTGCTTCCGCTTCGGCACTCTATGGGGAGACCTAAACATTTATACCTGAGGAACGCCCCCTCAGGTATATTCCACACCCCTTTGTCTGCTGCAGGGGCCGGTCCTATACTCAGACAGTGTTTTCAACACTCTTTTGTCTGTTGCAGGTATTGGCACCGACCCCAGAGGGTGTATTTCACACCTGGGGCATCCTGCAGGGTGAAGGTCTAGACATTTAAAATACACAAATGGGTAACAAACAAAAGGAGTTCTGATACATTGGGGGGAAAGCAGGGTGGGGGACGTCTCAAGTGATTAAAACAAAGGAATATTCAAATTTACCATTACAACTTTCTCACATCTTTAGATATCTTTTTTTTAATATCCTTTTCCTGTTTTATAAAGTTGAACAACTTTCTCCCTCAGGTCTTTTGACAGTTCTTTTGCTCAAAATCCAGCCAAGTCAGAACAGAAATGGATGAAATATGCACATGTTTGTCAAGAACTTTGGATCTCACAGACTTTTTATACACAGACACCAAATTACAAGCAAACAAGTCACAGGTGTGGACAGTTACCCTTAGCCTGTATGATCAGGCCAAAACGTTGAGGGTGTGTAAACCTTTGATCAGGGCCATTTGGGTGGTTGCACTTATCATTATGATTTAAAAAGACAATTGTATGATGATAAATGGCTTCGTCCAACCACAAACTCTGTAAATATACAAACGTAAATACATTTGCTGACGATTAATTCAGAATTTCTTTGCTCATTTCCTCATAAGGTTTTGCAGAGTATTGTATACATCAGTGCAGCTAAACATTCGACGGTTTTGCAACTTCCTAACTGAGCACGATTAAAATAGCATCTGATGCAAAGCAGAAAAATGTGGTTTGAATGAAACATTTCCATTTATGGAAACTGGACTGGTTCTTGAGACTGTCCTTATATAAAACTCACACACCCAAATTGGAAAGATTCCAAGCTTTTGAAAGATGTGAACGTAAATCCATTGAAAAGGACAATCCAAAGCTGAGATAAGACTTGCCGAAATGTAATAATTAGTGTATTAGTGTATTATCTCTCATGATGAATTTCTGTTATCTGTGTCTAAGTTTATTATATTTCATATCTATTATTATTTTTTCACATATTTGTCTTTAAACGCTCAGAATTTTGGACTGTATTGTATATGGTATGAATGTGTACTCAGAGACCTTGGGATGGATATATATTTATTTACCATATGTCTACATTATGTAAAACTACATATTTATTTTTTCTTAGAATACAGTAGACATCTAAATCAAGATATAAAGTCGAATTTGTCCTATCTGAAATGTTTTTCATTGTGGCTTGTAACAAACAACACACCGTTTATTGTTGTATATTTTGACTTAACACACTGACTTTTTTCTTCAATTCTTTCAACATTTTTGTGTAATTTAAATCCATTAACCTGTTTTTACGATCTGTTTGTTTCCTTGTTGTAATAAGTGTGTTTTCATTTCCTTTGTTCTTTCTGTTAAGCACTGATAACAAAATGTGTGAAAATGATGAAGATGTAAAGATGAATAAATTACTATGTAGTAAGAGGAAGTAATGATTGTGAAATGTCAAGCTACATAATACATAGGCTACACACATGCTGTACATATAAACATTATAATTTATTAACTCTTTCGCGACCACACTAATTCCTCAGCACAACCGCTCGGGACCACAGGTTTTTGGCTATTTGTTTACCTTTTTCTCACGTCGAACCGAACTCTGTACATCACCTAGAAACAAATGGTATTCACGTGGTTGAAGAGTGACTTTCCAACGTGCTCCTCGAAAAAACGGCAAGTTTTTCCGCCGTTTCGTTCGTGAGCACGAAGGAGAAGAAGAGAGCTGGGTTTCTCCAAAAACGGAGCTCCCGCTCTAGTTTCAGAGAAAAATGCACTTTTGTGTCAAGTGGCAATCGGCTCATTTTACCGGTACTCTGCAGTGTGGCGTCTCCCAAATCATTTCTACGGCTCAATAAATATATTTGTAGGCAAATCTGGGGGTGTGGCAGCCTGGAGAGCAGCGGTGCAGCGGTGTGGGTCTCTGGCTGCAGCGGAGCAGCTCCGTGCCACTCCTGTGTGACTGGCCGGCGGTGAGTGCTTCGGGGCGGGGGCGGCCGGTCACAGCACCCGCTGCACCGTGAAAACAGCAGAGATAACGGGCTTTCAGATCTGAGTCTCCAAACCAGAAACGTTTGTAACAGCACCGGAAAAAGTCGGCAGATTTGTCGCCAGTCGCTATTGTAAAAAAAAAAAGTCGCCAAGAGGGTTTGGAAAGTCGCCAGATTTAGCGAGAAAGTCGCAACACTGTAGCCGACAGCCGCACAGCGCTGCACGCTGTCCCCAGAGCAGCATTCAAGGAGACCGATTACTCAAACAAAACCAAGATCACACAGTCTATAAAAAACATTATGTTTTGATTGTAGTTTAAAACAGTTTCACATATCAGAGGACTACCATATTCACACACAGGGTACCTGAGAGTGTCTATTATCGTAATCTGTAATAAAACGGTTTTGACGAGGTAACTCGTCGATGGTCGCGAACGTTCGGCAGGCTGTGACGAGTTTACTCATCAATGGTCGCGAAAGAGTTAAAAAAAAAAAAAAAAAAAGCTGTTTTGTTTGTTCTGTTTATAAGTTCCCAAATATTAGTGATGAGAACAAACCTAAAAGTTTGTGAGAAACTTCTTTGAGATTGTGACCATACTTTATCTCGCCTAGTGTCTGTCATTGGTTCCTCATTCTGTGAGATGATGAGATTAGTAAATAGTATTTATGAGCTACACCGTCTCTCGTTATCCAGACATGAAGATGCTGACTGTGTGTCTTCTTGTCTGTGCCATGATGGCACTGACTACAGCTGTGGGTAAGTCGTTCTGAGCATTGCATCAAAAAGACAAAGATGATGTTTCTGTATTTGTCTGTGATGAAACAAATGAAAAAATAAAATAACTTGTGTTTGAAATCTTCCCAGCTCTTCCACAGGAAATCGCCAAAAGCGATCAAGGTCAGTGGGCATTCTTTTAGATTTTGATGAAAATGTGATGTTACTGAAAAAGCAAAAACTGGCAAACTCTGTTAATCAAGTTGTCTTTTCTACATTTTGGTTTTAAAAAAAGGTTTCAATGTTATACTTGAATGATGATGAATCTTAATACAGTAATTACATTTTTGCGTATTGGTTTCTATAGTATGTATGGAAGAGGATTGAGTTATGACTTTAAACCCAGAATTCTGACTTTTTTTTTTTTAAGTCAGAATTCTGAGTTTAAAGTCATAACGCACTTTTTTTTTTTTTTTTTTACCTAATCCTCTTCAGTACTACAGGAAGTCTAGAAAAGCATCTTTCCACGTCTTTTATCCCTTGTGCCATTAGGTTTTTAAACCTGCACCATTTTATTCACCTTTCTGAATTATTTATTTATTTCTATCTATGATTTTGTGTTTTCTTGATGACTGCTCCCTTAAATTAACTTCTTGCTTATTTAATTATTTATCCATTTTTTGCATTATATGATCATGTATGCTGTTTCTGTACTGGGATTTGACTTTGAACTAATTAATGAATGTGTTGAACAAATGAATATTGTATATAGTAATGGTAGATGCAAAAGTTAATTACCCTCTGGGATAAATAAATATATGTATTGTATTGTATTCTACTCTAGTCCAAATAAGAATAAGAGAGTAACGACACGCATTGGTCCAATGGAAGCGCCTCCTGATGGCGGAATATGGGTATTGCAAAAGTGCCCAAGAACTGACAACTCTGCATTGTTGGTGAATGAGCAAGTGCGGTATTTTCAATAATTTAAGGACATTTATAGATCACCCACATTAATAGCATCATCGTGGACCCCTTACAGATAAACATGAACACATAGGTGAGTAAAAAAACAAAAAACAAACAAAAAAAGTTTTCTACATGAATGTTTCAATCTATATTTTATAATAAACAAATTATAAGTGTAATTTGATATGACCAAGACACTAAAAACAAAAACACGGCCGTTTTCATCAATTTACAAGCAAGTGGGCAACACATATTGGAGTGAATGAGTTTTCTGGGCGCTTTTGCAATACCCACATCCTGCCACTCAGGGCGCAAAACCCTTACCACGGGAGTCAATGGTGGTGTCGTTACTCTCTTATTCCAGTGCTCTAGTCCAAAATAACCTGCAGGGTTACTCATCTACATACGTTAACCCTTAATGATGTGTGTGTTTTTTTCAATCATTAAAGGGAAGAAAATCTTAAAATATAACTTGAAACTCAACTGTAATTGATTCGTCCTCAGTGGAGAGACACCTGGTCAAGAGGTCCATCTCTTGTTCTGGTGGTTGGTCTCTGTTCAATGGTCGCTGTTTCCGCTACATTCCAAAACGCTTGTCTTGGGCTAAAGCTGAGGTAATTGTGGTTATTCCGTTTGTTTCAATTTGACAGTTAGATTAACGAGTGTCTAGTTTTACACTCTCACTGTGTGACTTTCTACATTGTAGAGAAACTGTGAGTCCATGGGTGCAACCCTGGCGTCGGTGCACAGCGCCGAAGAATACCATCAGCTGCAGATGCTGATCATGAGCTCTTCTCATGAGCAAAAAGAAACATGGATCGGAGGCTCTGACGCACAAGAGGTATTTCATTCATTAATGTACAAAAATTAGTTGTTGAAAAACTTTGTCTAAAACACATAATCTCTTTAACTGCTGTCTAGGAGAAGGTTTGGTTGTGGAGTGATGGAAGTTCGTTCCACTATTCAAGCTGGTGCGAAGGAGAACCTAACAACCACAGACAGGATTGTTTGCAAATTAATTATTCAGGTAATTCAATACACTAATTCAGTTTTTATTGTGTATGAGTGGTCTAAATGACTAAAATGTGAACATTTTTTAGAAATGGATCTAATGTCAATTTGATATTGATACCAATTGACCCATGGCTAAGCCACGCCCCCAAACGCGATGAGCTAATCACAGTGCGCATAGCTAGCCCATACTCTCGGACATTCTCTGCTTCCACGTCCATTGAAATGCATTGAAGTTAGTCAGTTTTCATCCATTTTTATATGTTTTTTCTTAACATTTTAAATTTAAAATGGTCAAACGGTGTGCATGGGGTACATGCAACTCCGACACTAGGTATCCCGAGAGGCTGGGCGACGGGGTGGATTTTTTTAACCTTTTCCCAAGCCACATCTCAACCGAGAGAAGTGTCTGCTCTGGATAAAGTTATGCAGTAGACCACAACACCAACTAAACGTGGATAAAATTAACAAGGATGTCTACATCTGTTCTAAGTTAAGTCAACAACGTATTTGAGGCAACATATTGTCAGAGATGTTTAGATGTTAGCCAGTATCACAACTAAGCATAAAGCCCGCTAGCTTAATGCTAACGTATAATGTAAAACTCCTTAGACAGGCTAACAGAAGTTAGCCCGTCGCTATCGGCGTTTCGCGGCAACCGACAGCCATAGCAGTAAAGCTAAGTGAAGTTTTGGGGACTTCGAGATGATATTTAAACTTTCTGTCTCCAAAAATCATCAGTTGCCTCCTGTGAAATGTCTCCTACTGTGACGGCTGCCATAGCAACTGTCACCGAATGTTGACTGTTTGTCCGAGTGAGTGGAGGGGGCGGGGCTTAGCCAGAGGTCAATTGTCTCTGAACAGTGAGATACAGAACCAAACCCATTGTTTCTCGTCTTCTTCTAGTTTCCTGTGATGGTTTGTGCAGCACTGACTGACTCGTGTGTGTTTGTTGTTAACAGGTGAGAAGTGCTGGGATGATGTGCAGTGTAACAGACGTCTCCCGTTCATCTGCGTCAAGAAAACCAATGGATTCCTGTACTGAGTCCCCGTCATTATCCTCAATGACCTGAAGTCTCTATGATCTATTTCACATCTTTATTTCTGCTTTATCGCTGTAACGCTACTTAAGGAAGGAAGCGACAAGTGACATAAACAGGAGGTGGATGGGCTCTGCCCGTAATAAACCGAAGGTGTTATGGAAAGAAAAGCTTTAAGCACAACTTTACTCTGCACAGTGAACTATTCTTTCTTGTCTGAAAATTAAAAGTGTGAAGCATTGAAACAATCTGACTCTGACTGTTTGTTTGGGAAGTTTTTGGAGTTGTTGATATTTAACACCTCAATATATAATAATAGAAGGTACAAAACTTTGGTTAGCAATTCTCAAATCAATGTTAAGATTAAGATTAACTTTATTTGTCCTTGACAGGAAATTTGTCTTGGGTGCGGGTGCTAACACAGCTACCTCCTAAAAACACGTCATACTTCATACAAATACGCATATTCACATTCACATTCACATTATGCAATTTAGGGTGCACATAGTGTACACATACACATAAAAAAGTGCACATAGTATACACATACACATTGTGTTAATGACACAGACACTAAAAATGATACATTAAACTAAAAAGAAACTACTTGATCTTCCTCATCTTCCTCAATGTCAAAAACTCTTTGAGGATAATAAGTTTCTGCAAGACTATTTTTAGGTATGATGTAAGAGGCGGTTCAGTTTTGGTCACTGAACATTAAACAGGTCATTTTAATAATAAAGAGGAGCTGCTGTGACGTGTATTTTCAAAATATGTGCACTTGAAGTACAGCCATGTCACCAGTAGGTGGCAATAGACAGCAGTGAATATTATTATGTATTGTGTGTAATTGCAACTGGGAGGCCATATGTACTCTTATTCATTCATCTATGTATTACTTATTTATTTTCCTCATAATCATGTTAAATTTTTTTCTCTGTGCTTGTGACCGTGTTGTTGCTAAATGAATTGTCCTTTAGGGATAAACAAAGTTGTTTGGCTTGACCATCATCCAGCTTTAACAACTGGTGTTCTTGTGGCTGTGCACTATTCCTAACTCTAAATTTCATTTTATTGTTATTTCATGAATTATATTACACATAAAAAGTTTTACTTTATTTCTAAACTCATAATATTTAATAATAACTATTAACATCCTGTGAGATTATATTTACAATCAGATTGTTAATCAGATTGTAGTGGAAATAAAATGGATCAGACAATATACGGTAATAATGTTTTTACATTTATTTACACAATAAAATATACATTAATTTATTTACATAATAAAACAGAGAAGACGTAACTATTTGGTGATGAAATGACCAGATCAGATTCAGGGGCACATGACCCTGATGTTTTTCAAATCTCCATATTTAGTGGTTCATTTGTGAGGTCAGACATGTCTGTTGGATTTTCTTCATCATGTGTGCGTCTATGTCGACGGCAACATGAGATGATCACAATAGAAACAGCAGGGAGGAGCACCATCATAGACCCAAATATCGGATAAGGGATTTCAGGTTTGACCTCGGTGAGATCACCTGAAACGATGGAGCACAGAGCAGCTCAGTGTTTATATAGAAACGTGTCTCAGGACATTAACAGAACCAGTGGAGAAGGTTGTGAAGATTTCTACCTGTGATGTGAATCTGAGTGTCTCTGGTCTGGTTGATGAGCTTCTGTTGGACTCTACAGGTGAAGTTGTTGGTCTTGTGTCTCTTCTCCACAGTCACTCTGCTGCTGACAGTATAGAGGACATCAGGACCTCTGACTGTCTCTGTCGGTCCAGCAGAGAGCAGCTTTCCCTCAGCGTCCAGCCACAGCAGCTCAGGCTCTGGAAACCAGCCTTTAGACTCACACTGTAACAACAATGAGCCCCTGTTACTGGCAGCAACCTGTATGACAGGTGAGGAGACTGAACCTGAGGACAAGAGGAGAAAAGTCTCTTTTAAATATTGAGGTGTTAGTTAGATTAGATTAGATTAGATTAGATTATACTTTATAATCAGATCACTCTGAAATTTGTCTTGCGTCCCATGACGTCCAAAGTTTCACATAAATAATACAAAATACAAAAAACATAGTTCAACTCAGTAACTCAACACAGAGTCATACTCACCAACAATGAGATGGACAGAAGCTTCTCCCTGCATTGAGTCAATATAACATCTGTATTTTCCTTCATCAGACAGTTTCACATTGAAGATTTTCAACGAGACGTTTCCTCGTTCCAGTTCATCAACAAACACTCGAGTTCGATTTTTATAAGACTGATTTTGAATCCAATACTTCCATCCCTCTTTGTGAATATGGATGTATTTTGGGTCCAAACCAGGTTTGATCCACATCACTGTCTTGCCAGAGGCACTGATGGGAGGTTCAAGGCGACATGGTAGAATGACATCATCACCAGCCAAAGCTGTGATTGGTTGATGTGAACAAACCAACTTTGACTGAGCTGCAGGTGAAAGAAGAAACACAGTAACAAAAGTGTTAAGTGTAAAGTGCTTCTAGATAATATAATGTATATGATGATTTGGTGCTATACAAATAAAACAAAATTGAACAAATTCTCAAATTCATAAAACTACAGAGCAAAAAAAACCTGTATAATAGTGTTTTTAGTTTATACCTAAAAATGTTTTAGATTGATAGTGTCAGAGAATAAAATCCAATGATAGCTATAAAAGTCCGTGTGTCAGAGATGTATCATACCTCCAAATGACTGCAGAAAAAGAAGATGGACAACACGGAGAGGGAAAATGACGCAAGTAGAATCCATCATTGATGTACATGTCTGAATTCAGCTTCCTGTGTTTCTGGAAACATAAATAAAAAGTTGTAAAATGGAAGCAGAGACTCACTCAAGTTGTGGTTATAAAAATAAACACAGAAGCCTTTAGGTTTAGACTGACTAGATGTTTATTTTGAAATCAATGGTGGAACAACCAAACAACTGCGTGTGTCTCTTAAGAGAAATTACAACATCAACCTAAATGTCTGAGTTGGTGCTTAACTTTATTTTTCTTAAATAAGATGCTTCTCAAAGACCCGACCAGTTATTTTCTATTGTGTTAAAAAAAGGTTCACATGATGTGTTGCTACTGAAATTTAAGTAAAACCGAAATTAACCATTTAGTCAGTTGACAAATGAGACACATAATGTACAGAACTATTGCTTTGAAAACGATTGAAAATATGTTAGAAATCATTTCAATACATAACATAAAAGAATAGTGCTTAAAAATAAGATTGATAAAAACCTGATTGGACAGAGCAGCGTGCTGATCCTCACACTGACTGGGTGTGACTCAAATCTGTACTATACAGTACGTATATTTGAGGAAGTGAAATGAGGATGTGACTGTGCCATTTGTCTGGACAGTGAGAGAAAAAGTAAAAGAGAGACAAACTACAGTAACATGCATGTAGCAGCAGCATGTATTTATTAAATTATTTAAAAAAAAGAAAGAAAAATATAGATTTGCACTGGTAAATGCCCCCCAAAATTTAATGTGAATGGAGCTGTTAACGCTTTGATCTTTACAGATTTTCTTGTGTCCTAAAGAAACATTTACCAGTGTGTGAACTTTCTTTTCCTTTTCCCTTAGAATTGAAAACAAATTGGGTAACTACAGATTAAGAACTGAAACACACCCAGTCAGCTTCACCACAGTTAGGAATGATGTGATCAAGTTGGCACTTATTGGAAATAAGTTTGGGGGAAGGACGTCGCATGATGCCTGTGGTCAGACTTGATCTCTGAGATTCTGTATGAAATGTTTTTGTCCGTGTCTGCCAGTGTCTCTGTCATGAGGCCAAAACATGTGGATTATTTATACACCCAGATGTTATCAAGCAACATATCATGTATCTGGAGTGCTTGTTTCCACATGTGAGAGTGTCAGTGTGTGTGTTTTGTCTTGACCACTAAATGCTAATGTGGCAGATGTGCTGACTAAACATTAGTTGGAGTTCAGAAGAGCTCACACATGAGGTCTGAGGTCAGGATTCAGCTGATGAAGATAATAAAGATCATAAAAACACAAAACTCCCAGAGACCAATGATGAAACAACAGATACTGGTGTGAAGACAATCAGACACTAGAAAAACGACAATGTAAAAGAAGAACAACTTTATGTCTAAAAAAACAAAACTTCACAAGATGTAAAACATGGTATTCAAGAGGATTATACAGTAGAACAAAAAGGAGTGATTAAAAATGTTTTTATCAAAATGGAGGAAAGAGGAAAAGGAACCGCTGCTTTAAACAATGTTTAAAACACAAACAAACAAACTTAACAACTTAAGGACACAAAATAGCTCATGACATCATGTTCAAATCAGAATAACTAAAAAACAAATAAGTCTTATATCCAAACAAGGATTCTTCAGGAGTCATGAAATTACACAATGCACAGTCAGCACTACTTATAGGAGGAGTGATGAGTCAGCAGCTGTAAACAAAACGGCAGAATCAAAGATGGCGTCCAGGAGCAACTATATATAATGTGGGGCAGATGAACAAAGGGCCCAGTTACTATGGTTTCCATGGGGAGAAGAGAAGCTGCTTCACAGAGTCCAGTTGTTTCTGTCTGATAAACCTCAGTCATCCAGGTTCTGTGGCTTCAGTGCTGTTGTGGGGATCAACTTCTATTTTCTCCTTTAGTGATTTGATTTGATTTGATTTGATTTGATCAACTTTATTAATCCCAGAGGGCAATTCTGTTCGGCAGTCCACCAAGAACAATACAAGCTCATCCACAACAACACAACAACACAACAACACAAACTCAACAATACAGACTCATCCTCCACATTCATACCTACATACTGTACATACGCACAGGTGCCAGTTTGTGTTTACAATGTCAGTGGAAGCAAAAGATGTCCACCTTTGTCTCCCGTTTGGCCTTCCAGCGTGTAAAAAAAAAAAAAAAAATCAAAAATCAAAATAAATAATCAATAAATCAATAAATCAAAAAAAATAAAAAATATTATTAGAGCAGATTGATGTTAACCTCAGGTGTAGCTGGAGTTGGAGTTGAAGTTGGTTCTGTCCGGCCTTTTCTTAGACCTCGGCCTAAAGAAACAAAAACAAACAGTAGATCTGTCAGAACCACCTGTTTTTCTGCTCTTTGACCAGGTCAGATTCAGATTCAGATTCAGAGTCACATGAGGACACATCACCTTCACCACCTCAGTCTAACACTGTGCAGACATCCAACTCTAGCCACGTTTATGTGCATCTGATTATAATCATTCTGATCAGAAATTCCAACGTCAATGTTCACATAGACGCTAAATAACGTGAAAAGATTAAAACATGCGTGTACATGCATCAAACAGTCAGATGAATTGAAAAAAGTAGAAAAAGCAGCTTTTTTAAAAATCTAAATGGACCTGTATCGTGTGCTGCAAACATTCCTGTTGTTTCTGGTTTTCTCGGTAATGAAGCTGCAGCTACAGCAGTTTCTCCTTCTTCCTTCCACCGGCATTAACCACCATCTTGATTGGGAAGAAATTTCTTCCTAAATGTGCCCGCTCAGGTTTAAATGATGCAGTCTCCTCTTTTATTCTAATTATTTGTGTCAATGCCTACTGCCACCATGTGTTAAAAAAGGAAATTGCTATGACTCAGTCAGAGGAGGTGAAACTTTTGTCAGAACAAACATTCACTGTGACGAACTCAGAAAACACTTTGTAGCTGTCACTCAAGATTTCACACAGCAGTTATGACCAAATGTCACTCAAATGGTAATATATACATATATATATTTGATATAAGCCTCTAGTTAGCCTCTAGGGTGTACTGTAACTTAGTTTGAGTGGTGGAGGTATTGGAGGAGATTCTTGTTGAACTAAATATGGAAAAAAAAGAGAAAAAATGATTCTACAGCCATTGAACTTTTTTGTGAAGGTATGTTAGGCAAATAAAAGTAGCAGATATGGCTATTTAGAAAAAAACGTAGGTAAATGAAGACGAGAAAATTGTTACTTACTGGATCTTCTACAGTAAATTATGATGCCGGTGATGATGGCGATGACAATGACGCTGCCGATGCCAATGCCAATTATCTTGGGTGTTGTAAGCGTTTCCCCTGAAAGAAATTATATAAATTTTTCTTCAGCTTAGACTTCTAAGATAATACTCATCCATTTTCCACAACCACTTTTCCTGCTCAGTGGCTAAAATTCAAACTCACAGACAATTTGATGAATTCTTAATGTAATCCTTATTTTCAATGGAAACCAGCACAACAAATGGATCATTAACCATATTTCTCCTCAATCTACAATGATCAAAGTAAATAATAACTAGATAAAGTAGCATTTGATGGAAATACGTGTGAATGCTGAAAGCAGCTGAACGCTGTTGCAGAATTAGCAAATAGTGCAAGCAGTGATCACCATACAAATGTTTGACCGAGGTAGGAATCAAAGCCCTGCGAGCTAACCACTAGGCTACAGACAGAGACAGTATGTGAGGGGCAAAGAAAACCTTTAATAAGAGGATCACTGGCTTCTGCTTAAAGCAGAAGTAAGTGATATATTTGTGTTAATATAAGTCTTAAATAGTTATATCTTCCGACAGCAATCACTTACATAGAGTGTTTGGTCTGAAACACGGGTCTGTCAGTCCCTCTGCTCTGCTCTGAGCCGAAGAGAAAACATTTATCGTATCCTACAGTTTTTATCCAATGAGGAGAGAGAACGGCATGCAGGGCTGTGTGTGCAGCCAAGGGACGCCGTGAATGTGACGACGTAGGGACGAGGGCTGTTATGGTGCGTTCAAGGAAACTCGTATTTTTCCGACCGTGAAGTGGTACCAGTTCGATCTGGTACGAGTTCACCGGTCGGAAGTTACGAGTGGCCGTTATAGTGACTTTCACCGGTAAAACAGGTCGGAAAAACACGAGTGGGTTGCCTGAAACGCTACAAAGTCGTAAGTTGTGACTTGAAGCTGTAATTTACGATTTCAAAAGCCTGCCTGGAACGCAGCATTAGCGAAAACAACCGGACCACTTACTTCTGCTTTAAAAAAAAAGTAGGTGAATTAAAACAAATTAAAAAGCACTTAACAGCAAGTTATAAAGTTGAGCTCCTTCTCCTGCTACTGTGAAAAAAATGCATTGGGCTGAATGAGAGCAGAGAGCTCCCTGGCTGCATTTAAAAAATATTTTAAATTATTATCTAAGTCTCTTTGCATTTTTGACCAGAATTTTAGCCAGAAGACAAGTGTGGCTACAAAACTGGAGAAAATAATGTGTCTAGAGTTTAATTTGTGGCCGTGCTGACAGTTTAGCCAGAAAAACTCTAGAATGCTTTTTTGCCTCTCTCCACTCTGGCTGACGATGTCACCACTCTAGCTCTGCTCGTTAGACGCAACACACACCCATTATAAAGCTGAATTTTGTCAAAAAACGTAATGATTTTAAAACTGCCAAATATCAGAAACTGTTGAAGATATCAATAAGCTGAGTCATAGAGGAACACTTAAAAAGTTTGTCTACAGCTTAGAATTTGAATGGAGTCTCTAGCAGAAAGTATGGTGAAGCTTTAGTGGCTGAAAGAAGAAAGAAGATTTGAAGAGTTTGAAGACTGTTCCAATGCATTCTCTATGGGGGGGAAAAAAATCAGAAAAAGTTAAATATTTGAAAAAGTATAAAAAGTATGAAAAATTTGAATACATCCGATAAAGTCCAGAAAAAGCTGCACGTTTTGATATATGAATTGTTGAAATAGCACAAAGTATGAAGGACTAGAAGAAGACCGTAAAAAGGCGGAAGAAAATGGCCGAACAGAAGAACAATAGCTTTCAGCATTCACACTAATAAAAGACAAAAACAGGACTAACACACATCTCAACAAGCTGATGGAGCCTGACATTTGCTTTTATTTGCTGGTTTGGGTCAATTAACCTGAAGAACCGCAACAGACTTCAGGGCATAGTCAGAGTGTGCAGTAAAATTGTTGGTATTCCACTAAAAGACATTTCCTTGCTGTACAAAACTAGGGCCCTAAATAAAGCAAAACTTGTCCTGGCTGACCCTATAGCCATCCCTTGGCACCTGAATTTAAACTGCTCCCATCCAGACGCAGATTTCATGTGCCAAGATGCAGGACCAACAGATTAAAAAAACCCTGGGTTCCAGTGGCCATTGGCCTTCTTAACAATTGACAGCACTGTGGTCACTTTAACTCCTGTTTCATCCAGGATGGCATTGTTGCACTTTATTGGTTGTTTTATTTTATTAACGATTGCTAATTGTTGTCCTGTGTGTGTATTTTATTGTTATTTTTATTATTAGCTTATGTCATCGTCATCGTTGTGTCACTGTTGTGCTTTTTGTTTTTATTGTTGTTTTACTGTTGTTTTATGCTGCTGGCTGCACTACAAATTGCCCCCCGGGGACAATAAAGATCTCTTGACTTGACTTGACTTGAACACTGATCACATCAAAGTTAAATCTGCACGTAGATGACATTATGGTGTGTATGGGCTGGGGTGAGGTGGTTGGGGGGTATACATAAAAAAATGTTGCAATATGTTTTAAAACAATGACAAACATGAGAAATACCGGTGAAAATGAAGAGGTATTTACATGAAGATTTACTTACAAGGATCAGTTTGGTTGGAGTTATTCCCTCGATCTGTTGAAAAGTGTAAAATAATGAGCATTTTGTGCTTATGTACCTAATGATTTTTAACATTTTACAGTAATAATATTTTACAGTTCTCTCCTGTGTGAAAGGTTAAGATGTACTCACCAACAGAGAGGTAAACAGAGAGGTGAATACTGTCCTCTGTATACTGCTTAGACACAAAAACTTCACAAGTGTAGTTTCCTTGATCCTTTTCTGTCACATTGGTCAGCTTCAGTGAAACGTTTCCTTTGTCTAGTTCAGTGTCAGACATAAATGTTCTGTTTTTGTAGTTCTCATCTTGACCCTGCAGATTATGCCCTTCACCTTTATAAATATGCACTGTGGTTTTGTTGAATTTCCACTCCACTCTTGCTGGTTTCGTATTGTGTGGATGTTGAAGAGAGCAGGAGAAGATCACATCATCACCAACTGCTGCGTGAACCGGTCCTTCACATTTCAACACTGGTTTTTCTGAAGAAACAAACATTACATTTAATATGTTGTAACACCACTGAACACGTTACTGATTTAAAGTACAAGGTCTGGTCCTAACTGAGGGATTCATTTGAATTCGGACACAATCTTCAGTCAAATCTAATCCAAATGTGTGTGTGTGAGAGAGAGAAAGGCCCGAGGCCCCGAGATTAAAACCACTAAGTACTGGCTGAACCACTGTGACAACTGGTTAAACTCAAAAAGAACTTCTCAACAAACTAGTTGGGCAACGTGATTGTGTAGTGTTTAAAGAAGATGTTAGATAGAGGTAAACCATGACACTAATAAATGCCTTCAAACATAAAAAAGCAACAATACTTAAAAAGAGTATAATAGTTTGACTTTGTTTAAAAGGAGAAGCTGATGAAAGATCAGAAAAGGACATTGACCTACCTGAGGCATCAGGCACTGGCGCAGATATAAACACAACAACGATCGACAACAAAAAGAAGCTCCTCATTTCCACTGAATAGAGATTTAACAATCCACCACGGCTCAGAGAAACCAGATGAGACACAGTCGACTGGGGTTCTTTAACACGCTATTACAAGTAGCCTACAGTAGATAACAAGGGCAACTGGAAATGACTTTCTCTTTCTCCTCGCTCCACTCCACTCCTACTGTATCACCTGTGACGCTTTGATTATTGCAACATAATTAAAAACCCAGTTAGCACTGATACTGTATCACCCAGTGTAACAGACTTTAAAAGGACTTTTCCATTACCACTAAGGCGCCACTTCAGATTTCACTTCAGATTTCTTCCTGTTTACATTTATGACCATCTATCATCAGACTTTATCAGAGACATTTTATCTGGCTCAGTCACCTGGTTAAATGCTACAGTGTGAACTCTAATCTCAGATAGACAGATACAGACAGATACTTTGATCCCAAGATGGGAAATTACAATGCAGCAGCAGCATTACACACAGTGACAATAACAACACAATTAAATAAAATGAACAACCTATACATAATAAATAGCAATATAAAATGCAATATAAAAAATGTGTAGACAACAAATAAGCAGCATTGATTGTAGTGCAAAACAATCTGCATCTTACTTTTATCCTTCATTCACATTTAACCCAATTATAACACTGGATAATGCAGACAAAACATTCCACCTGCTTGTTTTTTTAAATTATTATTAGCCTATTATTTAGATTAAACTTTTCTTGAAATGTCTTCTTTTTAAAGGATACAGATTTAAAAATAGATGAAACCAAACAATCAAAAAATGACAAAGGGCTGATAAAATAAAAAATTAGGGCCGGGACTTTATCGCGTTAATTACGATTAATTAATTACACGAAAATTAACGCGTTAAAAAAAATTAACGCATTTTAATCGCACTTATTAATTTTTTCTTTTTTATTTTTTTTTCAATTTTTTTTTTCTTTTTTTTTTTCTCTCACGTGTGTCTACGTGCGGTGCGCCTGCACGCGAGAGAGGCGGCAGTTTGAGAGGCTGACTGGCAGAGATGAGAGCTGGTGAAACGCTAGCATGGTTATTTAAAACACCATCTCTGATCTCTGCCTGCACATAGATACACAGACACGGGCGCACGCTAAATGCGCTATATAGCGCTAATTGCTCAGCTGTAGTGCTATATCTATGACCTGTCACTGTCACAGGTGCAGCTCATCTCATTATGATAGGACTTCACCCTCAGAGCTCTGTCTTCAGACCGTCCTGACCTGTCCCTGAACATCACACAGAGACAACATGGAGCTGCTGTGTGATTGGTTACTGAGTTTTATTAATGTTTACATCAGGCTGTGTTCAACAAATCAGTTTATGCTACTGTGATTTAAAGCAGAAGTAAGTGATATATTTGTGTTAATATAAGTCTTAAATAGTTATATCTTCCGACAGCAATCACTTACATAGAGTGTTTGGTCTGAAACACGGGTCTGTCAGTCACTCTGCTCTGCTCTGAGCCGAAGAGAAAACATTTATTGTATCCTACAGTTTTTATCCAATGAGGAGAGAGAACGGCATGCAGGGCTGTGTGTGCAGCCAAGGAACGCCGTGAATGTGGCGACGTAGGGACGAGGACTGTTATGGTGCGTTCAAGGAAACTCGTATTTTTCCGACCTGTGAAGTGGTACCAGTTCGATCTGGTACGAGTTCACCGGTCGGAAGTTACGAGTGGCCGTTATAGTGACTTTCACCGGTAAAACAGGTCGGAAAAACACGAGTGGGTTGCCTGAAACGCTACAAAGTCGTAAGTTGTGACTTGAAGCTGTAATTTACGATTTCAAAAGCCTGCCTGGAACGCAGCATTAGCCAAAACGACCGGACCACTTACTTCTGCTTTAAGTAGCCTAGTTAAATACTACAGTAATCATCATAGTGTATTGGAAGGAAAGACCATTTAATCTGTATGTATCAAATATCGATTAATGAATTAATGGATAATTTGCATCCCTAGTCTGTTGGTCTTGGTTAAGTACCTTGAATGCTTAAGCTTATGTATTCAGTCATTCAATGATATACTAAAATCCATGTGAAAAAAAAATGCTTCTCACTGTTCTCAGGTCAAATATTTATATGCGATTAAAATGCGATTAATTGCGATTAATTAATTACAAAGCCTCTAATTAATTCGATTAATTTTTTTAATCGAGTCCCGGCCCTATAAAAAATGTATCCACTTTGATTCGCAGACACTTAAATTATGACTTCTTTTGTTGTTCTGTATTGTTTTTAACAAAGTAATGTTGTAAACTAAGGTTGCCTGTCACTGTTTGCTAACACATCCACCGTCTATACACGCCAAGGTGCGTTCACTGTTCATACCTGAATAAACAGTGATGAACAACTTCCAAACACATAATACCCCGTGTAACAGTGTTTACATATTTTAAAATTATTCTTAATAACCCCGAAAACTGAGGGTTACACAAAGCAAAACTGTATGGTGGCCTCAAACTTTAAGGTTCAACACACTGCTGCTAAGGAAACGCATAGAAACACTGCAAAAACTCAAAATCTTACCAAGAACATCTCATTTCTAGTCAAAACAAATCTCATTCTACTTAAAATAAGACTCATCACATAAAAAGTAGCTTGTTTTTAGACACTTTTTACTTCTTTCAAGCAGATTTTCACTAGAAATAATCTGATAATGGGGCAAGTTTTTCTTTCTTATTACAAGCACAAAAAACTTGCTTTCACTGGCAGATTTTTCTACTTATTTCAAGTGAAAATTTGTTTGAAACAAGTGAAAATTATCTAAAAACAAGTTAATTTTTAGGTGATGGGTCTAATTTTAAGTGAAAAGAGATGAGTTTTGACTAGAAATGAGACATTCTGACAAGAAATAAGACAACTATTTTTGGAAAGATTTTGGGTTTTTGCAGTGAAGACACAAATGCACAACCAATTATGAAAACTACTTAGTCATATTAAACCAAACAAAATCGCTTTATTCTCAAACCTCACTACTCACTCACGTAGATGTGAGTTTGTGTGTTGTGTTTATGAAGTTGTCTTCTGAATTTATAACTTATGTGTGGCCTTTGTGTGAGTCAGTTGTTGTGTGTTGAGCTTTATGGGCCATTGTAAAATCGTCATTATTTGTACTGGCCAATCATTTACAAGATTTTGATAATGCAGGGTGTAAGTACAACTTTAATCCACCAGGGGGCCCTGGAGGAACTGCAAATAATAAGTGCAGTGCATATTGAGTAAAACTGACTCCTCCTCGGGCTAATTGGTGTCATGTGGACGAGAACTGTGAGTGAGTGTGGTTGTAAATTTTAGTTTTTTAGTGCAGAGTGTTTCGTTTACATGTTTGTGTATCCATCAACATGTTCTTGGAAGTTCAGTCAAGTTCAGAAAACCATTGACCTCAGTGGAAATTCACAGTAACTGGGCACATAAAGCTCAACTTTTAAATATAAAAAAACAAAAAAACTTTCTATTTTGTTCTAACCTCTGAAAACACGTTTTATTTTTCAATGTTTTCCCTTCATCAGTGACTTTGCATAAAAAAAAAACAAGTGTGATGTGAAGTATGAGAAGAAAAACAAAACAATAAACAATTACAGAGATTAAAAAAAGATAATACAATTCTGTACTGTCTCAGTTCGAGCACTTGTATCTGTACAGGGTTTAGAGCGTCACAAGTTGTAGAAAATCCTTAATGATGATTCAGCAGGACGGATATGAAGATGAGTCTCACGCAACATCTTTTTTAACTCCTATTTGATTAACTTGCTTGTCACTTGACAGTATTAATTCTCATATTTATTTTCATCCATTTGGAGAAAAACTACGCTATCAAATTAATTTATCAACTTTTCGTCTAAATAGTGTAACTGGGTCTCTGTCAGCGTTTCTAAACACCGATCATTTTTAGCAATTTAAGTTGGGGGGAAAAATAAAAAATAAAAATAATCTACATTTCAGTGTGTATCAGAGTTAGTGGTTATGCAGGGTTATTGTGAAACGCAAGCAACTGAATACTGTACATACAGTAAAAGCTGGTGCAACATTTTCACTACTCTGAGTTTGGCCTCACACTGAACTGGTACTTTTGTGAACATGTTGTATCTGCAAGTCATGTCCGGGATGAAGAAAGCTTTCCTGTTTTTCTTGAACTGTTTTTTGTCCTTGTGTGTTTCTCAATAATTTTCAAAGCATCTTTACCGACACATGATGTCCAAACTAAAGTGACTACATTTTAAAGAAATATAGTATCTGCTGATGTAGTATTGGGCACATTGGTGCATCTAAACATTCAACAGTTTTACAACTTACTAACTGAGCATGATTAAAATGGCATCTGGTGCAAAGCACAAAAATGTGGTTTGAATGAAACATTTGCATTTATGGAAACTGACTGTCCTTAGGATAAAAACATACATACATAGAGGTCCAGCAAGACCCCAGCAACTAAATTTTTGACAAATTAGAGGCCTGGAACTGGTACTTTGTTTATGCAGGGGAAGAGGGTATAAATGTGGGCAAAAATGGATCCATGCAACTCAAGACTCCTAGAGATAATCACAGAGATAAAAAGGGTATCAATTTTCACTTAGTATGTTATAAATAACCCCCTTTTTATGTGCTATTCTCACCACTTTTTTTCAGGGACTCTATTTTCTATTGAAGGGGTTAAAAGTCTGAAATTAATTAAATCAAAGGTTTGGTTCAATAGAGGAGAAGTCGATAAGAAGATTCATGCAAAAAAAGAAAAAGAAAAACTGGGAAAAAATGTAAAATATGCCTTTTTTAAGGCATCAAACACATTGGACACTGTTGTCCAATGTGGTACTTGTTCCAGTTTGGTTCTCCGAGTCACGTGGACAAAACTACAAACCCCAGGAAATCAATGTTGCTACTTATCAACGATATATCCAAGACTGATCTAATCCCTCCAGACCAAATGCAATTTGCATTCAGTTTGTTGGAAATAAATAACCACCTTTTCATGTGCTTTATTCACCACTTTTCCAGGGACTCTATTTTCTGGCATTGAAGGGTTAAAAGTCTGAAATTTATTAAATCAATGGTTTGGATCAATAGAGGAGAAGTGGATTAGAAGATTCATGCAAAAAAAACAACAACAAAAAAACAACAACAACTGGAAATAAATTGTAAAAATATGCCTTTCTTATGGAATCAAACACATTGGACATTTTTGTGGTATATGTCCCCGAAAAAAAACCTTAAGGTGCAAAGATTAAGCACTGATAACAAAATGTGTAAAAATGAGATAGCTATGTACTAAGAGGAAGTACAGTAATGATTGTGAAATTCCAAGCTATACAAGCCACACACACACACACATACACAACAAACTTAATTTATTATACTTTTTTTTAGATAAATATATAAAGTGGTTTTGTTTCTTCTGTAGATAAGTTCCCAAACATTAGTGTAATTAACAAAACTAAAAGTTTGTCAGTAACTTCTTTGAGGTTGTGACTATACTTTATCTCGCCTTGTGTCTGTCGTTGGTTCCTCATTCTGTGAGATGATGAGATTATTAAATAGTATTTAAGACGCCGCTACACCGTCTCTCGTTATCCCAACATGAAGATGCTGACTGGGCGTCTTCTTGTCTGTGCCATGATGGCACTGACTACAGCTGTGGGTAAGTCGTTCTGAGCATTGCACCAAAAAGACAAAGATGATGTTTCTATATTGGTTTGTGATCAAACAAATGAAAAAATAAAATAACTTGTGTTTGAAATCTTCCCAGCTCTTCCACAGGAAATCGCCAAAAGCGATCAAGGTCAGTGGGTATTCTTTCAGATTTTAATGAAAATGTGATGTTACTGAAAAAGCAAAAACTGGCAAACTCTGTTAATCAAGTTGTCTTTTCTACATTTTGGTTTTTAAAAAAGGTTTCAATGTTATACTCTTATACTACAATGATGAATCTTAATATAGTAGGCTATTTAAATTTTTGTGTATTGGTTTCTACAGGAAGTCTAGCAGGACAAAACGCCTTTCCAAGTCTTTTATCCCTTGTGCCATTAGGTTTTTAAACCTACTGTAGACAGCAACCATTTTAATCACCTTTGTGAATGATTTATTTATTTTTTATCTATGATTTCGAGTTTGCTTGATGACTGCTCCCGTAAATTAACTTATTGCTTATTTAACTATTTATTATTATTTTTTGCATTATATGATCATTTATGCTGTTTCTGTACTGGGATTTGACTTTTGTCTTGACTTAATGAAATGTCTTGAACGAATGAATATTGTATGTAATAATGGTAGCTGCAAAAGTGAATTGCCGTCTGGGATAAATAAAGTTGTATTCTATTCTATTCTAGTCCCAAATAATCTGCAGGTTTATACAGGGATTAGACAGGATTTTCATCTACATATGTTAACCCTTGATCATGTGTTTTGTTCAATCATTAAAGGGAAGAGAAACTTGAAACATAACTTGAAACTCAACTGTAATTGATTCGTCCTCAGTGGAGAGCCACCTGGTCAAGAGATGGTCCAGCTCTTGTTCTGGTGGTTGGTTTTCGGTCAATGGTCGCTGTTTCCGCTACGTTCCAAAACCTTTGTCTTGGGCTCAAGCTGAGGTAATTGTGGTTATTCCGTTCAGTTTTACAGTCAGATTAACGAGTGTCTAGTTTTATACTCTGTGTGATTTTCTTCATTGTAGAGAAACTGTGAGTCCATGGGTGGAAACCTGGCGTCGGTGCACAGCGCCTGGGAATACCATCAGCTGCAGTTGCTGGTCTTTGCCGCTGCTCATGAGCACAAAGAAACATGGATCGGAGGCTCTGACGCACAAGAAGTATTTCATTCATTAATGTACAAAAATCAGTTGTTTCAATAATTTGTCTAAAACTCATAATCTCTTTAACTGCTGTCTAGGACAATGTTTGGTTGTGGAGTGATGGAAGTTCTTTCCACTATTCAAGCTGGTGCGAAGGAGAACCTAACAACCACAGGGAAAAGCAGGATTGTTTGCAAATTAATTTTTCAGGTAATTCAACACAATATTTCAGTTTTTATTGTGTATGAGTGGTTAAAATGACAGACTAAAATGTGAAAAAATATAGAAATTGATCTATTTAATATTGATACCAATTGTCTCGGGACAGTTGAAATGGTGTGATACAAAACAAACCCATTGTTTCTAGTCTCATTGGACAGTTTCCTGTGATGGTTTGTGCAGCACTGACTGACTCTTGTGTGTTTGTTGTTAATAGGTCGGAAGTGCTGGGATGATTTGCAATGTAACAGACGTCTCCCGTCCATCTGCGTCAAGAGAAACAAATGATTCCTGCACCGAGTCCCCGACAGAATCTATTTCACATCTTTATTTCTGCTTTATCGCTGTAACGCTATAGGAAGGAAGCGACAAGTGACATAAACAGGAGGTGGATGGGCTCTGCCTGTAATAAACCGAAGGTGTTACGGAAAGAAAAGCTTTAAGCACAACTTTACTCTGCACAGTGAACTATTCTTTCTTGTCTGATGAACAATTAAAAGTGTGAAGCATTGCAACAATCTGACTCAGACTGTATATTAATGCAAGGTACAAAACGTCTCAAGTCAATGTTAATGACAGACACTGAAAATAATACATTGAACTAATAATTAACTAATTAATTTTCTTAATTTCATCTTCGAGTTTTCCACTATCATAAACTCTTTTTGAGTTTCTGCAAAACCAGTTTTCAACTTCTAGGTATGAGGCAAGAGACGGTTCAGTTTTTGGTCACCAAACTACTTCGAAAGACAAATATATCTGGGAACAGGTCCTTTTAAAAAGAGGAGCTGCTGTGACGTGTATGGTGAGGTGTATTTTAAAAATATGTGTACTTGCAGTACAGCCATGTCACCACTAGGTGGGAATAGACAGTAGTAAATATATTATTGTAGTATGAAGGGACTCGGGGAAAAGCCAAAAGCATTTTCCATTTCTAACTCTGATAAAGTTACATGTCTCCAGTGGATCAGTGTTTAGTGATGATGTCATCTGTCATGTGAGTCAAGTTCTTCCTGTAGCTTTTCTTTCCCTTCACAGTGATTGGTTGGTTTACTAGGCTGAAAATACAAATAAAAAAACACAATAATTACTACTGGAAACTATAAAAAATAGTTTGACATGTGTAAAAACTAAGACTAAACTACTGGAAGGTCTCAGGAGTGGAGAGAGTGCAGCTTAAAAAACGCAAGATTTACAAAATGTATTAAATATTTCAAACTCAAAACTCTAAGTGAGAGAGGAGAGGACTTCTGTGTGAGGTGTGAGTATTTCTTTGTGATTTTAAACTAAGTATTATGGATATTCCAGCAAGTTACCAACAGGAGCCTCATCTGCTCTGATCTGGCTGCACTCAGAGACTCACAGTTCAAATACTGTAAGTCTCTCTGCTGTGTTGATCACATGACATGAGAGAGGAAAAGTTTATCTACATTTGTGGAGAAAATTGTATGTGCAGTGGTGGTATTTGCTATGGGGAATGTGGACAAGCACCACAAATAATAATAATAAAAAAACTGTATTATATTACTAGGCTATTCAGTGTATTGGACTTACATTTTAGTTGTATTTTAATGTAAATTCAGGGGCACTTATTGTAGTTCAAAATTTCCAAATTTGTCAGAAATGCTCATATGCTTTGTAAGGTTATGAATCAAAAACTATTGAAGATATGAATATGTTGAGTAAATGTTCAACAGTTAAATTTTTTGTGAACATTTAAGAAGTTGGATGAAGTCTGTAGCTGAAAGTATGTAGAAGTAGTTTAAGTTGAAAGCTGTTGAAGATTTTTAGAGTTTGCCTGCTCTCATTCATTTCCTATGAGAGAAACATTGCAGAAAAAGTTGAATAGTTTAAGTATAAAGAAACAACAAAAAACAGAAAAAACATAAACCGTAGCAATAATGTCCAGAAAAGAGCTGCACATTTTTGATACTCAATGACTTAGTTTCATGTTTCTTTGTCACAAAAAGAGTGAGAAACCAACAACTTGTTTCATTGCTTCAACATATTTATTTTTCACACAAGACAGAAAGAAACGATTGACTCTACAGAATCAAACGGTGCTAAAAGCTTCACAGCCATAGAGAGGAAACACAAAGGTGAGATGGATCACTCTGCTTCTCATCCAGACGTCCACCATGATGTCTGGTTTGCTGCTTAACACACTGCACACTTAGCGAGGGCACTGTCGTCCTTGGCCTTGTAATATTTCTCTGCTTTTGCATCATCAACATAATCTGCAGGACAATTAAAGACAAAAAGACAAACACAGGAGAGAGTGAGCACCTTTACTCTGCATTTACTGAACCAAATAACATTTCATACAAGTATACCGGTAATGCACAAGTGAAAATGTTAAATTACCGGCTGCCAGCGCCACGACAGGCTCAGCGACAGAGTCCACCCCTGTTTATCCAGAACCAGATGAAATATCAAACATTAGTGTCAAATTGTGTGAAGTCTCCAGTTTGTCCTCAAAGTCCAAGGGGACATTTGTACTTGTAAGTTCAATACGACCTTCGTCCATTGACCTTCGTCATCAAGTTCATCAATAAGTCTCTTACTGAACAACTGACCGACAGTATCTATATAACATGTAGCGGTACTCACACTTGTCGACCTTGGCAGCCTTCTCATCAGCAGCACCTGGACAGAGACAGAGAACAACAACCGCTGTGTTTGAATCTGAGCCGGACAGAAACACTTTGACAGCAAAAATATAAACGTAGAAAATTAAAATTACCGACTGCCAGAGCCACGACAGGCTCAGCGACAGAGTCCACCCCTGTTTATCCAGAACCAGATGAAATATCAAACATTAGTGTCAAATTGTGTGAAGTCTCTAGTTTGTCCTCGAAGTCCAAGGGGACATTTGTACCAAATGTGAAGAAGGACGAAACCGTGACTTGTCAATACGACCTTTGTCCATTGACCTTCGTCATCAAGTTCACTGCAAAAACTCAAAATCTTACCAAGACTATTTGTCTTATTTCTAACCAAAATTTCATTTCTAGTCAAAACAAATCTCATTCTACTTAAAATAAGACTCATCACATTAAAAAGTAGCTTGTTTTTAGACACTTTTTACGTCTTTCAAGCATATTTTCACTTGAAATAAGTAGAATCTGACAGTGGAGCAAATTTTTCATCCTTATTACGAGCACAAAAAACCTGCTTTCAATGGCAGATTATTCTACTTATTTCAAGTGAAAATGTGTTTGAAACACGTGAAAATGATCTAAAACAAGTTAATTTTTAGGTGATGAGTCTTATTTTAAGTGGAAAGAGATTAGTTTTGACTAGAAATGAGACATTTTGACAAGAAATAAGACAAATATTCTTGCAAAGATTTTGTGTTTTTGCAGTGTTCATCAATAAGTCTCTACTGAACAACTGACCGACAGAAAAGTGAAAACAGTATCTATATAACATGTAGCGGTACTCACACTTGTCGACCTTGGCAGCCTTCTCATCAGCAGCAGCTGGACAGAGACAGAGAACAACAACCGCTGTGTTTGAATCTGAGCCGGACAGAAACACAACAACCGTAGAAAACGTCAGAAATACTCACCAGCAGCAGATTGAGTCAGAGCCACCAGGGCCAAGACCAGCACAGACAGAGCCAGAGTCTTCATGTTGGAGGGTACAGATGTTCTACAGATGTTCACCACAGTAACTAAACAAAAACCTTGAGGACAGACAAAGAGACAGACGGGTCAGTCAGACGTCTACTGATGAACAGGTGAAAACGACTCGAGAACAAACCTGCTGCAGGATCAGCTTCAGTCGTTGGATGTGGATCTGCTGAACCAGGACCAGCTCTTAAATACTCTGAGTGACGCGGTGCACGGTGACAGAAAGTCAAACATTGTGTCTCCAAATATTAAAAATCTGCTTCATCATACGATTCGTTGAATAATGTCCCTGTTCTTTATCTAAGGACATGTCGCCCAGAGCGTTTAGGCAGGAAGTCAAAGTCATATTTGATGTCCTCTCTAGAAAAACATTGGCTCATTACACTTATTGAAATAAACTTTATCGGACACATTTCTGTTTTTATGTTAATTCCATGTCCTCAAGTGTGAAGTATAAACCACTGAGGGGCTGCTATACTGGTATTGTTGTCCTTTGAATGAGAGGTAGAGGCTCAGCAGACGTTCATGCAGTTACAAGACATCAGAGATGGACAGAGTACTCGATCCCAGTACTTGAGTAGGAGTACAATACTACTGGTCAAAATTTACTCCGTTACAAGTAAAAGTAGCTCAGTCGACATGCTACTCGAGTAAGAGTAAAAAAGTACATGCTTTTAAAGGTACTTTAAGTAAAAGTAAGAGTAAATTTCTTATTTTTCACATCAATGAATGACTCTAATTGTTTCTAAATGAATTTAAGGAGCTTTTAACTCTTGTTAGTGAGAATGAACTCTTTGAAAGCAGCTGCACTGATGTGCTGCTTTTAGGGGTTCGGGTTTCCTTCTCTGACAAACACAGCTTGTGTTCAAGTATTATTCAAGTAGTATTTTAGAAAAAAAAATAAAAATAAAGAGCAGACCTGAAAGTAACGAGTACTTTTCAGCCTTCCTAGAAATTACTCGAGTAAAAGTAAAAAATATTTGTCTTGGAAATGTATTCAAGTAAGAGTAATAAGTACCAAAGAAATCTAATACTCAAGTAAAGTACAAATCCTCTGGATATGTACTTAAGTACAGTACTCAAGTAAATTTACTCCGTTACTGTCCACCACTGCAAAACATTTATTACAATCTTCAGGTTTGGTTGAATATTGGAATATTTGGAATATTGTCTTCACCAATCTATAACCACACTTACACTCGACCAAAAACTTGTATGTACAAAACAAAAAAACAAACAAATGTTGGCCACAATGCGACGACGGTCAAAAACTGTGCACTTTAACCTGACAAGTCATTAGCTCTTCCTCTTTGTAACAGTTTCCATGCACTACACGCCACCTTACATTACCAAAATAAAACATCCATATAAACATGAAAACAAAAATGGCTTTAACAAATACACCAACAATCATTTGTTGAAAGTTGAAAGTAACCGGGAAAAGTTTCCACAAATTTCTAAAAGCTGTTCACTTTTGTTGTTTAATTACAATAAGAAAGAAAGAAAGAAAATTCTATTTTGAGGAGACAAAGAGGGAATCAGCTTTTAGAAATAAAGAGGTTGAATTGGTATTCAAGAGCGCCATCATGTGGCCTCACTGTAACAACAGCTGGAAGGTCTCGGGAGTGGAGAGAGCAAGATTTACAAAATGTATTAAATATTTCAAACTCAAAACTCTAAGTGAGAGAGGAGAGGACTTCTGTGTGAGGTGTGAGTATTTCTTTGTGATTTTAAACTAAGTATTATGGATATTCCAGCAAGTTACCAACAGGAGCCTCATCTGCTCTGATCTGGCTGCACTCAGAGACTCACAGTTCAAATACTGTAAGTCTCTCTGCTGTGTTGATCACATGACATGAGAGAGGAAAAGTTTATCTACATTTGTGGAGAAAATTGTGTGTGCAGTGGTGATATTTGCTATGGGGAATGTGGACAAGCACCACAAATAATAATAATAAAAAAACTGTATTATATTACTAGGCTATTCAGTGTATTGGACTTACATTTTAGTTGTATTTTAATGTAAATTCAGGGACACTTATTGTAAAGTTCCAAATTTGTCAGAAATGCTCATGTGCTTTGAAATGTTATGAATCAAAAACTGTTGAAGATATGAATATGTTGAGTAAATGTTCAACAGTTACATTTTTTGTGAACATTTAAGAAGTTGGATGAAGTCTGTAGCTGAAAGTATGTAGAAGTAGTTCAAGTTGAAAGCTGTTGAAGATTTTTAGAGTTTGCCTGCTCTCATTCATTTCCTATGAGAGAAAAATTGCAGAAAAAGTTGAATAGTTTAAGTATAAAGAGTATGAAAAACATAAACCGTAGCAATAAAGTCCAGAAAAAGCTGCACATTTTTTACATTGAAGGAGTTATCTTGAAATAATCAACAGTGTGGGAACAGCTCAATGACTGAGCTTGTTTCATGTTTCTTTGTCACAAAAAGAGTGAGAAACCAACAACTTGTTTCATTGCTTCAACGTATTTATTTTTCACACAAGACAGAAAGAAACGATTGACTCTACAGAATCAAACGGTGCTAAGAGCTTCACAGCCATAGAGAGGAAACACAAAGGTGAGATGGATCACTCTGCTTCTCATCCAGACGTCCACCATGATGTCTGGTTTGCTGGTTAACACCATCACTTAATGTAGGCACTGTCGTCCTTGGCCTTGTAATATTTATCTGCTTTTGCGTCATCAACATAATCTGCAGGACAATTAAAGACACAATGACAAACACAGGAGAGAGTGAGCACCTTTACTCTGTATTTACTGAACCAAATAACATTTCATACAAGTATAATGCACAAGTGAAAATGTTAAATTACCGGCTGCCAGCGCCACGACAGACTCAGCGACAGAGTCCACCCCTGTTTATCCAGAACCAGATGAAATATCAAACATTAGTGTCAAATTGTGTGAAGTCTCTAGTTTGTCCTCGAAGTCCAAGGGGACATTTGTACCAAATGTGAAGAAGGACGAAACCGTGACTTGTCAATACGACCTTTGTCCATTGACCTTCGTCATCAAGTTCACTGCAAAAACTCAAAATCTTACCAAGACTATTTGTCTTATTTCTAGCCAAAATTTCATTTCTAGTCAAAACAAATCTCATTCTACTTAAAATAAGACTCATCACATTAAAAAGTAGCTTGTTTTTAGACACTTTTTACTTCTTTCAAACAAATTTTCACTTGAAATAAGTAGAAAAATCTGACAGTGGAGCAAATTTTTCATCCTTATTACGAGCACAAAAAACCTGCTTTCAATGGCAGATTTTTCTACTTATTTCAAGTGAAAATTTGTTTGAAACACGTGAAAATGATCTAAAACAAGTTAATTTTTAGGTGATGAGTCTTATTTTAAGTGGAAAGAGATTAGTTTTGACTAGAAATGAGACATTTTGACAAGAAATAAGACAAATATTCTTGCAAAGATTTTGTGTTTTTGCAGTGTTCATCAATAAGTCTCTTACTGAACAACTGACCGACAGAAAAGTGAAAACAGTATCTATATAACATGTAGCGGTACTCACACTTGTCGACCTTGGCAGCCTTCTCATCAGCAGCAGCTGGACAGAGACAGAGAACAACAACCGCTGTGTTTGAATCTGAGCCGGACAGAAACACAACAACCGTAGAAAACGTCAGAAATACTCACCAGCAGCAGATTGAGTCAGAGCCACCAGGGCCAAGACCAGCACAGACAGAGCCAGAGTCTTCATGTTGGAGGGTACAGATGTTCTACAGATGTTCACCACAGTAACAAAACAAAAACCTTGAGGACAGACAAAGAGACAGACAGGTCAGTCAGACGTCTACCGATGAACAGGTGAAAACGACTCGAGAACAAACCTGCTGCAGGATCAGCTTCAGTCGTTGGATGTGGATCTGCTGAACCAGGACCAGCTCTTAAATACTCTGAGTGACGCGGTGCACGGTGACAGAAAGTCAAACATTGTGTCTCCAACTATTAAAAATCTGAAATAATAATGCCCCTGGTGTTTATCGAAGGACATGTCGCCCAGAGCGTTTAGGCAGGAAGTCAAAGTCAAGTTTGATGTCCTCTCTAGAAAAACATTGGCTCATTACACTTATTGAAATAAACGTTATCGGACACATTTCTGTTTTTATGTTAATTCCATGTCCTCAAGTGTGAAGTATAAACCACTGAGGGGCTGCTATACTGGTATTGTTGTCCATTGAATGAGAGATAGAGGCTCAGCAGACGTTCATGCAGTTACAAGACATCAGAGATGGACAGAGTACTCGATCCCAGTACTTGAGTAGGAGTACAATACTACTGGTCAAAATTTACTCCGTTACAAGTAAAGTAGCTCAGTCGACATGCTACTCGAGTAAGAGTAAAAAAGTACATGCTTTTAAAGGTACTTTAAGTAAAAGTAAGAGTACATTTCTTATTTTTCACATCAATGAATGACTCTAATTGTTTCTAAATGAATGTAAGGAGCTTTTAACTCTTGTTTCTGAGAATGAACTCTTTGAAAGCAGCTGCACTGATGTGCTGCTTTTAGGGGTTAGGGTTTCCTTCTCTGACAAACACAGCTTGTGTTCAAGTATTATTCAAGTAGTATTTTAGAAAAAAAAAAGAGCAGACCTGAAAGTAACAAGTACTTTTCAGCCTTCCTAGAAATTAACTCAAGTAAAAGTAAAAATATTTGTCTTGGAAATGTATTCAAGTAAGAGAAATAAGTACCAAAGAAATCTAATACTCAAGTAAAGTACAAATCCTCTGGATATGTACTTAAGTACAGTACTCAAGTAAATTTACTCCGTTACTGTCCACCACTGCAAAACATTTATTACAATCTTCAGGTTTGGTTGAATATTGGAATATTTGGAATATTGTCTTCACCAATCTATAACCACACTTACACTCGACCAAAAACTTGTATGTACAAAACAAAAAAACAAACAAATGTTGGCCACAATGCGACGACGGCCAAAAACTGTGCACTTTAACCTGACAAGTCATTAGCTCTTCCTCTTTGTAACAGTTTCCATGCACCACACGCCACCTTACATTACCAAAATAAAACATCCATATAAACATGAAAACAAAAATGGCTTTAACAAATACACCAACAATCATTTGTTGAAAGTTGAAAGTAACCGGGAAAAGTTTCCACAAATTTCTAAAAGCTGTTAACTTTTGTTGTTTAACTACAATAATAAAGAAAGAAAGAAAATTCTATTTTGAGGAGACAAAGAGGGAATTAGCTTTTAGAAATAAAGAGGTTGAATTGGTATTCAAGAGCGCCATCATGTGGCCTCACTGTAACAACAGCTGGAAGGTCTCGGGAGTGGAGAGAGTGCAGCTTAAAAAACGCAAGATTTACAAAATGTATTAAATATTTCAAACTCAAAACTCTAAGTGAGAGAGGAGAGGACTTCTGTGTGAGGTGTGAGTATTTCTTGGTGATTTTAAACTAAGTATTATGGATATTCTAGCAAGTTACCAACAGGAGCCTCATCTGCTCTGCTCTGGCTGCACTCAGAGACTCACAGTTCAAATACTGTAAGTCTCTCTGCTGTGTTGATCACATGACGCGAGAGAGCAAAAGTTTATCTACATTTGTGGAGAAAATCGTGTGTGCAGTGGTGGTATTTGCTATGGGGAATGTGGACAAGCACCACAAATAATAATTTAAAAAAAAAACACACAAAAAAGTGCATACGACGTGAATTGGTTTACGTCTTGACTCTGGTGACTCTGGTCTTAATGTAATGATGCTTCTTCTTGTGTTGTGCATTCTGAAAGTTTCATAAATTTTACACATAATGGATTGTTTATTTTTAATTAGATAACTGATGCATGTTCAGTCCAAATAAAATGCATTGTTATTATTATATTACTAGGCTATTCAGTGTATTGGACTTACATTTTAGTTGTATTTTAATGTAAATTCAGGGACACTTATTGTAAAGTTCCAAATTTCCAAATTTGTCAGAAATGCTCATGTGCTTTGAAAGGTTATGAATCAAAAACTGTTGAAGATATGAATATGTTGAGTAAATGTTCAACAGTTAAATTTTTTGTGAACATTTAAGAAGTTGGATGAAGTCTGTAGCTGAAAGTATGTAGAAGTAGTTTAAGTTGGAAGATTTTTAGAGTTTGCCTGCTCTCATTCATTTCCTATGAGAGAAACATTGCAGAAAAAGTTGAATAGTTTAAGTATAAAGAGTAAAACATGAACCGTAGCAATAAAGTCCAGAAAAAGCTGCACATTTTTGATATTGAAGGAGTTCTACTGAAATAATCAACAGTGTGGGAACAGCTCAATGACTGAGCTCGTTTCATGTTTCTTTGTCACAAAAAGAGTGAGAAACCAACAACTTGTTTCATTGCTTCAACGTATTTATTTTTCACACAAGACAGAAAGAAACGATTGACTCTACAGAATCAAACGGTGCTAAAAGCTTCACAGCCATAGAGAGGAAACACAAAGGTGAGATGGATCACTCTGCTTCTCATCCAGACGTCCACCATGATGTTTGGTTTGCTGGTTAACACACTGCACACTTAGCGATGGCACTGTCGTCCTTGGCCTTGTAATATTTCTCTGCTTTTGCATCATCAACATAATCTGCAGGACAATTAAAGACAAAAAGACAAACACAGGAGAGAGTGAGCACCTTTACTCTGTATTTACTGAACCAAATAACATTTCATACAAGTATACCGGTAATGCACAAGTGAAAATGTTAAATTACCGGCTGCCAGCGCCACGACAGGCTCAGCGACAGAGTCCACATCTGTTTATCCACAACCAGATGAAATATCAACCATTAGTGTCAAATTGTGTGAAGTCTCCAGTTTGTCCTAAAAGTCCAAGGGGACATTTGTACTTGTAAGGTCAATACGACCTTCGTCCATTGACCTTCGTCATCAAGTTCATCACTAAGTCGCTTACTGAACAACTGACCGACAGTATCTATATAACATGTAGTGGTACTCACACTTGTCGACCTTGGCAGCCTTCTCATCAGCAGCACCTGGACAGAGACAGAGAACAACAACCGCTGTGTTTGAATCTGAGCCGGACAGAAACACTTTGACAGCAAAAATATAAACGTAGAAAATTAAAATTACCGACTGCCAGCGCCACGACAGGCTCAGCGACAGAGTCCACCCCTGTTTATCCAGAACCAGATGAAATATCAAACATTAGTGTCAAATTGTGTGAAGTCTCTAGTTTGTCCTCGAAGTCCAAGGGGACATTTGTACCAAATGTGAAGAAGGACGAAACCGTGACTTGTCAATACGACCTTTGTCCATTGACCTTCGTCATCAAGTTCACTGCAAAAACTCAAAATCTTACCAAGACTATTTGTCTTATTTCTAGCCACAATTTCATTTCTAGTCAAAACAAATCTCATTATACTTAAAATAAGACTCATCACATTAAAAAGTAGCTTGTTTTTAGACAGCTTTTACGTCTTTCAAGCATATTTTCACTTGAAATAAGTAGAAAAATCTGACAGTGGAGCAAATTTTTCATCCTTATTACGAGCACAAAAAACCTGCTTTCACTGGCAGATTTTTCTACTTATTTCAAGTGAAAATTTGTTTGAAACACGTGAAAATGATCTAAAACAAGTAAATTTTTAGGTGATGAGTCTTATTTTAAGTGGAAAGAGATTTGTTTTGACTAGAAATGAGACATTTTGACAAGAAATAAGACAAATATTCTTGCAAAGATTTTGTGTTTTTGCAGTGTTCATCAATAAGTCTCTTACTGAACAACTGACCGACAGAAAAGTGAAAACAGTATCTATATAACATGTAGCGGTACTCACACTTGTCGACCTTGGCAGCCTTCTCATCAGCAGCACCTGGACAGAGACAGAGAACAACAACCGCTGTGTTTGAATCTGAGCCGGACAGAAACACAACAACCGTAGAAAACGTCAGAAATACTCACCAGCAGCAGATTGAGTCAGAGCCACCAGGGCCAAGACCAGCACAGACAGAGCCAGAGTCTTCATGTTGGAGGGTACAGATGTTCTACAGATGTTCACCACAGTAACTAAACAAAAACCTTGAGGACAGACAAAGAGACAGACGGGTCAGTCAGACGTCTACCGATGAACAGGTGAAAACGATTCGAGAACAAACCTGCTGCAGGATCAGCTTCAGTCGTTGGATGTGGATCTGCTGAACCAGGACCAGCTCTTAAATACTCTGAGTGACGCGGTGCACGGTGACAGAAAGTCAAACATCGTGTCTCCAACTATTAAAAATCTGAAATAATAATGCCCCTGGTGTTTATCGAAGGACGTGTCGCCCAGAGCGTTTAGGCAGGAAGTCAAAGTCATGTTTGATGTCCTCTCTAGGAAAACATTGGCTCATTACACTTATTGAAATAAACTTTATCGGACACATTTCTGTTTTTATGTTAATTCCATGTCCTCAAGTGTGAAGTATAAACCACTGAGGGGCTGCTATACTGGTATTGTTGTCCATTGAATGAGAGGTAGAGGCTCAGCAGACGTTCATGCAGTTACAAGACATCAGAGATGGACAGAGTACTCGATCCCAGTACTTGAGTAGGAGTACAATACTACTGGTCAAAATTTACTCCGTTACAAGTAAAAGTAGCTCAGTCGACATGCTACTCGAGTAAGAGTAAAAAAGTACATGCTTTTAAAGGTACTTTAAGTAAAAGTAAGAGTAAATTTCTTATTTTTCACATCAATGAATGACTCTAATTGTTTCTAAATGAATGTAAGGAGCTTTTAACTCTTGTTTCTGAGAATGAACTCTTTGAAAGCAGCTGCACTGATGTGCTGCTTTTAGGGGTTAGGGTTTCCTTCTCTGACAAACACAGCTTGTGTTCAAGTATTATTCAAGTAGTATTTTAGAAAAAAAAATAAAAATAAAGAGCAGACCTGAAAGTAACGAGTACTTTTCAGCCTTCCTAGAAATTACTCGAGTAAAAGTAAAAAATATTTGTCTTGGAAATGTATGTAAGAGTAATAAGTACCAAAGAAATCTAATACTCAAGTAAAGTACAAATCCTCTGGATATGTACTTAAGTACAGTACTCAAGCAAATTTACTCCGTTACTGTCCACCACTGCAAAACATTTATTACAATCTTCAGGTTTGGTTGAATATTGGAATATTTGGAATATTGTCTTCACCAATCTATAACCACACTTAGACTCGACCAAAAACTTGTATGTACAAAACAAAAAAACAAACAAATGTTGGCCACAATGCGACGACGGTCAAAAACTGTGCACTTTAACCTGACAAGATATTAGCTCTTCCTCTTTGTAACAGTTTCCATGCACCACACGCCACCTTACATTACCAAAATAAAACATCCATATAAACATGAAAACAAAAATGGCTTCAGCAAATACACCAACAATCATTTGTTGAAAGTTGAAAGTAACAGGGAAGAGTTTCCACAAATTTCTAAAAGCTGTTAACTTTTGTTGTTTAATTACAATAAGAAAGAAAGAAAGAAAATTATATTTTGAGGAGACAAAGAGGGAATTAGCTTTTAGAAATAAAGAGGTTGAATTGGTATTCAAGAGCGCCATCATGTGGCCTCACTGTAACAACAGCTGGAAGGTCTCGGGAGTGGAGAGAGTGCAGCTTAAAAAACGCAAGATTTACAAAATGTATTAAATATTTCAAACTCAAAACTCTAAGTGAGAGAGGAGAGGACTTCTGTGTGAGGTGTGAGTATTTCTTTGTGATTTTAAACTAAGTATTATGGATATTCTAGCAAGTTACCAACAGGAGCCTCATCTGCTCTGATCTGGCTGCACTCAGAGACTCACAGTTCAAATACTGTAAGTCTCTCTGCTGTGTTGATCACATGATATGAGAGAGGAAAAGTTTATCTACATTTGTGGAGAAAATCGTGTGTGCAGTGGTGATATTTGCTATAGGGAATGTGGACAAGCACCACAAATAATAATAATAATAAAAACAGTGTTATATTACTAGTCTATTCAGTGTATTGGACTTACATTTTAGTTGTATTTTAATGTAAATTCAGGGGCACTTATTGTAGTTCAAAATTTCCAAATTTGTCAGAAATGCTCATGTGCTTTGAAAGGTTATGAATCAAAAACGATTGAAGATATGAATATGTTGAAGAGAAGTCCAACAGTTAAATTTTTTGTGAACATTTAAGAAGTTGGATGAAGTCTGTAGCTGAAAGTATGTAGAAGTAGTTTAAGTTGAAAGCTGTTGAAGATTTTTAGAGTTTGCCTGCTCTCATTCATTTCCTATGAGAGAAAAATTGCAGAAAAAGTTGAATAGTTTAAGTATAAAGAGTATGAAAAACATGAACCGTAGAAATAATGTCCAGAAAAAGCTGCACATTTTTGATATTGAAGGAGTTCTACTGAAATAATCAACAGTGTGGGAACAGCTCAATGACTGAGCTCGTGTCATGTTTCTTTGTCACAAAAAGAGTGAGAAACCAACAACTTGTTTCATTGCTTCAACATATTTATTTTTCACACAAGACAGAAAGAAACGATTGACTCTACAGAATCAAACGGTGCTAAAAGCTTCACAGCCATAGAGAGGAAACACAAAGGTGAGATGGATCACTCTGCTTCTCATCCAGACGTCCACCATGATGTTTGGTTTGCTGCTTAACACCATCACTTAACGTAGGCACTGTCGTCCTTGGCCTTGTAATATTTATCTGCTTTTGCATCATCAACATAATCTGCAGGACAATTAAAGACACAATGACAAACACAGGAGAGAGTGAGCACCTTTACTCTGTATTTACTGAACCAAATAACATTTCATACAAGTATAATGCACAAGTGAAAATGTTAAATTACCGGCTGCCAGCGCCACGACAGACTCAGCGACAGAGTCCACCCCTGTTTATCCAGAACCAGATGAAATATCAAACATTAGTGTCAAATTGTGTGAAGTCTCCAGTTTGTCCTCAAGTCCAAGGGGACATTTGTACTTGTAAGGTCAATACGACCTTTGTCCATTCACCTTCGTCATCAAGTTCATCATTAAGTCTCTTACTGAACAACTGACCGACAGTATCTATATAACATGTAGCGGTACTCACACTTGTCGACCTTGGCAGCCTTCTCATCAGCAGCACCTGGACAGAGACAGAGAACAACAACCGCTGTGTTTGAATCTGAGCCGGACAGAAACACTTTGACAGCAAAAATATAAACGTAGAAAATTAAAATTACCGACTGCCAGCGCCACGACAGGCTCAGCGACAGAGTCCACCCCTGTTTATCCAGAACCAGATGAAATATCAAACATTAGTGTCAAATTGTGTGAAGTCTCCAGTTTGTCCTCGAAGTCCAAGGGGACATTTGTACCAAATGTGAAGAAGGACGAAACCGTGACTTGTCAATACGACCTTTGTCCATTGACCTTCGTCATCAAGTTCACTGCAAAAACTCAAAATCTTACCAAGACTATTTGTCTTATTTCTAGTCAAAATTTCATTTCTAGTCAAAACAAATCTCATTCTACTTAAAGGTGTACAGAAATGGCCGTTTGTCCCGTTTGTCGCGCCGAGTTGTCACGAGCTGCAACACGAGTTTACCCGAGTAAGGAAAATGAATTTGATTGGTCGTTATCGAGCGGGCGGGATATTCAAAGTTTGGGGCGAGCCCGAGCTCCGTGTGTGTGTGCGTGTCTCAGACGTTTGAATGACGGATGACGGATCCAATATCAGTGGCTAGTGAATCGTGTACAGGCTGACGTATAATCCGTGCGCCTGCAAAATACGGAAAAAAAAAACTACACTAAAATACACACTTTCATCACGGATTTACTCAAAAATAGAATTTTGCACAAAGTTTGGCCTACATCGTCTGATAGATGAGTTATTACACTAATTTTATGACCCAGAGTGGGCTCAAATTCAATTTTCTTTTCTGTACACCTTTAAAATAAGACTCATCACATTAAAAAGTAGCTTGTTTTTAGACAGTTTTTACTTCTTTCAAGCAGATTTTCACTTGAAATAAGTAGAAAAATCTGACAGTGGAGCAAATTTTTCATCCTTATTACGAGCACAAAAAACCTGCTTTTAATGGCAGATTTTTCTACTTATTTCAAGTGAAAATTTGTTTGAAACACGTGAAAATGATCTAAAACAAGTTAATTTTTAGGTGATGAGTCTTATTTTAAGTGGAAAGAGATTAGTTTTGACTAGAAATGAAACATTTTGACAAGAAATAAGACAAATATTCTTGCAAAGATTTTGTGTTTTTGCAGTGTTCATCAATAAGTCTCTGACTGAACAACTGACCGACAGAAAAGTGAAAACAGTATCTATATAACATGTAGCGGTACTCACACTTGTCGACCTTGGCAGCCTTCTCATCAGCAGCACCTGGACAGAGACAGAGAACAACAACCGCTGTGTTTGAATCTGAGCCGGACAGAAACACAACAACCGTAGAAAACGTCAGAAATACTCACCAGCAGCAGATTGAGTCAGAGCCACCAGGGCCAAGACCAGCACAGACAGAGCCAGAGTCTTCATGTTGGAGGGTACAGATGTTCTACAGATGTTCACCACAGTAACAAAAGAAAAACCTTGAGGACAGACAAAGAGACAGACGGGTCAGTCAGACGTCTACTGATGAACAGGTGAAAACGACTCGAGAACAAACCTGCTGCAGGATCAGCTTCAGTCGTTGGATGTGGATCTGCTGAACCAGGACCAGCTCTTAAATACTCTGAGTGACGCGGTGCACGGTGACAGAAAGTCAAACATTGTGTCTCCAACTATTAAAAATCAGCTTCATCATATCTACGATTCGTTGAATAATGTCCCTGTTCTTTATCTAAGGACGTGTCGCCCAGAGCGTTTAGGCAGGAAGTCAAAGTCATATTTGATGTCTTCTCTAGAAAAACATTGGCTCATTACACTTATTGAAATAAACTTTATCGGACACATTTCTGTTTTTATGTTAATTCCATGTCCTCAAGTGTGAAGTATAAACCACTGAGGGGCTGCTATACTGGTATTGTTGTCCTTTGTGTGGTGGCTCCATTGAATGAGAGATAGAGGCTCAGCAGACGTTCATGCAGTTACAAAACATTTATTACAATCTTCAGGTTTGGTTGAATATTGGAATATTTGGAATATTGTCTTCGCCGATCTATAACCACACTTACACTCGACCAAAAACTTGTATGTACAAAACAAAAAAACAAACAAATGTTGGCCACAATGCGACGACGGTCAAAAACTGTGCACTTCCACTTGGTTAGCAGCAGTACACCTGACAAGATATTAGCTCTTCCTCTTCTTAAACATTTCCAAGCACCACACGCCACCTTACATTACCAAAATAAAACATCCATATGAACATGAAAACAAAAATGGCTTCAACAAATACACCAACAATCATTGTTGAAAGTTGAAAGTAACAGGGAAGAGTTTCCACAAATTTCTAAAAGCTGTTAACTTTTGTTGTTTAATTACAATAAGAAAGAAAGAAAATTATATTTTGAGGAGACAAAGAGGGAATTAGCTTTTAGAAATAAAGAGGTTGAATTGGTATTCAAGAGCGCACGTTTGAGTCGCCATCTGACGCTGTTTGTGGAAAAAAATTGCGGCTTTGAGGGATGTAAACAGCCTAAACAGCGGAACTTACATCCACTCCCATTCATCGTTGCCGTGGCGATGCGGGGACAGACACAACTACCGCAAAACAGGAGCGATTAAACTGAAAATCTTCAGATTCCTTCTTTTAGATCTAAAATGATAGGAAAATACACCCCCGAGTTGATGCAGGATGCCCCAGGTGTGAAATACACCCTCTGGGGTCGGTGCCAATACCTGCAACAGAACGTTGAAAACACTGTCTGAGTGTAGGACCGGCCCCTGCAGCAGACAAAGGGGTGTGGCATACCTGAGGGGGCGTTCCTCAGGTATAAGTGTTTTGGTCTCCCCATTGTCTTTTTCTTTTCTTTACCATCACCGCTCGGGTTAGAACTGACCTTTCCTTGCAAGGAAATAAAAACTTGTCGGCCGGCAGTAGTCTCTATTTCATTATTCACCAACAGCAAACAGCTAAAAATGTCCAGAACATGTGCAAAGTAAAACAAAACAATAAACAGTTATATTGATTAAAAAAATATAATACAATTCTGTTCTGTCTGGATATACAATTCATTTTGTCATTTTTTCGATAAGCTCTTGTACCTTTATGGGGTTTAGAGCAGAAGTCATAAATTGAAGTTATGATTCAGCAGGACGGATGTCAAAATGATCCACATGCAACATCTTTTTCAACTTCATCTGCATCTATTTGTATTCATCCATTTGGAGAGAAACAATGTTATCAAATTGATTTTTATACATTTAATCTCAATAGTGTTTGAGGAACTGAGTATCTGGTGGTTTGTCAGCGTGTCTTAACAGCAATAATTTTGGGCATTTCAATGCGTATCAGGGTTAGTGGTTATGCTGAGTTATTGTTAAACGTGAGTAATAGTGAGTACAACCAAAAAAAAGCTGGTGCAACATTTTCACACCTCTGAGTTTAGCCTCAAACTGAACTCGAACTTGTGAGAAAAATCTAACGATTTTATCTGCAGGTCATGTTGGGGAAGAAAAAGCTTTTCTGTTTTTCTTGAATTATTATTTTTTGTCCTAGTGTATTTTTAATTACAGTTGTGCTCATACTGTAGGATTACATACCTGGGCAGATTTTGCAAAATGTGTGCCAAAACACATTTCTCATATTTTTAATGGGATTCAAACTAAACTGAGAGACATCCCGAAATAACACAATCATTTGAAAAAAAAAGATAATCAGAGAGTCTGAACGTGGGTTGGTATCAACAGAAACCCTTAATATCCACTTTCATTTATTTGAACACTGCGGATTGACTTTCCCACATCTTTAGACATCTTTTTATATCCTTTTCCTGTTTTATAAAGTTGAACAACCTTCTCCTTCAGGTCTTTTGACAGTTCTTTTGCTCAAAATCCTTTTTATACACAGACACCAAATTACAAGCAAAGAAGTCAGAGGTGTGGACAGTTTCTTTAAACCTGTTTGTCAATTTGTGTGTATATCATCAGGCCAAAACTTTCAGGGCCATTTGGGTGGTTGCACTTATCATTATTATTTAAAAAGACACAATTGTATGATGATAAATGGCTTCGTCCAACCAGTAATTCTGTAAATACAAATGTAAATACATTTGCTGACGTTTAATTCAGAATTTCTTTTCCTCATAAGGTTTTGCAGAGTGTTGTGTACATCAGTGCAGCTAAACATTCGACTCGCAACTTCCTAACTGAGTACGATTAAAATAGCATCTGATGCAAAGCAGAAAAATGTGGTTTGAATGAAACATTTCCATTTATGGAAACTGGACTGGTTCTTGAGACTGTCCTTAGACCCACACACCCAAATTTAAAAGAATTCAAGCTTTTGAAAGATAAGAATGTGAACATAAATCCATTGAAAAGGACAATCCAAAGCTGAGATAATGTAATAATTTGTGTATGTTATTATCTCGCATGATGAGATTCTATGTTATCTGTGTGTAAGTTTATTATATTTCATATCTATTATTCATTTTTCACATATTTGTTTTTAAACGCTCAGAATTTTGGACTGTATTGTATATGGTATGAATGTGTACTCAGAGACATTGGGAAGTTTATATGTTTAGTTAGCATATGTCTACAATATGTAAAACTACACATTTATTTTTTCTTAGAATATAGTAGACATGTGAATCAAGATATGAAGTCGAATTTGTCGTATATCAGAAATGTTTTTCATTGAGGATTGTAACAAACAACTAACACACATGTTTATTGTTGTACATTTTGACTTAACACACTGACTTTTTTCCTTCAATTCTTTCAACATCTTTGTGTAACTTAAATCCATTAACCTGTTTTTATGATCTGTTTGTTTCCTTGTTGTAATAATTGCTTTTTCATTCACTTTGTTCTTTCTGTTAAGCACTGATAACAAAATGTGTGAAAATGATATAAAGATGTCTAAATTACTATGTAGTAAAAGAAAGTAATGATTGTGAAATTTCAAGATACATAATACAAGCCACATACACACGTATGTACAAACATTACAATTTTTTTCTACATAAATATAGGAAGTGGTTTTGTTTGTTCTGTTTTTAAGTTCCCATACATACATTAGTGATGTGAACGAACCTAAAGGTTTGTAAGAAACTTCTTTGGCCTTGTGTCTGTAGTTGGTTCCTCATTCTGTGAGATGATGAGATAAGTAAATAGTATTTATGAGCTACACCGTCTCTCATTATCCAAACATGAAGATGCTGACTGGGCGTCTTCTTGTTTGTGCCATGATGGCACTGACTACAGCTGTGGGTAAGTAGTTCTGAGCATTGCATCAAAAAAATCAAAGATGATGTTTCTGTATTTATCTGTGATGAAACAAATTAAAAAATAAAATAACATTCATTTTGAAATGTTCCAGCTCTACCAGAGGAAATCGCTAAAAGCGATCAAGCAGGTCAGTGGATATTCTTTTAGATTTTAAAGAAAATGTGATGTTATTGAAAAAGCAAAAACTGGTAAGTTGTTTTTTCTAATTAGGTTTTAAAAAGGTTTTTAATGTTATACTCAAAGCTGAATCTTAATAATTACATTTAACCACCAGAATGTGCATATTGGTTTCTACAGGAAGTCTGGGCAGACCAAAACGCCTTTCCAAGTCTTTTATCCCCTGTGCCATTATAAATAAATATGTGTTGTATTCTATTCTACTCTAGTCCAAAATAACCTGCATGGTTACTCAGAGATCAGACTGGATTTTTGTCTACATGTTAACCCTTGATTATGTGTTTTTTTTTTCAATCATTAAAGGGGAAAAAAGCCTTAAAGCCCCAGTATGTAACTTATTTGGCTTTTTATTAGCAAAAATCAAATATTGCTTTCATAAATACGTATATTAAACTATAGTCGAATCACAGCCGCATACAAACGAAAGCTTTCTGGTACCTTAGAATGAGTTGTTACAAGTCGTTACAAATATACAAGGGGGGCGCACGGAACCTTGGCTGCCATGTTGAATCGCCACCGTCGGCAAACCAACCGGGTGTCATTTTACTCCACGAGAGTAAGACGGTAAAACAATACCAGACATCACCATGACAACATATTGTCATGCCTGTATTGTTTTGCCTCGTGCTGGCGGACCACTTGTTTACATAGAAGCTTGTTTATCCTGTTACATGCAGGGTCTGTTGTCTGTCTGACATCTGCCCGAGTTCACGTGAATGCGGCATCAAGAATACGTTCAGATATGCAACCGCACCGCTAAATGGGGGGAATTCCTACATACTGGGGCTTTAAAATATAACTTGAAACTCACCTGTAATTGATTCGTCCTCAGTGGAGAGCCACCTGGTCAAGAGATGGACCATGTCTTGTTCTGGTGGTTGGTCTCTGGTCAATGGTCGCTGTTTCCGCTACGTTCCAAGACCCTTGTCTTGGGCTAAAGCCGAGGTAATTGTGGTTATTCTGTTTGTGTTGACTTGACTGTCAGATTAACGCGTGTCCAGTTTTACACTCTCTCAGTGTGACTTTCTTCATTGTAGAGAAACTGTAGGTCCATGGGTGCAAACCTGGCGTCGGTGCACAGCGCCCAGGAATACCATAGGCTGCGGTGGCTGGTCATAAGGGCTGCTCGTTATTCAAGAGAAACATGGATCGGAGGCTCTGATGCACATCAGGTATTTTATTCATTAATGTACAAAAATGTGTTGGTGAAATAATTTGTCTAAAACTCATAATCTCTGCTGTGTAGGAAAAGGTTTGGTTGTGGAGTGATGGAAGTCCGTTCTACTATTCAAACTGGTGCCGAGGACAACCGAACAACTTCGGGGGAAGGCAGCATTGTTTGCAAATGAATTTTTCAGGTAAATCAATAGACTATTTCAGTTTCAGTTTTTATTGTGTATGAGTGGTTTAAATGACAGACGGAAATGTGAAAAAATTTAGAAATTGATCTAATGTCAATTTAATATTGATACTGTCTCGGGAGAGTTGAAATGGTGCGATACAAAACAAACCCATTGTTTCTAGTCTCACTGAACAGTTTCTTGTGATGCTTTGTGCAGCACTGACTGACTCCTGTGTGTTTGTTGTTAACAGTTAACAAGTGCTGGAATGATATGCAGTGTTACTCACGTCTCCCGTCCATCTGCGTCAAGAGAAACAAATGATTCCTGCACCGAGTCCCCGTCATTATGATCAATAACCCGAAGTCTCTATGATCTATTTCACATCTTTATTTCTGCTTTATCGCTGTAACGCTACTTAAGGAAGGAAGCGACAAGTGACATAAACAGGAGGTGGATGGGCTCTGCCTGTAATAAACCGAAGGTGTTACGGAAAGAAAAGCTTTAAGCACAACTTTACTCTGCACAGTGAACTATTCTTTCTTGTCTGATGAACAATTAAACGTGTGAAGCATTGCAACAATCTGACTCAGACTGTTTTTTTGGGTGTGAAGTTGCTGATCTTACTAACTCAGCCACAGCATAATTTCTCTGTACTGGATCAGGCCAAAGGACTTCATCCTGAACTAGCTTACAGTATATGTGCACTCACATCATTGGACACAAGTGTTATCAATTTTGAGTTGTTGTGTTCAACCGGTGAAACTTGTGCTTTACGTGTGTTTGACTTTTGCCACCTGTGCTCAGCATTATGCAACACAGGTGCATCACAATGAAAATGTGTTGGTAAGATGTGTCTAAACAGGTGAAAAGTGCTGATGGTTTTGCCAAAAGAGTGACTGATTCAATCAGTGGGTTCAGGCAAATGAGAATTTGGTTCAGACAACAGGGTTTAGTGTTTTAGCAATTGAGAAAAACTGTAAATACTGTGTACAGTATATTAAAGCAGATATCAGTGGAATGTTTTTGTTAATATAAGTCCTAAATAGTCCTATTTTCTGTCAGCAATCACTTACATGAAGTATTTCAGCCTAAACACGAGTCTCTCCGTCACTCTGCTCTGCTGTAACCCGAGGAGAAAATTTTCCTTGTGGGATACAAGTGTTATCCAATGAGGGGAGAGAACGGCATGAAGGGCTGTGTGTGCAGCCAAGGGATGCGCGTGAATGTGGTGACGTAGCACGAGGACCAATTGATGCCTGACAAGGGCGGGGGCTGCTAACTCATGGTGCGTTCAAGGAAACTCGTACTTTGTGTTTTTCCTTCCTGTGAAGTCATACCGGTTCGATCTGGTACGAGTTCACGGGTCGGAAGTTACGAGTGGCCGTTATAGGGAACTTTCACAGACAACAGGACGGTAAAAACACGAGCTACGGGTTACCTGGAACGCTACCAAGTCGTAGTTGTGACTTGAAGCTGTAACTTACGGTTTCAAAAGCCTGCCTTGAACACAGCATTGGCCGAAACGGCCGTGCCGATGATATCTGCTTTAATGCAAGGTACAAAACGTTTCAAGTCAATGTTAATGACAGACACTGAAAATAATACATTGAACTAATAATTAACTAATTCGTTTTCATAATTTCATCTTCGAGTTTTCCACTGTCATAAACTCTTTTTGAGTTTCTGCAAAACCATTTTTCAACTTCTAGGTAGAGACGGTTCAGTTTTTGGTCACCAAACTACTTCTAAAGACAAATATGTCTGGGAACAGGTCCTTTTAATAATAAAGAGGAGCTGCTGTGACGTGTATGGTGAGGTGCATTTTAAAAATATGTGTACTTGCAGTACAGCCATGTCACCACTAGGTGGCAATAAACAGTAGTAAATATATTATTGTAGTATGAAGGGACTCAGGGAAAAGCCAAAAGCAATTTCCATTTCTAACTTTGATAAAGTTACATGTCTCCAGTGGATCAGTGTTTAGTGATGATGTCATCTGTCATGTGAGTCAAGTTCTTCCTGTAGCTTTTCTTTCCCTTCACAGTGATTGGTTGGTTTACTAGGCTGAAAATACAAATAAACAAACACGAATTAAGAAACAAGGCAGCATTTCTTCCTGCAGCCCCTTGTGGATTAGGGTTAGTATTACAAAACATGAAAGTGAGGAATACAAGAAGAAAAAGTGTTGATTTTGCATTGAACTTCAGCTTTAACTTGTATTCTTGTGGCTGTACACTTAACGCCTAACTCTACATTTGACTTACTTATCTATTTTATTTGTATTTCACTGTTCTGTTTCCTATTTAAAGTTTTCAAATTATTAATTACTATGAACATATAATTTATCTGATTGTAAAGAAAAAGAAAATGGAACAGGCCATATAATGATGTGTTTACATTTATTCACACAATAAATGATGCATAATTTATTTACATGATCAAATCAAGAATACATTATTTGGTGATGAAATGTCCAGATCAGCTCATTGATGCTCTACTGTACAAATATTCATATTTGGTGGTTGATTCGTGAGTTAAGACATTTCCATTGTGTTTTCTTCATAAGTTGTCCTTCTCTTCCTTTTATGTTGACGCCAGCACCACAGCAATGTGCCAAACAAAATAAAAGCAGCAACCACGATGAGAGGCCCAATAAACATATCAGGACTTCCATGTGGGTCCTGGATGAGAGGAACTGAAATGAGAGAACAGCATAGTTTTCAGTTGTTTATTTATATACACATTTATATTAATTTGTCTCTAGACAGTAACAGAACCAGTGGAGAAGGTTGTGAAGATTTCTACCTGTGATGTGAATCTGAGTGTCTCTGGTCTGGTTGATGAGCTTCTGTTGGACTCTACAGGTGAAGTTGTTGGTCTTGTGTCTCTTCTCCACAGTCACTCTGCTGCTGACAGTGTAGAGGACATCAGGACCTCTGACTGTCTCTGTCGGTCCAGCAGAGAGCAGCTTTCCCTCAGCGTCCAGCCACAGCAGCTCAGGCTCTGGATACCAGCCTTTAGACTCACAATGTAACTCCCATGAGCCCCTGTTACTGGCAACAATCTGTATGACGGGTGAGGCGACTGAACCTGGGGACAAGAGGAGAAAAGTCTCTTTTAAATATTGAGGTGTTAGTAAGTTCAACTCAGTAACTCAACACAGAGTTGTACTCACCAACAATGAGATGGACAGAAGCTTCTCCCTGCACTGACTCAAGGTGACATATATATTTTCCTTCATCTGACACTTTAACTCTGTAAATTTTCAACGAGACGTTTCCTCGTTCAAGTTCTTCCACAAACACTCGAGTTCGATTTTTATAAGATGGATTTTGAATCCAAAACTTCAGTCCTTCTTTGTGAATATGGATCCACTTTGGGTCCAAACCAGGTTTGATCCACATCACTGTCCTGCCAGAGGCACTGATGGGAGGTTCAAGGCGACATGGTAGAACGACATCATCACCAACGAAGGCTATGATTGGTTGATGTGAACAAACCAGCTTTGACTGAGCTGCAGGTGAAAGAACAAACAAAGTAACATGGTTACATCAGTTTTTAAATTCGAAAGTGACATCCTCTCTACATTGAAGATCAGGCTTTAAATCGTCCTCCTTGATGAGCCTGATAATTAGGGCTCCATTAGATCAATCCCTTCGTTATGTTGCTTTAGTTCGCACGGTTGGTTTCTCAAAGTCCTGCAGCAAGTGGATACCTAAAGATTCATACATTTACAACTTAAAGAGGAACTATGCAAGTGTGGTCGCTTTTCCGCTGTTTTGCTAACCCTCCTCCTGGCCATGTGCATTTGTTTACAGCAAAAGTTGTGGTCAGCCGCTGCTCTTGGTGCGAGTATAGGGTCCAGGTTTCAGTGCCATATGGGAGTGTGCTGATGACACATGCTATGTACACTTGTACCTTTGTGTGGATGGTGAGCTATGGAGTTATTTTTGTCTCATAAATGCTTGTAAACGCACAGAGGGTGGTCTACAAATGTTCGTTGGTTTGCACACGTGTTTTGCTATCCACAAATACAAATGTCTAATTTGTAACTTGTATTTTGGTTTTTACAAATAAATGTGTATTTGTAAACATATTGGGTATTTGTAAATGTATAATTTTCCATTTGTAAAAACAAAAAAGCCATTTGTAAAACTGAAAATTCTGTTTGTGAAGTGTGTTGTAAAAGTTGTAAAACATTTATTTATTTATTGATGTAGCAGTGGTGACTGTACATAGCCCATCATAGACGAAATAGTTTTGTTTGTTGATATAGCCTACAGACTACACCACTGAATGAGACAACATTTATCTCCTAAAAATAATTAATCGGGCCGGCGGTAAACCTCTAAAAAACTGCCGGTAGATTCATGGGCTCTTTTTCTCCCCTGGGAGGACGACGCAGATTTGCCGACCGACCACCACAGCAGCCCGGCTGTTGCTTTTGTGATGATCCGCTCATCCAGAGGCAGCAACCGGGTTGGGGCTTGGTTTCTCCCCTGGAATGATGCCGTGGCTTAAAGGGATAGTTCACCCTAGAATGATATTTCGCTCATTATCTACTCACCCTCATGTTGACTAAGGGCTGGAAGAAGTTTCAGATTCCTCCGTGGCTTCTCTGAGTTACAGGGGGTCTCGGCATAGCAGTGCATGTCCATATAACGGTTGCAAAGGGACACCGGAGCTCTTCGTAAAAAAACACACACAAAAAAACATCCAAATACCTCCATGATGCTCGTATGTAATGTCCGTCTTGTGCTGAAGCCCCAAATTGCGTAATTGTCCCGAAAAAAATTAAATAAGTCTATATTTTAAGCTTGTTTGTAGCGGAAGCTTCTCGAAGCTCCTCTTCCTGGTCCGTCCAAATCTCGCGTGATTCGCAGTAACCGCACTGCGCATGCTGACGCCGGCGCAAATCACGCGAGATTTGGAGGAATCTGAAACTTCTTCCAGCCCTTAGTCAACATGAGGGTGAGTAGATAATGAGCGAAATATCATTCTAGGGTGAACTATCCCTTTAACCGGCCAACCACCACAGCAGCCCCGGCTGCTTCCTCTGTGGTGATCTGCTCATCCAGAGGCAACAACCGGTTTACTAAAGTGCTTGTTTTCTCCCCCGAGAAGACGCCGTGACTTCGCCGGCCGGCCGACCACCACAGCAGCCCGGCTGTAGCCTCTGTGATAGACCGCTCGTCCGGTGGTAGCCTACCGCGAACGGCGGAGCAAACTTCAGGCGCCGCATATTGGGGCTCTAAACAGTTTATCGCACGAAAAAATATGAAAACTTAATAAAGTGATGCATTAACAGTGGAAATTAAAATAATTTCTCGAGATAAGCCAGTAGCAGTCTTCTTCGTTTGTTTTAATTCAGCTACTCGCCAACACTGCCCCTACTGGTGAGGAGAGCGGCCCTTTGTGAATCAGCAGCTGTGTGTTTGTGGATCTGTGTGGATCTCGACAGGAATGTCTCAGAAATACGTCATTGAGGAAAGAGATGCGTGTGTGTGATTGGTGATCCACAAATGCAGAGTCACACTTCACAAACAGAATTTTCGGTTTTACAAATGGCTTTTTTGTTTTACAAATAGAAAATTATACATTTACAAATACACAATATATTTACAAATACACATTTATTTGTAAAAACCAAAATACAAGTTACAAATTAGACATTTGTATTTGTGGATAGCAAAACACATGTGCAAACCAAGGAACATTTGTAGATCACCCTCTGTGCATTTACAAGTACCGTATTGACCCGAATATAAGACGACCCCGAATATAAGACGACCCCCCTTTTTCAAGACCTGTCTTTGGAAAAATACCTTTTTCAGACAAAATCAAAGAAAAAATTAATCTTTTTAAAATCATGTTTTCAGTATCTGTGAAATAACGTTCTGGTAGATTGTAGCGCCCACTGATCTCTCTGAATGTGTGTAGGTGTGTGTCCATCTCTCTTGCGCTCTGTAAACACAAAAAGGCACACGCATCAATTGCGGTGTTTTATTTTGAAAATTGTTTTGATTTTGAAAGTTGAGCGGATTCTCTCGTGTTTCTTTGTTTGACCTGCCCGGCTTGATGCAATCGCTCGCAGCTCGCGCACAAAATAGACCAGACACCGAAACGATCACTGCAGGACGTCTGGTGTGTGAACGACACAATCGTTTAACATGAACCCCGAAAGGAAACTGGCTCAGCTTCTCGGCGCTTTGCAGCTATTCGGCGCTTCCGCGTCCGGTGTGTCCCTGTCCCCGGTGACAACGTGGCTGTAGCCGCTGTGATATGACGACCCCGCCCCCGGAGGAACTGCGAAGGAGTCAGCTGTGATTAAAAGGACCTAAACCGAGTCGAGTTGAGCTGTAACTGTGTGGCAGCGCTCTGCTGTGTGGCGAAGGGGCAACACACACACACACACTTGGCGCACACACGCGCAATCATCCTCTCAGATGCAGCTGCATCTCACTAGTGTGTGTGAGTGTGAGAGGAAGAAAAGCCCTGACTTGCTTGGACAGACGTTGTTTGGTGTCACCCGCTGATTTGCATATATAAATATCTAGACCCCGAATATAAGACGACCCGTCTTTTTCAGACTTTTTTTGACGGAAAAAATATTGTCTTATATTCGGGTCAATACGGTATTTATGAGACAAAAATAACTCCATAGTGAGCTTCCCATTGTCCCATACTTGCGCTGTGAGCTTTCCGAATGCAGAGGCAGCTTTTCCGATGTGGCTGCTGAGTTCAGCGTTGAGTGACAGGTCGTCAGTGACGGTGGATCCAAGATGGGTGAAAGAGTTTATCAGTCCCTCCAGGATTTCGCAGGTTTTTTTTTGTGATTGTTGCGGCCTAAAATGCCTGACTTTGCAGCCACATTTTGAAAAGAATTGTGGTGCATGTTGCAATGTTTTAAGCGCTTTTGTTGCAATTAAATTGCGGGAGACAGCTAAAGTTGCAAAAAGAAAAAAGGTGCTGTTTTGTTCTGAATCATTAAAAATCAAAGGAAAATTGAAAATTTTGAAATGTCACAAAATAATGTGAGGTTCTGTTATACCAGCAATTTTCCACTTGTTAAGAAAGGCACAGGAAAATTACATAGAGTTGAAAGTTGTATTACTTTTAATTAAAATGTCTGTTTAAAAATCGTGGTAAAAGAACTGTTTTAAAATGCCATTAAAACAGTCCAGTCTTTGAATAAAAAGGGGAGGGTGGCTACTCAAGTCCAGGGCCTTAGGATGGGGGAAGGGGCACCTGGCTGCCGGCTGCTCCGCTCCGGCCCTACAGTGGCGCACTCACTGGATTCCCCCTCGGCGAGTGCTGCGGTGTTGACACACAGGCTCGGGTGGTCAACCAGGACAACTCACACACTCAACACGTTCAACTCAGCTTGTGTTCCTTTACTTATCACTTTGTGCGCGTTGTATCAAGTTTCTTGCCGTCAGCCCAGCCACGCTGTTCCTCCGTGGACTCACTTTCAACCACCGCTCCGTCCAGACTCGCACTCTCTGCTGTGTAACTCACGGAAAGAACCGACAATTGGTCCAATTTGCGGAAAAGTTGCGGTGATTGTACAAAATTGCAAGATCGCAAAACATTCGCGGGGATTGGCTGAATTTGCGTTAATTGTTGCGATCGCAACATCGCGAATTCCTGGAGGGACTGGTTTATGGCTTCCAGTGTGAAACTGTTGATGGTGATGGAGAGGGAGGTTTCAGTGTCCTGCCCCATTGTCTTGGTTTTGCTTAGACTGATGGTCAAGCTGAAGTCCTTGCAGGCTTGGGTGAACTGGTCCATGAGGGTTTGCAGATGCTCCTGGTAGTGTGCTACCACTGCTGTGTCGTCAGCAAACAGCATGGCCTGGATGATGTGTGGCCTGACGTTTGTTTTGGCTTTCAGACGGGCGAGGTTGAATAGGTCAGTTCTTGTGTGCAGGTATACTCCCTCCGTTGATGTTCCTATCCATTCAACCAGCGGGAAGAGACCACTCCTGCTCACACGGTCAAAAGCTTTTGTCAGGTCTATGAATGGCATGTAGAGTGGTTTTCTCTGCTCTGTGCACTTCTCCTGCAGTTGTCTCATGTCAATGGTAGATCTCCCTGCTCTGAACTCTGCCTGTGATTCCGGGTAGATCCTCTCTACAAGAATCTGGAGTGTGTTCAATGTAACTCTGGTGCTTAGAAGAGAGATACCACGGTAGTTGTTACAGTCACTTCTGTCTCAATCAATAGAGCGGTGGATAACGTTATATATCATATACGATGTTACGATGTGTATATTTGTGTTGTTTAATCTGTCATCAACAAGAGATTACGGAATACGGGTGGCGGGCGCGCTTGTGTCGTGGTGCCGCAGAGACGAGAGTTGGGACATGGGGTCGGAGGCTCTGATCTTGCAAGGTTAGTTTTCAACCAAGAGACGCTAGGTAAAAGGCAGAGAGCCTCTATTCTCCCTCGTAACAAATTAAGACATTTATTAAACCATCACAATTACTCGAAAGCTGTTCAATGAAAGTAAAAATGTAGCATAGTTAAGCTACAAATCCTGCATAGTTCCTCTTTAATGCCAGAGAATATAAAAACAGAAGTTGTAAATTCCCTGTTTTAATGAAGCTCCAACCTAAAATCATTCACACTTCACTGAAGGCGTTAAATATGTTGCAGTTTTTTCTGAGTTTGGTTTAGAAGCTGTTTACTTAGTACTGTGCATGTAAAGGATGTAGATTACCTCCAAATAACTGTAGTAGAAGAACATGGACAAGATTGAGGGGGAGAATGATGCAAGTGGAGTCCATCACTGATCATTAAGAGCCCATCATTGATTGTCTGAATTCAGCTTCCTGTGTTTCTGAAAACAAAACAAAAAAAGTTGTAAAAGATTTTTTCGAGTTGAATATAAATACATATAAAGGGCCTTCATGTGTATAAACTGAGGTCAGTGGTGAAACAAGAAGACAAATCACAAAATGATGTAAATGATGAAAATAGTGTCTCCTGAGAGAAATTACAACATTTACCTGAGTCTCTGAGTTGGTTTAAGTTTTACTTTTTAACAAAATGCTTCTTAAACACCTGATTAGTTTATTTTTTATACTGTAAAAAAAAGTTCACAATAGATGTGTTGCCACTGAAATGTAATTCAAAACTGAATTAATCATTTAATCAGTAGATAGATTAGACATTATGTACAGAGCACTGAACTATAGCTTTTAAAATGATTCAACATATAAATGATTTTATAAGTTGCACCCCAAAAATGCGAATATGCCAATACGAACCTTATTGGACAGAGCGCCGAGTTCATCCTCACTCTGACTGAATAAAAAATCAGAACTACTACTTTTTATGCAGATTTAAGGAAGTGAACTGAGGAAGTTGGTTTGACCACTGCTCACCCCCAGAATCTTTTGCAGTATGATGGTAACCCCCCACTTCACCCCCCATCCCCCCTCGTCTCCATCTGAACAGGTGAGAATAAAGCTTACTTAATAAAGCTGACTCCACACAGGCAAATCTGCTGGGTTTAATGGTGTGAGCCCCAAAAAGAACTGAAAACAACTCTTATGGGCTAAATTCGCCATACCTGCCAAAATCTCTTACTTCAGCAACATACAACACACTTCCTTATTATGTGGAAAAGCTGGCAAATGTTAAACTGCGTGAACGATACATTCTGAATTTTAGGGAGGGACATCACATAGTGTCTAAGTTGAGATCGACCTCCTGACGTCTTTTGTCTCGCTGTCTGTCATGTGAGGCCAAAACAAGTGGCTTATTGTTATAGAGCAATGTATCTGGAGTGCTTGTTTTCACCTGTGAGAGTGTGTCTGTGTTTTGTCTTGACTACTCAAAGTTTATATAGCAGATCGATTGCTCACACATGAAGTCTGAGGTCCAAGGTTCAGCTGATCAAGATAATGAGGATCATAAAAACACCAGGGCTCTTAAGTCTCATGTACCGAGTGTGAGAAAGATGCATTTTAAAAGGTTCACACTCTTACAAATGACATTTCTCACACTGAAAAGTGATTAAACTCAGAGCACATAAATTGGTAATCTATGAATGGATAATGCAAAGGCTGACTGCTCTGCTCAGTCCATCCACACACTGTCTTGAATTAACGACCTGTCAGCCAATCGGAAAATAGTGTTCCTTGTTGCCGGGTAAAGTCTTACAAGAGATTTCCTCAGTGCTGCAGCACACATTCTACGAATGCGCACAAATGCGTGCACAGCTAGCAAATGGTGATGGACTGACCTTAAAAATTATCACACACACACACACACACACACACACACACACTTCAAAAATCCTTTCCCTTCCCTTTATCAAAAATCTTTATCAAAATTATTTTTGAACAATTTTTAAAATCTGTAAAAAAACAAACAAACAACAGAACTGAGGAAATGAATGATGCAAAAAATCTAATTGAAATCCAAATGATTAAAAAAATAAAGTGTTCTATCAAAACAAGTAATCTTCATGAGTCATGAAATTAAGAAGTGCACAGTCAGCACTAGTTATGATCATGTGTAGAGGAGGAGTCACGAGTCAGTAGTTGTACATGATCCAGAAGCGACCACATTTAATGTGGGGAAGGTGAACAAACTGGGCCCAGTTACTATGGTTTCCATGGGGAGAAGAGAAGCTGCTTTACAGAGTCCAGTTGTTTCTGTCCTGGTCTGATAAACCTCAGTGGTTCAGGTTCTGTGGCTTCAGTACTGTTGAGGGGATCATCTTCTATTTTCTCCTTGCACAGTGAGCTGGTTGATGTTAACGCTGCTTCTGGAGTTGGAGTCCGTTCTGTCCGGCCTTTTCTTAGACGAGGGGCCTAAAAAATAAACGAACAGTAAATCTGTCAGAACTACCCCAGGTAACTCCTGGGTATTTTTTGCCCTTCAACCAGATCAGATTCAGATTCAGGGCCACATGAGGACTGATCACCTCCACCACCTCAGTCTAGCACTGTGCAGACATCCAACAGTGACACCATGTGTTAGAAAGATGAATTTCCTTAAACTGTATCAGTACACCCTGAGGAAGACCTGTGTGAGGTCGAAACGTCGGTCCATTTTTAATAAATTATATATATTTTTTCTACATCAAGGCTATGAGTTGAGCGACTGCTTTTTTCTTCCTTCACTTAAACTGTATCTCATATTTTAAATCAAGGGTCTGGACTAGCCATTCAAGGGCCCGTTTCGTCTGCTGTGGGGGGGGGGTGGCATGTCCGTGCAGCGATGTGCAGCGGTGCGCCGCGGACACGCACGGGGGGGAAAAAAAAGAAAGAAAAAGAAACGAAACCGAATGCGCGCCGCCACGTCCACTCGGACCACGGCCACTCGGACGAACAGGTCCGCTCATGCCGAATGTCAACAGCGGCAGGAGACCCAGCGCAACTTGGCGTATCTGCCTCCAGCGAGTCACCATAGACTGTAAAAAGAAGCGAGTGACTGAGTCACGTCACCGGGCTCATACGCGCAGGCAGGCCAGGGTTGTCTTACTGCATACGACACATTTAGCTTTGCCTTTGAAGTATTTATGGCTGGAGAAGACGGAGGACACTGTGTGCAGCCAAATATTGTTGAATGATCACCTTCCTGGCATCTTTGCGAGCTAAACTGTTGGAGCATGTTGCCACTCGATCCGAGCTGCACCTTGCTATGCACGTCACGTGACCTGACAAGAACGAGGCTGATCAATGCGCGACACTTTTCGATACGAAATATTTATTGATCAGTTTTAAAATCAACCTTATAGACTGTTATTACTAAATGTTATCATTAAAAAAAAAAGAATTCCATGACTTTTCCAAAACTTTTGGGGTGAATTTATGTTTCCAAGACTTTTCCAGGCCTGGAAAATGACATTTTCAAATTCCATGACTTTTCCAGGTTTTTCAAAACGTATGAACCCTGTGAAAGGCTGTTTTCATATGGAACCATATTCCTCTAGCTGACTGCCTAACCTATGCCAACTGACTCACTCAACTCTAGTCTTCATGCAGGCCAGTGGTGGGATAAATTAAGCACATAGCCCAGTAACCTGGTTGACTCTTAGCCAGCCGAGCCAAAAGCCACCTAGACAGTTATAGAGTGCACTGGAAGGTTTGCAAAAGAAAAAAGAAAGAAAACAAAAACAAAAGGGTTAGTAAGACACAGCTAGTGCCCCTCCCTACATGTACTGAACAGGAGCATGGGTTCCAAATGTTGGCACAGCTTTCACCAACCAGAAAAACCAACCTCTCGTGCTAGCCATCTACAGAATCAGATAAACAAAGACCATAACCATTGTGAAACTCTCTTTTATACTTTGCCCGGTTTCCCAGCACCATCTCTCCCTAGAACACAAAGGGAAACATCCCGGACAGGCCCTCGCTTGTTTCTGCCTGGCTGAAGGCAAACAACTAGAAAGGGAGGAAACACACAACTCAGTCTTCAATGTAATTATTTATTTGACGCAAATAAACACTGGAGCACAACTCCGACACCTTTACTCCAAACAAGTAAATATAATGTTCATAGTCTGAAAAATCTATTGAATGTTAGAACGTTAGAGTGAGGATTAGTTAGGTTGGCATCTTCTTGTCAACAGGGCTGCTCTGCATGAACAACTGTTACAACGGGAACTGGTACGAACCTAAACCAGCCAGGTTTCTAATTCAGTACATGCCTCGTCCAAGCTTTGAGCAGAGTCTATCGGGAGCCTCTGCTTAGAAATGTTCATCTGTTAAAGAACTCCATCGTGACAAAAGAAACAGTGCACAGCAACAGTTTTAATAAACAATCTGCTGCTGGATCACAGTCTCATCTACTACAAAAGTGTTTCTATGTGCAAGATTCACATCATAAATATGGAAGCCCAACTTTGTAAGTAAAAAACAAAACACTTCACCAGCTGGTGCATTGTAGGATTTATACTTGGCCAATACCGCTCCGATGCAGTCTTATCGTAAGTGTGGGTTAAGTGCAAATCAAGCGCGCTGCACTTTTGGTTGTTGGAGAAATGGAACACACTAAGCCCATAAAAGCCCATGAACGCACCCCAAATGCCCAAGTGTGTAAGTGTGATCGAGTGTGCATATTGGGACAGGGCCTGAGACAAAGGAGGAAGAGGAGGAGCAGGAGGGGTCGTCAAAGAGAGGAGGAGAAACTGTTGTCAGAACAAACATTCACTCTGACTCAAGGTGAAGCTGTGTATGTTTACAAAGGTCACGATGAATTCAGAAAACACTTTGCGGCTCTCACTTAAGACGTCACACAGCAATTAAGACCAAATGTCACTCAAATGGTTCATGTATATAAACACATGTGGTTAACAGGCTGTAACCTGTAATTAGTTGAAGTGGCAGAGGAATACAGTCTTTACACTGACATTACAGAAGTGACAGTTATAATAATAATAATAATAATAATTTTTTTTATTTATAACACGCTTTTACAGGTGCTCAAAGACGCGTCAGTTCTCTTATCTGGTTCCAAAATCTATAATCTATACTAATTATAGGTTCTCATTACTCACCATTATCCATTAGCATGCACTGCATCTGCCACATGCTGTTCATCTCCCTCTGCAGAGAGGGGCTGCATCTCATGACCCCTCTCTTCTTGGGAACCGGCAGAATGACCTGATGAGGCTCGAGTCTGTGACTGCCGCCTACAGATCCCTCTAGTTAAGCTTTCTGTGAAGACATTAAGTAGCTGATTTTAGGTGAGCTCAGGTAGCCTACATGTGGGCTACACGTAGGACAGAAATTTAGAAACTTGTGACTTTAAATGAGGAAAAAGAGAAGAGAAAATTGTAACTTACCTCTGTATCTCACAATGAGGACAATGAGGACAATGATGCCAATGAAGCCAACAACACTACCAGCAATGACGCCACTGTTTGTCCCTGTAAAGGAAAAAGATTTTTTTTTCTCTACATTAGCTCCAAACAGACTCATCCATTTTCAACACCCACTTCTTCTGCTCAGTGTCTAAAATTCAAACTCACAGACAATTAGATGAATTCTGAATGCAATCCTCATTTTCACTGGAAACTAGTACAGCAAGCAACGACGGTTGTTGGGTAAATTAAAAATTACAAAATGTGATAAAATAATGACAAACAAGACAAACAAGAGAATTACTGGTGAAAATTAAAGGAGGTAGAAGTAAATTAATTAGTTAAAAATATTTACTTACAATCATCACTTCCTGTGCGGCTGGAGTTATCTGTTGAAAATGCGTGTAACATATTGATAGTGCATTTTGTGTTCATGTTCTTAATGACCTTTAACATATTACAATTACAATATTTAATAAAAGGTAGGTTTCTCCTGTCTGATGGATTAAGATGTACGGTACTCACCAACAGAGAGGCGAACATGGAGGCGAATACTGTCATTTGTATACAGCGTGGAGACAAAAACCTCACAAGTGTAATTTCCTTCATCCTCTTTTCTCACATTGGTCAACTTCAGTGAAATGTTTCCTTTGTCTAGTTCAGTCTCAAATATAAATGTTCTAGTTCTGTAGTTCTCATCTTGACCATCATAATTGTCCCTTCTACTTTTATAGCGGTGCACTAGGGCATCACCACGTTTCCACTCCACTTTTGCTGGTCTTCTATTGAATGGAGGTTCCAGGGAACACGGGAAAATGACATCATCACCGACTGCTGCTTGAACCGGTCCTTCACATTTCACCTCTGGTTCTTCTGAAGAAACAAACATTACATTTAATATGTTGTAACACCACTGAACACGTTATTGATTTAAACTATAAGGTCTGGTCCTAAATGAGGAAGTCATTTTAAAAGTATTTTACTAGGACACAAACAGTGCTATGGAATGTGTGTGTGAGAGACAGAAAGGCCCGAGGCCACAAGTTCAATACCACTCACTACTGGCTGAACCAGTCAACTGGTTTCATCTAGATGAACAACTTCTCATCAAACTAGCTGAGCAACATGATTGCAGAGCCTTTAAAGCAGAGCGTTATAGTTTGATAGTGCGTAAAACTTTATCAACAGTAATACTTTGACTATGAGGAAAACCAGCCGGAAAGATCTTTAACAGATAATTGACTTACCTGAAACATCAGCCACCACCACAGACAGAAACAGCAGAACGATCAACAGCAACAAGAAGAAGTTCATCTCCGCTGAATAAAGATTAACAATCCACCGACCGCAGCTCAGAGAAACTGGATGAGGCACCGCCGTCTGGTTTTCTTAACTCGTTCTCTCACTCTCTCTCACTCTCACCTCGACACTTTCTCTTTCGATTTGCCCCACCCCACCCATGTAAACCTATTGCAACATATTTCAAGAAAAAAAAAAATCTAAAAAACAGTAGGGGCAACAGTCCTGATTCAGCATTGATACTGTGACTAACAGACAGGACTTTTCCATTACTACATTCATTCATGACTGTCTATTACCGGACTTTATCAGAGACAACCTGGTTAAACATTAACTGGCTCAGAGTGAGTGAACTCTACTCTCAAAGCCCAACTTGATTTTTATCTAGTTTTAACTTTTCCTGGATAAAACCTTTCCACTTGCTTGTATTTTGTTTAAAATTTCCTCAAAATGTCTTCTTTTAAACGTTACACAATTAAAAAAAAAAAAAAAATGAAACTGAAAAATCAAAAATTGGCAGAAGGCTAGTAAATTATCCATGTTGATTAGCTGACCCATGAATTTGACTTCTCTATACTATTGTTCTCAACAAAATAATGTTGAGCAGTGTAAAATCTTTAATCTGTGTTCACTATGTTGAATTAAACAAAACAGTTTTTACAGAACATTGGGTTTTTTTCTTTCCCTATTTTCATGTCACACACATGAAGCACACACAGATATCATCATCTTATGTTCACAACCAGTTTAACATTAACTGGCCTACAAATAGTCATTTGTTATTTAGGCTACATTTCCAAAGGAGCCATGAAGAGATCTGTCATTACCATGGTAGCAACAGTAGTGCTAGCTTAACCGACGCCGCTAACCGCTAACATCTCGCTCGTAAAATTAACGTCAGGGTCACGCGTGTAAAAATGTCTCAACTCACCGAGTAGCGGAGAAACCCGACGTTTGCTCCGTCGAGCCGACACTGAAGATGCTTGTCTTTGTTTTCTAACACATCCACAGTCGGAGCACGTTTTCCCTCCATTTCACGACGTCTCCTTCTTCCGGTCTTGTGTGCACTTCACGGCCCGCTCCGGAAACAGCAACTTCTTACCATTACACTCCAAAAGGCTGTATCATATGACACCAGTGGTAAAATTATCCCTTTTAACCTGAATAAACAGTGATGAACAACGGAGTTAACACTTCAAAACACATTATATCCTGTGTATCACACGATTCTTAGTAACCCTGAATACTGAGAGGGTTACACAAAGCAAAACAGTATGGTGGCCCTATAAAGCAAGCCTGGGCAAACTAAGGCCCGTGGGCCAGATGTTGCCCAGTGGCTTTTTAATCTGGCCCGTCAAATACTGGTACAAAATCGTCCAAATAATAACAAAGACTGCAAACTTTGATGTACTGGCCCAAAAAGTTTTCTTTTACTTATATGTATAGGCCTAATGACTTTTACATGCCATTTCTATTAGTTCACACAAACACTTTCCATCCAGCTGATACTGGCCCGTCCATCAAACTTTAAAACTCATTGTGGCCTCTGGGCCAAACAATTCAACAAACAGTTTTCCCACCCCTGCCTAAAGGTTCCACACACACAACACCTTAAACATATAGCCTACAAAGACACAAATTAACTACAAATTTCAAACTACATGGGCATGAGCAAAAGTATTTGCAGGGACAATGAAAGTGATGAACCAAGCTAAAGACTAAAGCTGAGGGAACACTCAGTATTAATAAGTGAACCTTAAAGGCCCCATGGCATGAAAAATGTGATTTTGGTTATTTTTTCGTGCTTGGGGAGGTCTCTGGGCCACGTATCTACTGCCCCATGCATCAAACTGGTCATAAACGGAGAAACACACAGCGCCCATTTGTAGGAACATTCTCTTTACAGTTTTTTACGATTGAATAAACACTAAAATCTAAAGTTTTGCCCAATTATCAAAACCTTACACTCAAGGAGCAAAACTTGGCCCCAGATTTGCACCACTGTAAGCACAATGAGTCCGTTCACACTTTGTGCAAAACAATACACACCGTGATTTGAAACACTAACACACACGTCTATGCATTAGACACAGAAGTATATCAAGATGTCACTTCCTTGCAATTCTAAAGCACTGACTGTCAAATTACCACACCTATGAGCCAGTTGATTGAACACTGCCATCAGGTGTGCAAACACAAGATTGCTTAATTGTAGACACACCAATCAGGTTTAAGCACTATAAAAATGCAGCAGGTGAGTTCACCAAGCTTAACCAAAATGGAAGGAAGAGGAAGAGGAAGAGTGAGGATGAGAGGGGGAATCGGAGAAGGAGGAGAAGAAGGAGGCAGAGGCCGTGCCAGAGGCCGTGGCCGAGGAAGAGGAAGAGGAAGACCTCAAGCAGGAGTAGGTGAAGCTCAAAGGAGAAGCACATTGTGCAGACATTGTGTTTACAGTTGTGCAAATCCGAGCGATGTTTTGCAAATTCACTGTGTGCTTCACCCATACTACTCTATGCACTTAGAAGCAGAATTAGCCGAAAGTGTTTAAGGTTTTCAACAGCAGAGTGTAACTGGTGCAAACAGAGTTAAGTCATATGCAACGTGTGTGTTTCATATGGTAAAAAAATATGGTTTTGATAAGTTAGTGTATAGTTTTTACAAGAGTGGTTCATTTTGCAAAGGAGTTAAGGTGTTTTGCTAATTGGGTATGTGGTTGTGCTATTCGTGTGTTGGGTTTTGCTAAACAAAACAAAACAATCAAAATTGTGTTTATTCAATCGTAAAAAACTGTAAGACGAGCAGATAGCACTTCCTCCTTTCTGTGATGTCACACACAAGGTAACTCCGCCCACCGTGACCAGTTGTTTTTTTTCAATTTGTATGAATGCAGCTTAGGTTTCAGTTACTTGCCTGCGATTGGCCCGACCACATGCCACTCAAAAACAGTCAGCCAATCAGAGGAGAGGTTCTCATTCTCTCTTGTGATTGGCCAAATGACCTGTGCCTGCTAGAGCTCCAGAAAGAGGCAACAGAAAGGGGCAGTAGAAACGATATTAAGCAGATCACAGGTACTCAAAACCAATGATACATCTTGTTAGGGATATCAGCAGGTAAATAAACCCAGAGAAAAGTGCACAGCATGGGGCCTTTAAATTCTTAATGTAAATTTATGACTTGTGTTTATTTATGACTTGTGTTAATTTGTGTTCATGTGATATTAGGGAGCTAGAGATGTTTTCATTGTATGCACTGAAACTTGAAGGGAAAAAAAAGACGTAATGACAACGGCCACTGGAGGGTGCTCTTTACCTGCAGATATGCTTGATGAGTTTGTCCATGTGGAATCAATGTTTACTTCGGTGTAAATTTTTAAAGTTGTTTTAAAAAAGGCAAAACTTTGAACTCTTCTGTTTAAGTCAGTCTGGTACATGATCAAACCCTGCAATCATTGATCTTTAAAATCAATGGTGTAACAACACAGGCAGGTGTCTGTCTCCTAAGAGAAATCACAACATTGCGTCCTTACCTTTTTAACAAAATGCTTCTTAAAGAACTGATCAGTTCATTTTTATATTAGTTAAAAAAGATTCACATCATGTGTTGCCACTGAAATTTGACAGACATGTTACAGACACGTATCACACACATCAAAACCAGTAGAAATATTAACACATTTTTTCTTGAATTAATAGGATTTAATTTAAATTTAATTCACATCATGTCACCTCATGTCAACAAAGCAGCTGTAAACAAGATTGCTGAATCAAAGATGGCTTCCAGGAGCGACTACATAAAATGTGGGGCAGGTGCACGAAGGAGTGTCCTTTTGAAATGTTGGAGAGTCCTATGCTGAACTCAGTTGCGTTATGACAGGTAAGGTAGACTAGACACCGTTCTAACACCAGGTCCATGGGGAGAAGAGGGGAGATGTCTAATGAAAAGCTACTTTTGATTAGGCTCTGTGCTGGTTGATGTTTACTCTGCTTCTTGACTCCACTGCTGGTAAACCCAGATGGAGGACCTGCTGGTGCTTCATAGGTCCTTTGGTAGGTTCTTGTGTTGCTACCAAAGTTCAGTCCAGTGCAGGTATCCACCTCACAAATGCCTCATGGAGGTTGGAGAGCAGCAGATACTGTTGAGAAGCAAAGAGTTGGGAGAGGACTTCACGGGTCCTGGGGCATGTAGCTGGAGATTTGTCAGTGGACGGCTGATCTTCTGCTCTGTGCAGCCTTTTCTTAAACATGTGACCAAAAAAACAAAACAACAGTAAATCTGTCAGGCCCACACGACGTAGCTCCTGAATGTTTTCTGCTCTTTGAGCAGGTTGGATTCAGATTCAGGGCCACATGAGGACACATACAGTCTTCCTGCACTTCTGCCCACAATGAATTTCCCTCTGGGACAATAAAGTATATCTTATCTTATCTTACCTTACATCACCTCCACCTAGAGTTGCACGATACCCACGGTAGCCACGGTACCCCGCAGTGCCAAAACGTAACGGTTCCTACTATACTACAAATTCTACACGACGGTACTACCGTGGATTACTACTACCGGTGCCAGTTTCCGCTACATAGCGGCCGCCTCTCCTCTCCTCTCGGCTTCTCACTGCACGCACTCCCTTGTAAACAAAACCCACATGCACCCACTGCAACCCAACTACACAGCTGCTGAATGATTGGCTGTTTGCCTGTTACTGGTGATGTCCGGGGATATGATAGGCTGTTTCCGCACGCTGGGTCCGCCCATCTGTTATCTGATTGGCTGTTCGTGTGTTCATGCCGGCAAGAACGGACTCCATGAAGACAGCTGAGACAGCGCTTCGATAGAAACTCGCTTCAAAACAAACAACAAGCTAAAGTTCTGTCTCGCCCAGACGCGCGCACGGCTTCACAAACACGAGACAACACACTGACCACGGCAGAAGCACCGGGCGCGAGCGGCGAGTCTGCTGCGGCGTCGTCGTCAGTGGCACTTAATTCATTTAGCTCTGTTTATTTTCTCATTGGCTAATATCAGGCTATATGCTCCGTGTACAGGCTGAGGAATAAAGAGTTAAAGGATGCCCAAGTATAAATCACCTAGAAAATGCATAAAAATATAGTTTTCACAGGGAATCAGTTCCTGTTCGTTGTATTTTGTCCTGTCCTCTATGGTTTATTATGAAGAAGCATTATTGTCAAATAGATTTTTTTTAAAAGACAGTGGATTTGTTTTTATCGTAAGTTGATTATTTATATTTGTTAAACATAAATAATCAAGAGACTGAATGGTTATTTATTTTCCACCATATAAATTCTAACTTCATTTATTTGTTTTTTATTGCTTATTTAAAAATATTTGTGTCAGTCTAATTCCTACTTCACTAGTATTATGTTTATCATGCACCAAACAACATTATAAGTAATTAATAAGTATTTATAACTTGTACAAATACATTGCAGTTCATAAAAATAATAATAATAAAAAAAGGTTGCATTATCGTGATATTACCCGGAACCGTGATACTTTGTCTGGTATAGTACCGTGGTTACTCATTTTGGTATCGTGACAACTCTACCTCCACCACCTCAGTCTAACACTGTGCAGAAATCCTACACTGACACCCCGTGTTAGAAACACATAACTCTAAAGATGATTTTCCTAAAACTAACATAACATAAAAAAGAATATACACTCATCACCTCAATTAAAACAATTGCACATTTTCATTCAGGAAATTGTTGTGACTCAGTCAGATATGACGACCCCTCCCCACTTCTCCTCCTCTGCATCTGCTCTTCTGGAAAACTACAGACCAAAATGATCAGACAATTTCCCCTGACCTTACAAAAGCATCTGTGTTTTTTTTCTACTCGCTGCCACAATAATTGCTCTACGGAACACAAATAAAGCCAAACCTGAACCTGAACCTGAACCTGAACCTGAACCTGAACAGCTTCCACCAACCAGCAGCTGAGTAAACCAACCGCTCGTGGCGGCCATCCACAGAATCAGATAAACAAAGACCAAAACCGTTGTGAAACCCTCTTTTATACTTTGCCCGGTTTCCCAGCTCTATGTCTCCCTAGAACACAAAGGGAAATATCCCAGACAAGCCTCCACTTGTTGCTGCCTGGATGAAGGCAGACAACTAGAAAGGGAGGCAACACACAACTATAGTCTTCAACATAATTATTTATTTAACTGAAATTAACCAAAAATACTCCCAAACATGTGAAATGCATAAAAAAGAAGCAGTAGTGTCTTCAAAGTATGCGTGTGTGAACATGTTGTGGATGTTAGATAATAATCAGCAAAACAAACAAAAGGCATTGGCTGCGCTGGCAGATGCAGGCCTGGTTGAGAGAGTGAGCAGCCAGTCAGACAGGCAGGCCTCGTGTGCCTGCTGGAGGCCACGCACCGTTGGCAACGAGTAGCCAAGAGCAGAGTGAAACACCTGCCGAGGAGGAGGAGGAGGAGGAGGAGGAGGAGGAGGGGTCATCAAACAGAGGAGGAGACACTGTTGTCAGGCTGTAACCTGTAATTTGTTTGAATGGCGGAGGGATACAGTCTTTACACTGACATAAACAGAAGTGACAGTTCTCTTACCTGGTTCCAAAATCTATAATCTATACTAATTATATGTTATCATTACTCACCATTAGCCATTAGCATCTGCACCATGCTGTTCACCTCCTTCTGGAACAGGGAGGGGGGGCATCTCATACGCCCCCTGTTCTCTGGAATTGAACAGCCCACCAATCCATCCAATTAACCTGGAAGTTCCTGTGAAGACTGTGAAGTAGCTGATTTTAGGTGAGCTCAGGTGGCCTACATATGGGCTACATGTAGGACAGAAACTTAGAAACACATGCCTTTAAATTAAGAAAAAGAAGGTTCTGACTTACTGTTGCAAACTCCAAAGTGAATGATGACACAGATGAAGATAGTGGAGACAAAGATGCCACCAACAATGGCCCCTGAAAATGAAAAATACTTTTTTCTCTACATTGGGCTCCAAACAGACTTCTTTTTCAACACCCACCTCTCCCACTCAGTATCTAAAATTCAAACTCACAGATAATTAGATGAATTCTGAATGTAATCCTAATTTTCCTATCCACAATTATCAAAGTGACAACAAGAGAAATACTGGTTAAAATGAACAGAGGTAAAAGTAAATGAAGATGAAAATAATTACTTACAAGGATTAGTTTCCGTTTGGCTGGAGTTCTTCTTTGGAGGATCTGTTGAAAGTATACAGTTTGTGTATTGTCATTGTGTGTTTATGTTCCTAATGACTTTTAACATATTACAATAATAATATTTTATAAAAGGTAGGTTTCTCCTTTCTGATGGATTAAGATGTATGGTACTCACCAACAGAGAGGCGAACACGGAGGTGAATACTGTCATTTGAAAATTGCTTGGGCACCCAGCAGGTGTAATTTCCTTCATCCTCTTTTCTCACACTGGTCAGCTTCAGTGAAATGTTTCCTTTGTCTAGTTCAGCCCTAAACATAGATGTTCTAGTTCTGTAGTTCTCATCTTGATTATCATTATTGTCCGCTCCACTTCTATAGCCGTGCACTAGGGCATCACCACGTTTCCACTCCACCACAGGGTTCCTACACATTTGAAATCTCCAAATTCCATACTTTTTCCAGACCCTAATTTCCAGACTTCTCGGTAGGGCTGACCTCCAAAAGTCGACTATTCGACGATTCGATTCGGAGGGGTCTGATTCGACTATGAACCTCGTAGTCGAATCTAACCAAGACCATACCATTCTGACTATATGGGGGTGCCCACGGCTGCTGAGCATAAATTGTTAGCCTACATAGAATGTCTTTTTTCGTTATAAAAAGACTATTTTGATACAAAAGCTGCACACTTTCTGTTAATAAAGAGTTCAAAATGATGTGTGCGTTTAAACGGTAGTCTTAGCTTCTTACTACGTATTAATAAATCACCCACTGCAGTTGCACAATCAAATGAGCGGAGGTTTTTTTTTTTTTTTTTTTTCTCAAATGAGCGGAGGTGAGCAGTAGGACCGTCAAAGTCACGGTACTCAGAGGTCACTGCAGAACACTCACGGAGTGGCAAAAAGACGAAGAGGCAGAGCCGCCAAAGTTTAAAATCAAGGAAGTCTGACAGTCTAACTTTGTCAGCATTTATCATGCATGACCTGACAGAACAGCAAAACATTGTGAGGATACATCTGACTTTGACCGAGTTACATTCAAGAACCTGCTTTCAATCACGGAAAATAAATTAACTCCAGCGGTGATTTTTTTTTCGATGGATCAGCTGTGTTTACCGTTTCAAGTGTCAATAGTTCTGATGGTTAGACAGATGAATTAGTCCCTAACACATCCTAAAGTTTGACATGTCAGAGTTTTTCAGAAGAGGAACTTGTTTTTTTTCCGACTTCCGAGTTGTAATGAACGCACCATAGTTGTGCATTATATAAACAAATCATGCAATTAATCATTTGTTTTCATTATTCTGAATGTGTATGCCATTATGTTACCAAATTATTTCCAGGAGATTGTAGCTATAGGTAGCACATACAAAAATAATTAACCCAGATAACTTTTATAATAAGACCAAACCCAGATAAGTATTAAGTATTAAGCCAGATCATTTCCATACAATAATTTCCATTTTCCATACTTTTCCAGACCTGGAAATGTATAAAATCAAATTCCATACTTTCCCATACTTTCCATACTTGCGTAGGAACCCTGTAAATACCATTATGATGAACCAGACGTTAAAGGGATAGTTCAACATTTTGGCAAATTCTCCTATCACCATAATTCCCTTGGTCGACCAATAGTCGTCATTAGTCGACTCATCATGTCACGACTTCCTGTATCTGGCCCTTCAAATTAAAAGCCCTATAGCCTTTATATATAGTTCAGTTATATTGATTTTGACTTAATTTTGACAAGACAGGGCTCCAAATGTTTTTTTTTTTTTTCCTGCGACCAATCGACCATTGAAATTTTGGTTGGCTAATGATTTTTTTGGTCAACCATAGAGCACTGGAAAAGCGAGTAACGACACGCATTGGTCCAATGGAAGCGCCTCCTGATGGCGGAATATGGGTTTTGCAAAAGCGCCCAAGAACTGACAACTGCATTGTTGGTGAATGAGCAAGTGTGGTATTTTCAATAATTTAAGGACATTTATAGATCACCCACATTAATAGCATCATTGAGGATCCTTTACAGATAAATATTAACACATAGGCGAGTAAAAATAAAAAAAAATAGTTGTCTACATTAATGTTTCAATCTACATTTTGTAATAAAGGCAAGGCAAGGCAAGGCAAGGCAATTTTATTTGTATAGCCCGTTTTTACAAACAGTTTGTCTCAAAGGGCTTTACATGGCATCGTAACAACATCCTCTGTCCTTAGACCCTCACATCAACTGAGGAAAAACTCCATGGAAACCCTTTTAACAGGGAAAAATCGGAGAAACCTCAGGGTGAGCAACAGAGGAGGGATCCCTCACCCAGGACGGACAAATAAACAAATTACAAGTGTAATTTGATATGACCAAGACACCTAAAAACAAAAACACGGCCGTTTTCATCAATCTACAAGCAAGTGGGCAACACACATAGCTACATTGGAGTGAATGAGTTTTCTGGGCGCTTTTGCAATACCCATATCCTGCCACTCGGGGCGCAAAACCCTTACCACGGGAGTCAATGGTGGTGTCGTTAATCTCTTTTCCAGTGCTCTAGTCAACCAGTGCTTGGTCGACTATTTGGGGGCAGCCCTATTAAATTCTGTGCAAAAAGATGTTGAAATAGTTTTCAATAAAGTAGTGAATTTAAAAGTACATGGGTTCTGTTTTGTTTTTGTTTTTTTAATCGTGGTATCGAATTAGTATCGAGAATCGTGGAAATTCACAGATATTGATTATCGACTACTGAAATTCTGGTATCGTGACAACCCTATACTGTAGGCGAATTTGCCAAAATATTGAACTATCCCTTTAATGTTCGTGTATAGAATAGATGTCAGAAGCTGGACTCACTCTGGTCTCTGGGTCGATGCACGCCGTGACTCCGTCCACCGTCACACTCAGGCTTTTACTGTCTTTGAAATTCACGCAGTCGTCCCCGAACATGTCGCTGAAACAGAAAAAAAACATTTTACCAGGTGAAAACAGAAAATCTTTAATCTCTACCTTCATTTAAAAGTTTTATTCTCTTATATTTGGATCAATTAGGTTTAATTTTAACTTAAAAAGTGTCAGATTCTACAGTTTTGTCCGATATTTTAACCATTAAAACCATTTTCGAGGTGTAGCTACAGGTGTTCAGACTCACTGCAGCATCAGCTCCAGTCGCTCGACGAACAGCTCCATGTCGAACGTTTCCTTCCTGCCCTCGTGGACTGAAACAAACAAACAAACAAACAAACAAACAAACAAGCGTCAGTAAAGTTTCTGTTCATCAGTGAAATTAAAATAAATTCCCTCGTGATGCGTTCACTGACATTTCTGGGCGGTGGGGTTGGACTGGACCTCCAGGATCACCGTGGTGACGGCGTCTGCGTACATGTCGTTGAGCGGGTTGGCGACCCACTGAGACGAGAACATTTTCATTATTATCATTATTGATTTATATTGCTGCATCAATTAGTTCATAGAGTTTTTTTACTTCAATTGTCTGTTGTTTTTACATTTTTCTCTTTGAGTTTATTGGTGTTGAGATTTTTGAAGTGTTTGAAAAAGTGTGATAAAAATAAAAAATTGTCATAATTATTGTATATATCTGTGTAATGAATGTATTAACTGGCTAATAATGTATCTGTAACCAGGTCTGAGTGAGATCTGTGTCTAAAAACATAAATAAAATTATAAAATATACAAAATAGTTTGAAATAAACATGTAGAACAAATACTGAGCATTAATAAAACCTGACTGCAGCTACATAACCATGTCATAAACTGTATATTTAATGTTTATAAACTGGTTTAAATAAAAACGGACGTGTTCGTGTGCTCAGAGTTAATAAAGTTTTGATAAACAGGTGAGTTTTAGCCACTTCAGGCGACATGTGGTGGATGATGAGTGTAAAAAGTGTCGTGTTGCGTTCGAGTGTCCGACCTCCAGTACGACCATCCCGGCCTCGTGAACCAGCGTGATGCTCTTAAAGATCTTCACCGTGATTTTCTCCGTCCCCTCGACCTGCTCCACGTCGCCTGAAACACACACACACACACACACACACACACACACACACACACACACACACACACACACACACACACACACACACACACACAGAGGAAACAGGAAGTTACAGCTTCTACTGCAGCATAGATATATATATACTGACTAGATGCCGCGTTCCTAGGCAACTCTATTGAGTGGAATGCGTTAACGCGGCGGCCATCTTGGTCAGGGGGAAGCCGTGTCTACTTACTGCACTAGTCAACAGAGGCAGACGTCTATCAACCATTAAAATCGCCATAACTCACCAAATATTCAACCGATTTTCAAGCCGTTTGGTTTATTATAAATGTCAGACATATTTATGATACAACAACAACAAAAAATCTTTATAATTTTTTTTTAATGTATTAAACATACACTTACATACTCAGACACAGACCCACATGCATAAATACACTGAAATGTGTTCTACAAGGGTCTGACTGCTGGTCAGACGTATATTATGTCTATGGTCAGAGACCCCGGACCAAGATGGCGGCCGTGTTGACGTACGCTGAGAAGCAGAACGCGGCATCTAGTCAGTATATACTATGGCCCAATTCCAAGCCGACCCCTCACGGACTCACTGACTTAGAGGCGCGTTCACGGGAAGTCCGTGAGTGTGTGAGGGCTGTTCCACTGTCAGATCATCAAGTCAGTGAGTCAGTGAATGAGCCCTTACTGCCCCCTTACCCTAGGGGTAGGGGAATTACCCACAGTTCATAGCGTTGTGAAGTCAAACACATGAGATGCCGTCGGAACGCAAGTGTTAAAAAAAAAAAAGTAAATTACCACACGTAGTCAGAGAGAGCTCCGCCGCTCTCTTTATTGTTAATGGACAGGAGCAACAACCAAAAAAAAGAAAGAAAGAAAAAAGAAAAGAAGAAGTTTACTGTCAGTATTAACGTGCAGTTTGTGATTATTGATGATGATTTGATCAGATCTGATCCGGGAACATTTTGTTTTGAGTCCGTCCACCTCACACACCTTGTGCGCGTTGAAAGTACGTAAATTATCGGTCCAAGACCGGAGTCAACAACATGTTGTTGTCAAGGTAACGTGTGGTGAGAGTGGGTAAGTGCTGTTCCATTCATATTTACAGCATCTGGACCCTCACAGACTCTCACACTCTGTCACTTACAGCTGACGTCACTTTAGTCAGTGAGGGTTCAGGGCTTTAGGGGGCGGATTGGAATTGGGGGTATATCTATGCTACTGCAGGAGGAGGAGGAGGAGGAGTTAGAGGACGAAGGGGGCGGAGCCAACTCACCCGCGAGGCTGCGCAGCTGCGTGACGAGCAGAGAGATCGGTCCAGTGAACGGGATCGCCTGAGTCTGCTTCACCGTTCCCATGGCGAGGTCGGTGTAGTCTGAGGAGGAGGAGGAGGAGGAGGAGGAGGAGGAGAGGAAGAGGAGGAGGAAGAGGAGGAGGAGGAGGAGGAGGAGGAAGAGGAGGAGGAGGAGAGGAGGAGGAGAGGAGGAGGAGGAGGAGGAGGAGGAGGAAGGGGGAGGAAGGAGAGGAGGAGGAGGAGGAAGAGGAAAATGTGGAAGAAGAGGAGAAGGAGGAGTCTGTTAGTCACTCCATCATTTATGTCTCTACTTTCTTCACGTCTTCATGTTCATGTCTTTCTCTTTCTTTACTTTTTTGTCACTTCTCTCTCTTCTTTGCTTCTGTAGCCTTTTGTCTTTCTTTCTATTTCTTCTCTCTTTCTGTCCGTCTTTTTTCTTCCTACTATCTTTTTCTTGTTTTGCCTTTTTTGTTTGTTTGTTTCTCTTTATTTCTTTGTTTCTTTCCTTTTGATTATTTCTTCCTTGATCTTCCTTTCTTTCTACCTTCATTGTCTTTATTATTATTTTGATTATTTTTTTCTTCTTTTCATTGTCTTTCTTTCCTCCTCTTTCTCTCTTTTTCTTTATTTCCTTCCCTCTCTTTTTCTTAAGTATTTCTAAGTATTTCTTCTTTCCTTTTTCTTCCTACTATCTTTTTCTTTCTTTGCCCTTTTTGTTTCTTTTCTTTCTCTCTATTTTCTTTCCTTTTGATTATTTCTTTCTTGATCTTCCTTTTTTCCTGTTTCTTTTCTTTCTCTCTTTCTTTATCTTCCCTCTTTCTTTTTTCTTCGTTTCTTTCCTTCTGATTATTATTTTCTTGGTCTTCCTTTCTTGCATTTTCTTTCAATCTTTCATTAGTTGGGTTTCCATCCACCTTTTCTTATGCGCATTTTGTGAAAATGCGCATAAATACTTGAATGGAAACGCCAGAAATTCGAATAAAGGCAGTAAATGCGCATAAAAGTTTATACGCTTGGAGGGGGTGGATTTGTCAGCGTATCGAATAAAGGAAATGCGAGTTTTTGTGATGGAAACAGATTATGCGAATTGAGGCAGAGTTTGTGGGTGAAGCTGCTGGACTTCACCCAGCGACGCCCCGGTCTCCCAGCTCTCCTCTCTGCACCGCAACACAAACGCGCTCCGTAACCCATAATCTTTTGTTTATGACGGTTAAGACTACACAAACACGCCGTAACATCGTTATGTAACTTATTTATTTTTCACCGGCTTCGTATGTAAACAGATGCACATGGAGGAGAGGAGCATAACCAAAACAGCGGAAAAGCGAGCGGACTGTCACAGTTCCTACTGTCTTTCTGTGTAAATATCTCATGTTACAACATGAAAACCTGCAGCTTATATTCAAGTGCGGCCTATATATGTATTTTCTTTTAAAATGTAGCTGGTGCGGATTATACAGGTGCGTCTATAGTCCGGAAAGTACGTAAATTGTCCATGATGTTGAGTGTCATCTGAGTGTCAACTGTTGGATACATTCACGCTCTCTTATGACGTAATCTCACGGTGCACTCCTCCTAATCGCAAAACACTAATGAATGGAAACGGGCATAAATTCGCTTTGCTTTTTGCGCATTTTCACAAAATCCTCTTTTAAATTCGATACGACTTGGATGGAAACCCAGCTATTGTCTTTCTTTCCACCTCTTTCTCTCTTTTTCTTTCTTTCCTTCACTCTTTCTTTATTTCCTTCACTCTTTCTTTCTTTCCTTCCTTACTTCTTTCTTTCTTTCTTTCTTTCTTTCTTTCTTTCTTTCTTTCTTTCTTTCTTTCTTTCTTTCTATCAACCAACCAACCAACCAATCAGTCCAGATGTTGAGGTTTACTTTCTGTGACAGAAGCAGCTTGAAACATTTGTTGACAGATCAAAAACATTAAACATTCATCAATTATAGTAAGTGTTTGACCACACACACACACACACACACACACACACACACACACACAGTCTCACAGACACACACAGTCTCACAGACACACACAGACACACACACACACACACACACACAGACTGACTGGAGAGGTCGGACGGCGTCAGGATGTGGTAACTGAAGTTTCTCTTCACCAGGATCCCGGAGACTCTCTGACCCTGAGAGCACTTCTCATCCGCCAGCACGCCCATCACCTGCAGCACAGCACAGCGGAGCAGAGCAAAGCATGCTGGGAGTTAACAACACGGCCCACACCAATACAACAACACAACAACAACACACACACACACACACACACACCTTGGCCAGTTTCTCTCCTCTGAAGTTCAGCGTCACGGCTTCAGTGTTTCGCGGGTTGTGGACTTCGATGTGAACCTCGTCGTTGTCTTCGTACTCTCGGATCAGAGCCGCCTTCAGCCGGGCCATCTCGTTCTGCTCGCCGTGCACCAGGATCTGCACACGCACACACACACACACACACACACACACACACACACACACACACACACACACACACAGACACACACAAACTGCATTAAGGTGGGACACTACAGGTGAATAGGGTAGAAATTTAAACTAACAGACATCACCATGAAACTTCCCAAGTTTATCACTCACATTAAGACAAATATTTTTTGTATTACAAGTTTTGTCAAGTTTTATGTTTAAATATGTAAATGAGGCAATATCTAATGAAATATGCGCTAATTTGCATACATTTCCAGAACCGAAATCTGAACAATGGATAAAGAACCTTTCAAAATTCTTGTTTTATTCTGTTGACATATTAGAGTCAGAAGTTTTTACAGAGGAGGATTTTGGATATGTCTTTTTATCACTCTGTAAATGAGAAAATACTGTCACCAGCCCTAAAAACTCAAATTTCTCCATGTTTTTAGGAATAAAATGTTGTATAAATCAGGCTGTGGATGATATATTAACAATCCCCTCTGGAAAAACCTTCAGAATATAGACAGGAATAAAACTGGAAGGTTAGGTGTCTTTAAGTGCTGCTGAAGTGGAGATTTCGGGTCCAGAGTCTGAGGAAAAACTCATTTTGAGAAAACGGCCTTTAAAGATTTGTACTGTAAAATTCCATAGATCATTAATGTGAATCGCACTTTTACGATTGGTTGCGGATACGGAGGAAACGACAATTTTTGGATCCACATAATTGTTCAGGAGAGAGAGGGAGCTTTACAGTGATACCTGACATAACTTTTGGTGAATTTAGGAGAAATCTACTGATGAAAGAGACAAAATGAAGTAAAATAAAAAACCTTAATGTGGATTTTCTACCATTTCTTTCCACTTTTCTGAGAGAAAAATATCCCAAAATCTCAAAATTGATCAGTGCATGAAAAAACTGTGTTTTTGCCTGTTAGTGTGTCGCATTAAACCCAAAGGTTTGTGGATTTAATTAAATAGTGTGGATTTAAATAGTGTGTGTGTGTGTGTGTGTGTGTGATGTTTTTACCACGTGCGGCGGTTTGAGCGCCCGGATGAACTCGCTGGTCTGCTGGTAGTCGGTGTGAGCGGAGAAGGAGATGTAGTCGACCGACATCTTGAGAGGAAGCTTCTGTCCCGACATGGTGGCGATCTCATCAGGCTCCGTCATGATGTGCTGCAACACACACACACACACACACACACACACACACACACACACACACACACACAGTATATTAAATAACCTGTGTGAAAAGTTTCATCATTTAAAATAATATAAAAATATTATTAAAAGTTCATTAAATCCCAGCGGCACTTGAACGCAACACGACACACTCTTCTGATCGGTCCTATGTCGTTAACACAGGAGTCTGTCACAGATTCAGATTCTTGTTACGTAGCCACATTAAACTCAACATTATCAATAAAACTGACCGGACTGATCCAATACTGGGAATATCTATCGATGCCGATCAATAATATAATTTAAATAAGAGTCTTATTTTATTCAGATACACACACTGTAAAAGATCTTGTTTCAGCAATTACACTGTTCTCAGTCAGAGTTATTTGTGTTGTTGTTCTTGCCATCGCAGTTATTATCTCCAAACTGTAAGATACCGATTAAAGGAGAAGTTATGAATAAAGAAAGATGCATTTGGGGCAGACAAACTAATTTTACAGCTGTTATTGTCTATTTTTATTTATTGCTGTGATTGTTTATTTTATTTCACTCTCTCTGCTAACATTTCCATATTTCGCACATTCTGTGACAAACTGTAAACTGTTTTCTTGTCTGTAACAACATCTATTGCACGTCTGTCCGTCCTGGGTGAGGGATCCCTCCTCTGTTGCTCACCCTGAGGTTTCTCCGACTTTTCCCTGTTAAAAGGGTTTTCCATGGAGTTTTTCCTCAGTTGATGTGAGGGTCTAAGGACAGAGGATGTTGTTACGATGCCATGTAAAGCCCTTTGAGACAAACTGTTTGTAAAAACGGGCTATACAAATAAAATTGCCTTGCCTTGCCTTGCCTCTCACTCTCTGTTGTTCTTAACTTGTCTCCAAAAGTGAACACAGACCTGACATTTCTAAAAACCAGTGGAGGAAACGTTTCACTTCCTATGATAATAAACAAAAAAAACTGCAGAAGGGACCCGAGGTGTCGCAGGTTCGATTCCCACCTTGGCGAGCGTCCCCTCCACGCAGTAGCCGGCGATGATGACGCCGTTCCTCTTGTCCGTGCACCAGCTCTCAAACAGCTCCCGGGACAAACCGCTCTGCATCATGCCGGGCGACGCCATCACCACGCTGGGCCCGATGTCGTCGAAGTGGTCCATGCTCTGACACACACACACACACACACACACACACACACACACACACACACACACACACACACACACACACACACACACACACACGTCAGAAAACAAACGACAACGACAATGGAAACAGGCAATAGCATACATAGGCCCAATCCCATTTCACCCCTTGGCCCTACCACTTACCCCTACCCCTCCGTTTTGCGCGTTCACGTGTTGGGGTAGGGGTGTCCCAATCCCCGTTAGGACAGAGGGGTAGGGGGAAGTGGTAGGCTACATACCCCTCCAAACGGAGATTTTTCAGAGGCACACTCCAAACGGAGGGGTATGAAAATTTCCCATAATGCATCTTGCGGCAGCCGGCAGCGGTGGCTGTAAAACGAAAAGCTGTTTTATTTCTCACTGTAGCGCTGTTATTATGTCACTTTATTAAGTTTTAATATTTTTTCTTGCGAGAAAGTAACTGTTTAGGTCCCAAATGTGCAGTTAGTTTACCCAAATGACGGCGGGTTAGAAGTTTGCTCCGACGATTTTTCGGAGAAGTGAAGCTCCAGGAGGAGCGGCTCCTCACAGAGGCAGCAGCCGGTCTGCAGCGCTGCTCCGCCGGCCAAATTACGTCCTCGTCCCGGTCCCGCCGGGAGAGAAGGCGGTTGTTAATTAACTTATCCGCGGGTTTTTAGAGGTTTACCACCAGCATGTTAAATTCTTTTCAGCATTTAAATGTTGGTCTCATTGATGAAATCTGACAATTGTGGCAGTAGCACTAGTTTATTTGGATGAAAAGTTATGCTTCATGTATCAGACAGAGGAGCAGGCAGCTGCCTCTGGGCTCTGTGTAAATAAATGTTTTACAATGAACCGATCAGTCTGCATTAAGTTTTATCTTATTTTATTAAGTTATATGGAACACGCTATTTGATTTCTGGCAAAAGCTCGCCGCATCAGTTTACGTAAAAGCCAGTGAGACTACGTGATGACGTATGTGATTGTTGAAGGGGTGTCCCAATTCGGAGGGGTTGACTTTCTACCCCTACCCCTTGTAGCTCCGTTTCAAGGGGCGAGGGGCAAGGGGTAGGGGTAAAAAAGAGAAATGGGATTGGGCCATAGGGTTGCAAAATATCGGGTATCGGGTAATATCGGAAACTTTCTATGGGAATAAACAGGAATAAATCCGAAATTTACAAAATTGAAGGTTGGCCCTTAATAAGCAATTAGTAATATTTTACTCAATATTCATGTTTTTGTTGTTCAGTAAAATAGCTGATTGTTCATACAAGAATTAGAACTTGATAAAGTTCTACTCACAAATAAATCCGTTGAAATGTCATGTTTTTTAATTGTATTGTTATTTTGCATGGATGTCTGCTTATGACGAAACAAAATATTTACATTTATGTTTGGATATGATACAGTTTGTTTAAATTACCCCAGATTTCCAGTTAATCCCCATAAATTCCCATAATTTCCCATAATTCCCATGGATATTTTCCAATTTGGAATAAAAAACTGGAAATTTTCCGCCCCTTTGCAACCCTAAACATACACAATGTATACACTGACAATACACTGACCAAAACAGACAAAACGGAAAACAAAGGACAGAACAAACCTGACGACACAATAAAACAGGACAGAAAAGTAAAAACAAAAACAAAAACAAAACAAACCTTCAGGTTGCTGATGTGCTTGAAGACGAAGGGGTTGTTGATGTTGATGGCCTTGCGGATCTTGTCGTTCATGGCATTGATGTAGGTCTGGTACACGGCCATGCACTTCCTGGCCAGAGACGAAGCGTAGAAGATCGGGATGTCGTGGAGCTCCGGGTGGTTCTGCCAGTACTCGTCTGGTCCACACACACACACACACACAAATAAAGTTAAAGGGATAGTTCACCCTAGAATGATATTTCGCTCATTATCTACTCACCCTCATGTTGACTAAGGGCTGGAAGAATTTTCAGAGTCCACCGTCCCTTCTCTGAGTTACAGGGGGTCTTGGCGTAGCAGTGCATTTCAATGCCACGGTAGCAAAGGGACACCAGAGCTCTTCGTAAAAAAACACACACAAAAAAACATCCAAATACCTCCATGATGCTCGTATGTAATGTCCGTCTTGTGCTGAAGCCCCAAATTGCGTAATTGTCCCGAAAAAAATTAAATAAGTCTATATTTTAAGCTTGTTTGTAGCGGAAGCTTCTCGAAGCTCCTCTTCCTGGTCCGTCCAAATCTCGCGTGATTCGCAGTAACCGCACTGACGCCGGCGCAAATCACGCGAGATTTGGACGGACCAGGAAGAGGAGCTTCGAGAAGCTTCCGCTACAAACAAGCTTAAAATATAGACTTATTTAATTTTTTTCGGGACAATTACGCAATTTGGGGCTTCAGCACAAGACGGACATTACATACGAGCATCATGGAGGTATTTGGATGTTTTTTTGTGTGTGTTTTTTTACGAAGAGCTCTGGTGTCCCTTTGCAACCGTTGCATTGAAATGCACTGCTACGCCGAGACCCCCTGTAACTCAGAGAAGGGACGGTGGACTCTGAAAATTCTTCCAGCCCTTAGTCCACATGAGGGTGAGTAGATAATGAGCGAAATATCATTCTAGGGTGAACTATCCCTTTAACGAACCTACTGCTATGACTATAGGGATTATGGCAATGGACCAATTTGCCAAAATGTTGAACTATCCCTTTAAGGTAAAAATCTTGCATAGTTCCTCTTTAAAGGTATAGTATGTAGGAATTCCCCCCATCTAGCGGTGCGGTTGCATATCTGAACGTATTCTTGATGTTGCATTCACCTGAAATCGGGCAGACGTCAGACAGACAACAGACGCTGCATGTATCAGGATAAACAAGCGTCTATGTAAACAAGTGGTCCGCCAGCACGAGGCAAAACAATACAGCCGTGACAATATGTTGTCATGGTGATGTCGTATTGTTTACCCGACCCACGTTTTACCGGCTTTCTCTCGTCGAGTAAAATGACATCCGGTTGGTTTGCCGACGGCCGTCTGCCTGACTGCACCTGAATGCAACACCAGTGCCTCCATCCTTCCTCACACTACACAGTGGTGACAGTTTTAACAGGCCGAGCCCACAGCTCCGCTGAGTTTCCGTGGTTACCTACGGTCACGATGCAACATGGCCGCCTCGGTTCGGTGCGTCGCCCACTCATGTATTTGTAACGACTTGTAACAACTCATTCTAAGGTACGAGAAAGCTTTCATTTGTATGCGGGTGTGATTCGACTTCAGTGAAATACGTATTTATGAAAGACATATTTGATTTTTGCTACTAAAAAGCCAAATAAGTTACACACTGGGGCTTTAACGAGTGTGTATGGTGAATGAAAATGTTTCTGTGTGATCCATAGACAGAAACACGTCCCTTAGTTTAATCTTGTAAATAAAACTTGAAGCCTGAATTCATTTTTCCCTCAGCTGAAGGGAAAGCGCCACTCTTAGGTCGCCGTGTGTCGTCATGGCGCCGTTGTTGCCGTGGTCTCACCGAGGATGAGCAGCAGCTCCTGCGCTCGGCCCAGAGCGAACACGGGGATCAGACATCGACCTTCTCTGTTGACGATGTCGTGGACCGTGTTGCAGAACCGAGCCTCTCGCTCCTCCCGCTTCTCGTGGATGTGAGTCCCGTAGGTCGACTCCTGACACACACACACACACACACAACAAACACACACACACACACACACACACACAACAAACACACACAGGTTCAATGTTAAGTGTCTGTGCTCTGTGTTTAAATAAAGTTTGAACGGTTTGAATGCTTCCACTCACGGTGATGAGGATGTCTGGTTTGACGCTGGGGATCTCCGCCGCCATCAAGTGTCTGTCCTCCTGACGGGAGAAGTCTCCTGTGTACAACAACTACACACACACACACACACACACACACACACACACATATACAGGGATGCAAACGGGTCAGGACCAAAAAAGAGAGGTATTGTCTGGCGGGGGGGGGGGGGGGGGGCTCACCATTAACAATATCACAGAAAAGTCAATTTCCAGTAGTTCAACCCCAACCAAGTATTGAGTGCATATAGATGGACAGTTTTCAGAAGGCCAACATTTCTATATTAAAAATGCTTTAAAAAAATAAAAACCATTGCAATATTTCAATTTTGGAGATACTGATTTTTAGGTCTTCACTGAATGTTAGTCATAATTATTACTATTAAAATAAACTGAAGAAATAAAGACATGGGATTTAACATCCCATTCAGTGTGTAATGGACATATAGGCCTATATAATGTGTTAGTTTCACTTTAATTGAACACATTCTACATGGCGGAGGCGACGTCTTTCCACTCAGGGCTTCCTGCACCTCTGAAACGGGGCAGAGCTCCATGGAAACACCTGCCTGACACAGCAACGTAGGGAACCGTGCACGTCCGTGGAGCTGTGCGCCGCGGACGTGCACGGGGGGAAAAAAACGGCGTCACCGCTTTGGGTAACGTGGGTGCATGTCGCGCGTCTACATTGGAGGTCGGCTGTTATCAGTATAATCAGAGACCATGAATGAGTTCGCCTCACGTGATTGTCACTGTCAGCCTGTTAGAAAAACATTTTACTGACCCCAGCTGAGACGCTGAGACCCCCCCCCCCTCAAAACAAAAAACTCTTCGGATCTGAACGATTCACACAAGTCACCTAATTGACCCTTCGCGTAAGCCCCGCCCCCTTGGTTACTGTTGCTACGCCGGGCAAGCTTTCACTCCCAGCCATGCTCCTGGCAGTATTTGGTATCGATTTCAAAGGAAATATCAGCAAATTTCTGGATAAACTGTTCTGAGATAATAGAGAGAAGAAGTCACAAAGATCATTCATAGTTTTCAGTGACGTGACTCGCGCAGGAGGATAAAACATCTGTTCAACGACACGACTGGACAATGTACAGAGCAGCAGTAAGGACCGGTAATTTTACCGTCTATCAACCCACCAAGACTTAGGTCATCTCACTGGTCATGAAACGTTGTCAAACTCTAAGTTTTTGGGCGATTGTGAACCACATACAGTTTTCGCTGCTGTTTTGTTTTCTCCCACCGCTGTATCAGTCAGTGAAAGCAGTCCCTGCCTGGAGGATCCCTCGCCTAAAAGCCCAGGTAAAAGCCCTAAAAGCCCAGGTAAAAGCCCTAAAAGCCCAGGTAAAAGCCCTAAAAGCCCAGGTAAAAGCCCTAAAAGTACAGCTGTCATTTCGGAGGTGAACATATGGTTTTCCCCATATCTACACTTGCTCAAGTCGAAAAAAAAAGTCCGCTCATATCTGAACATCTCTATATTGCTTCTGCCGCCGCCGCCGCCGCCGTAGTAGCAGCAGCAGCAACAACATCCTTCTCTACAAACAAATGTTTTTCGTCCTAGTCTCAAAATGTGTCCACAAAAGCAAACGTAATGACTCACTGCGGAAAGCTTGCCAGGCCTATAGTTACGGTTGCTAACGTAGGATTGGACAATAGCCGTTTGTGGGAGGAGTTGGCGAAGGGTCAATTGGTCATGAAAAAAGCGAGTTTCGCTTTTCGGCGCGCTGTTTGCATCCCTGTGTGATGTTCAGGGACAGTCAGGACAGTCTGAGGACTGACAGCTCTGAGGTTGAAGTTTATATTAATGCACCATGACACTGTGGCAGGTCTCTGTACTAGGGATGTGAATCTTTGGGTGGCTCACGATTCGATTCCGACTTTTAGGGTCACGATTCGATTCAAAATCGATTTTCGATTCAACCGATTCTTGATTTTCTTTTTGCGATTTTTAGTTTGCTTTATTAACACCAGACCATGTGAAAACGTTGAATGATGATGATGTCTACAGACTATTATATCAGAAGCCATATTTCCCCCAAAAAAATGCACATCACATGTTTCATATTTACTCAGCAGCAATATATTCGAACCATTTTAAAGTTAACTGCTACATGAAGCTGATTTTATAGGCTACTCTCTTTTCAAAAGCCTGGACTGAAGGATGTGAATATTTGGGTGTCTCTTCGATTCAAAATCAGTTCTCATGCACATGCACATGGACATGTAGCCTATCTGTAACAAAGGCTGCTAAAAAAAAAAAAAAAAAAAGAGACGGCACTCTGCTCTCAGGCCAGCTCACCTGCAGCCTGTCTGCAGCGCCACAGAGGAGCTGTCAGAGCTGCTGCTGCTGCTGCTGGTCCTCTCTCTTCAGCCTGCTGTTTGGCTGCACTTTGTATGAGTTTAAAAAAGTGAAGATCTAACGTCACCTGAGCACCGATCAGCTGATCCAGAGCGCAGTGGATGTGGCTGCTCACACCGTGTCCTAACTGGATGCGACGCGAACGAGCGTCCGACAATCGCGTCACATCTGACGCTCTCTGTCCACACTGAATCCGTGCGTCTGTTGTCATGGAAGCACATCAGCTGTGCGCTCGCCCGCTCGACAGACTGGAGACGTAACTACCCGGTTAAAAGATGGGTGAATTGTGCCTTTTAAACAGAAAACAAGTTTCTTGAAATATAGAGCCAACAGCAAGTTGTCTCTATAGTGTAGGAACACGAGTTGTAAAAAACATAATGCAGGGTTTTCTGTAACATTATAAGACGGCGCACCGCCCCCGCCCAAGATGAATGAAGAGGCTATTAAAAAAAAAAAAAAGTCCGCTAGTCTCCTTGAAGCGGCTGTTATGTGTCTCTCTCTGGCGGTGTCAGCTGATGTGCACATCTGCAGCAACCCAAACAAATGCACATGTTACTGTTGACTGGCTCTATTCCAGCCACATGATTGGTTCGACGCGGTGGAAATCTCATTATCATTGGTTATTTGTATTGTCTGCCAAAACATGGATGAATGAAACCTATCGACCACGTCTCATATTTCTATTGAGGAAAAGTTATTTCACAATTTATAGACACAACACCGACAAGCACTGAGAGCCGCATGTTGCAGTGACGTTATATAGGCTATAAAAAAAAAAATCCGCAAATAATAAGCCGACGAAAAGGTGCAACTTGCCACTTAACTTCTTGTCGATGTATTATTTGCGGGGGCTTTCGGGGGATCTGCTGACGGTGGAGGATCTGGGACTGATTCACTGTGGACCACCACCAGTCTGATCAGGTCCATCACAGCACAGCAGCTGCAGCACTGCCCCGCTGTCACATTACTCTCGCGTATCAGCTCAATCTGTTTACATTAAACCGACATCAGGAGAATAATGAGAATTATGATTAAAAATATATTTGTTTCGAATTTTGGCCCCTGGATCATGATTTTTCGCATTCTTGGTTAAAAAAAAAAAATCCTCTAAAAAAAAAGACAGTTGGGATGCATAATGTGTCTCATAACAGTATACTGTGCGTCACGCTAGGGGTCGGTGGTGTTTTATTCTAGGGGTCGGTGGCGGCTGTGAGACAGCAGCGGCTCCACGGTGAGGGGGGGGGGGGGGCAGCTTCTGCTCACCTGACTCTGTGCAGCTTCTTCATTAAATCCAAACAGTCCGACACAGCGACGCACTGCTCCTTTGACTCTAAAGTCTCTGTAGCTCATCAGCCCGGAACTCGCCGACATGGATCAGAAGCGACGGCGGCGTTTGGCCTCAGTGTCTCGGACTTCCAGAGCAGCTACAGAGCAGCGTTGTGACCTCAACCATGGTCGATGAGAGCAGAAATGTTGTTGTAGGCCTGTGCATATTCTCATTTGTCCAGGTCATAGTATTTCAAAGGAGGTTAAATCGAAAGCAACTGGACTTCTACTGAGTCTCCAGACCAGTTAGTTGGACCAGTCCCAGCCTGGTCAGATGCTACATGAACTGATGAAGCCTCTTGGATGAGAGGTGAAACGTCTTCCTAGACAAATAACTAAGTCCAGTTGAACCTGCTTTGAAAAAAAAAAAAAAGTTGTTGGCGGGCTCGTGAATTTTTTTTTGACACGAGTCAAAAAGAGCGTCAAACCGCGTATCTCGCGTTTGGTCGCGCGTCACAACTCGAGCGAAAAAAAAGCGTTCCTCGTGTTTGGTGGGAAGCCCCTTGTGGGTCTTCCCACCAAACACGATGAAATAGACGAAGACGCGAAGGTCCCGTCGCCCAAAACAAATCGGGTGTATTGCGTCGCAAAAAAAAAAAGTCGCGTCTACCGCGTCGCGCGCCTAATCGCGTCTCGCGCCTAATCGCGTCTTTGCGTCACGGCCTTTTACACCGCGGACGTAACGAATAAACGGTGACGGTGTGAACGAACAACATAGAACAGGACCAGACGTGGCGTTGTTTCCTCTTTTCACCGACAGCTCCACTCTCCCTTACTTACACTAACTACTGTTATTGTTGAGGCCAGAGAATTGTGGGATTTGTAGTTTTTGACCAATCGCAGGTTGTGCTCTTTCTTTTTGTGATTTTCCTGGTTCACACATGTATTTTTTTTTAGGGGCAAATGCGAGTGAAATGCTCGTCCATGGTGGGCATAAGAAAATTTAAGACCTGTCTAAAATTATTTAAGACTTGAACACAATAATTCAACAAATTTAAGACATTTTAAGGCCTAAAATTTAGATTTTCAAATTTTAGACTTTTTAAGACCCCGTGGATACCCTGTTATTTCATATAAAAGTTTAAGTGCATGCATATTTTATGATGCTGTGTATTTCAGGTGTAGGTTAATATACACACACCTCAGGAGGCCTGTTGACTGGTTAAAACAAGGTAATCAGTAGATGGGAATTAACTTCAGATTTAGTCACGGATCACCTTCAAACTCTCCTTGTCATGATATTTGAATTAATTATACATCAACACCAGCATATATAGGATTAACACAACATACAAATGAATAAAATGATCTAAAAGTATACATTTGTTTATTATTAATTGGATTATTCAACAAAATGTTAAAATTATAAAACCATCCTTCAACTTAAAGCCCGAGGCGACGTCTTTAAACAGTTTATTTTGCTCATCAAATGAAGAGAAATTGACTCTGGAGCCTGAAGTCTGTGATTATTGATTAGGATTTTCAATCAATCACTTTTTAATCAAAACACAGCTGCGTTTTAATCTTCACTGTTTCTGCTCCAACTAAGATAAATAAATCATAATAACATCTGTTCTTTGTCGCAGCAGAGAGAGTGAATCACTGCGATTCATATGTTTATAATTTACATAATGTGATATTATGTGATAATGAAGTTTAGGTGAAGAGGTGCATTCTGGGAAATATTTTTTGTGAGTTGATGAAATTACTTATCAATATGCGCTTCCATTTAGACATGATGACGATAAAATGCAGGACAACACGGTGTTAAAAACAGTTTCTTTTTTTAAAAGGATTTGTATTTCCATGCTTTTATTTTGAAGGGATGCTGCATGTTTTAGAAGCCTTACTTCTGATTTCCTGTTTGTCAGACTCAGTTTATTGATCTGGTCACATCGATTATTGATTGAAATGTTTAATTTTTCTAATTTATTTACTTTACTGTACATACTTTCTTTTCTTTGTCTTGTTTATTTGATGTTTGTTTATTTTATTTCATGCTCTTATATCTTATGTTTTGTATTTATTTATATTTACAAGTTTACTATTTGCCTTATTGGTTTGTACATCGATTTATTTGCAAAATAAAGTAAAAAAGCAAAAAACAAAACACCAACAGAGGGTTGAACAGCTGAGTCATGTGAGTGGCGGTGAGCGTCCGTTACCTTGACGCCGGCGATCTCGATCATGAACATGGCGGCGCCCAGCACGTGTCCGGCGTGGTAACACCAGAACTTGATGCCGGCCACTTCCTTCACCTCGTGGAAGTTGATGGTCTCGATCTTCTCCATGCTGTCCTCCAGGTCCGTCTCCGTGTAGAGCATGTCGTCTGCCGAGATGTTACTGTCACACACACACACACACACACACACACACACACACACACGCACACACACAGCATCAACACACAGCTCCGTCACAGCTCCACCTGAGCGACAGGCAGCATCACTCCCTCTCTCTTTGTCAGCTGTAAAGTGACTGAGTGTGAGAGTCTGTGAGGGTCCAGATACTATAAACATGAATGGAACAGCACCTACCCCCTTTCATGTTACCTTGACAACAACATGTTGACTGATAATTTACAGTTTACTTTCAGAAGCACAAGGTGTGTGAGGGACAGACTCACAACAACAAATGCTCTTGGATCAGATCTGATCAAATCATCTAACAATAACCAAAAAACTACACGTGTGTGTGTTGTTATGTGTGTTGTGACAGGAAACAGCAGCGAGTGTCCTCCTCCTGAAAACGCTCCCGATAAGACGGCGTGTCTGGACAGCGGCGAGTGTCTGGACGGGGAGTGCGTTCCTTTCTGTCAGGCCGTCCTGAAGCTGCAGCCCTGCGCCTGCAACGGTAACGACCACACCGGCGTGAGACCAAGGTGGTGGTGGTGATGATGATGATGATGATGCATCCGTCTCAGTCTTGTATCTGTTCCCTCTCGTCTCTATAGAAACCAACGCGTCGTGCAGAGTCTGCTGCCGGAGCACCAGCGGCATCTGCGCCCCCCACCAGGACAAGACGGGCAACTTCCTGTTCCTGCGTAAAGGGAAACCCTGCACCGTGGGCTTCTGTGACGGAGCGGTGAGTGGAAACACACACACACACACACACACACACACACACACACACACACACACACACACACGGCAGCTTTAAAACACATTGAAGACAAACTTCTAGCTCAACTACTATGAGTGTGAAAACTATTTATTAGGGCCCGAGCGGCGACTGCAAGTCGCCCAGCGAAAGCCCTATTGTAATTGCTCTGTTTATTATTATTCTTTCTTTCATTCTTTTTCTCTCAAAAGGATCGCATTTTTGGAGCCTTCAACATGCCCCAAAACGCGTAAATTTTGGCATGCACATCAGGACTGGCGAAAAATTTGATATTTTAAAGTCGTTGGAAATGGGCGTGGCCAAATGGCTAAATAGCGCCCCCTAGAAAATTTCAAAACATCAGCCCCGCCTTTGTGTGTCACCTAGACGCATGAAATTTGGTGGGCTTATAGAACATGGCAAGACGCACAAAAAAGCCTCTTATGTCATGGTGAAATCACAACAGGAAGTCGGCCATTTTGATTTGAATTTTTGACCTGTTTGATCTATCTCCTCCTAGGGATTTTGTCCGATTGACTTCAAATTGGCTGGAGACCACCGAGATGCCACTCTGATCAAAAGTTGTGCTCCGCAGGTCTCTAGGTCAAAGGGCGTGGCTTCTGGGGCCTTGAGGATTTTGGCGACTTTTCGTTTGCTCGCCATTTCACCTTCAAACAGCTCTAACGCCCACATACTTTATCCGATCATCTTCAAACTTGCTGGACATGATGACGGCTCCGCCCTGAACGTCCCGATATATTAATTTCCTACGTCACTCATAGCGCCCCCCGGTGGTAACAGGAAGTGGCCAGGTTTTACCTTAACGTGTACTGATGCCACATAGTTGACCCCATCAACTTCATTCCACTTCTACAACATGCAGACTAAGGTGGTGAAGCTCCATCATGAACGCTGTGAAGCTACGAGTAATGGCGTCCGTGTGGCGACGCGGCCACCATTCCTCGCCATGAAAATACGTTTGGCTTTATGATGGCTTTAATGAACTCGTATCAACATGAAAATTGGTACACAGGTCCAGGGTCACGACCTCAACGTCTACATATGCTCATAGGCGATCTCACTCATGTTGCCCCCTAGTGGAAACAGGAAGTGGCATATTTTACATCAACATTGTCTGATTTCCACGAAACTTCACTTGTGTGATGAGGGACTGACCCTGAACACACCTGTACGCATCCCATTACTGCCCCCTAGTGGACGAACCTTTAACTGCTCATAACTCCCTCATGCTTTGTCCGATTTACACGAAACTTCACAAGTGTGATGAGGGACTGACCCTGAACACACCTGCACGCATCCCATTACTGCCCCCTAGTGGATGAACCATCAACTGCTCATAACTCCTTCATGCTTTTTCCGATTTGCTCGAAACTTCACGTGTGTGAGGAAGGTCCGCCCCTGAGCTCATCTGCCTACATCTGGTTACCGCCCCCTGGTGGATGAACGAAATATTGCGTTTTTTTGCTCCTGCCAGGGTTTTTCTCCCTTCTCACCACAGCCCCCGCGTGCCTAAGGCCCCGCGGTGGCGTGGAGTCGCGAGGGCCCGATCATCGCCGCTTGCGGCTTTAATTATTATTCTTTCTTTCATTCTTTTTCTCTCAAAAGGATTGCATTTTTGGAGCCTTCAACATGCCCCAAAACGCGTAAATTTTGGCATGCACATCAGGACTGGCGAAAAATTTGATATTTTAAAGTCGTTGGAAATGGGCGTGGCCAAATGGCTAAATAGCGCCCCCTAGAAAATTTCAAAACATCAGCCCCGCCTTTGTGTGTCACCTAGACGCATGAAATTTGGTGGGCTTATAGAACATGGCAAGACGCACAAAAAAGCCTCTTATGTCATGGTGAAATCACAACAGGAAGTCGGCCATTTTGATTTGAATTTTTGACCTGTTTGATCTATCTCCTCCTAGGGATTTTGTCCGATTGACTTCAAATTGGCTAGAGACCACCGAGATGCCACTCTGATCAAAAGTTGTGCTCCGCAGGTCTCTAGGTCAAAGGGCGTGGCTTCTGTGGCCTTGAGGATTTTGGCGACTTTTCGTTTGCTCGCCATTTCACCTTCAAACAGCTCTAACGCCCACATACTTTATCTGATCAACTTCTAACTTGCTGGACATGATGACGGCTCCGCCCTGAACGTCCCCATATATTAATTTCCTACGTCACTCATAGCGCCCCCCCGGTGGTAACAGGAAGTGGCCAGGTTTTACCTTAACGTGTACTGATGCCACATAGTTGACCCCATCAACTTCATTCCACTTCTAAAACATGCAGACTAAGGTGGTGAAGCTACATCATGAACGCTGTGAAGCTACGAGTAATGGCGTCCGTGTGGCGACGCGGCCACCATTCCTCGCCATGAAAATACGTTTGGCTTTATGATGGCTTTAATGAACTCGTATCAACATGAAAATTGGTACACAGGTCAAGGGTCACGACCTCAACGTCTCCATATGCTCATAGGTGATCTCACTCATGTTGCCCCCTAGTGGAAACAGGAAGTGGCATATTTTACATCAACATTTTCCGATTTCCACGAAACTTCACTTGTGTGATGAGGGACTGACCCTGAACACACCTGCACGCATCCCATTACTGCCCCCTAGTGGATGAACCATTAACTGCTCATAACTCCCTCATGCTTTGTCTGATTCACTCCAAACTTCACATGTGTGATGAGGGACTGACCCTGAACACACCTGCACGCATCCCATTACTGCCCCCTAGTGGATGAACCATCAACTGCTCATAACTCCTTCATGCTTTTTCCGATTTGCTCGAAACTTCACGTGTGTGATGAAGGTCCGCCCCTGAGCTCATCTGCCTACATCTGGTTACCGCCCCCTGGTGGATGAACGAAATATTGCGTTTTTTTGCTCCTGCCAGGGTTTTTCTCCCTTCTCACCACAGCCCCCGCGTGCCTAAGGCCCCGCGGTGGCATGGAGTCGCGAGGGCCCGATCATCGCCGCTTGCGGCTTTAATTATTACTATACTATTAAAGAAATGGCTTAAACCATCTGTTGATGAATGGTATGACATCACACTCATTCCAAATTTGAAGACATCTGAAAGCATTGGAAAGGTATATTTCCCTGAAAAGCCCCTCTTTTGTTTAAGTTTTTGGTTAATTATTTATTTCCTTGTGTTATTATAATAGAAAACACCCCAAAAAAAAAAAAAAACACATTAAAGACAAGCGGGATGTGAGTGTGTGTAGGTGGGTTTACATGGAGACTTTTTCCTCTTTCTGATTGAATCCTTTCTGAATGAGTCTTTCAGGTCAACTGTTTACATGATTTTATTTTATTGTTTTATACTTTTGATCGATTTAAGAAAAGGTTTATTCTGCCTCTGTGAAACCGAATGAAACTTGATTTGGTTTGGGCTTGTTTGTTGTGATTGAGCTGTTTATATGGAGCATTTTCATTCAGTTTGGACTCTAAACCGAATCTAATCTGAATATTTGGCTCCATGTAAACAAAGCTTGTGTGTGTATGTGTGTAAACACAGCTTGTGTGTGTGTGTGTGTGTGTGTGTGTGTCTCCTGCAGGGGAAGTGCATGAAGCAGGTGCAGGACGTGGTGGAGCGTCTGTGGGACTTCATCGACAAACTGGACATCAACACGTTTGGGAAGTTTCTGGCCGACAACATCGTGGGGTCGGTGGTGGCGTTCTCTCTGCTCTTCTGGGTTCCTATCAGCATCCTGGTCCACTGTGTGGTGAGTCGCTCCGTTCTGTCTCTGTCAGGAACTAAACTACACACTGTCAGTCACACTGTCTGACTGACGCGTTACAGAGACGTATTACCACTGTATTTTCATGAGTATTAAGGGATTAAGGTGCTACAGACAGAATCTGAAGATGATAAAGTCTTTCCTGTCTTTAGTCTGTATAGATCAGGTGGACAGTCATTTAAATATATATTTTATAAGATGTGCAGAGATTAGTTTAGTTTACTCTTGTCTTTTGTCTTTTCTTCTGTGAACAACCTCCTTCAGGATTAATAAAGTTTCTTTATCTTCTTCTCTCAGGACAAGAAGCTGGATAAACAATACGAGCAAACCACAAAGTCTCTGTTCTTCCCCAGTGTGAGTATCTGATTGTGTGTATTTTAGGGATGTCACAATTACTTGTTTTTCACAATTAATGTAATGAAATTGCAGCAAAAGGAGGAAATATGTCTGATACGAATCATTACCTGGGAGAATGGAGGCTCTCTGCCTTCCACCTATAGCGTCTCTTGGCTGAAAACCAACCTTGTAAGATCAGAGCCTCCGACCCGGTGTCCCAGCTCTCGTCTCTGCGGCACCGCCACACAAACGTAACCCGTAATCTCTTGTTTATGACAGATAAGACTACACAGATATACACATGGTAACATGGTAGATGATAAATAACGTTATCCACCGCTCCATGGATTGATTTCTCACCGGCTTCGTTGTTGAAAACAAACGCACATGGAGAGGAGGTTAGAGACACAGAGAGTTCATCTTTAACCATCAAACTAGGGATGTCACGATTACTTATTGTCACAATTAATCGTGGTATTAAACGCCACAATTAATCAATCGTAAAGATTTCTAAATACTGTCACTCTCCAAAAAAGATTGTCGGAACCGTATCGGCAGATGTAGCGCCAAAGTAAAGCTAAATGCACAGATACTATTGGTCCATTTACCTCACGTAACATTAAATTGGTAGGAATTTAAATGTCGGTGTGCCATTTGTAATAATAAAATGTAAAAAATTATTAAAATAAACTCAAACATTTGGTATAGATGACAATTAATGACTTCAATATTTCAAATACTTCCTCTGGGGGAGTAATAATTGGTCCTATATTAATAGATACTTAAAATATTTTGTGTATATTATCAATAATGTAGTTATATTTTGACTATATTTGATTTTACACATTCATATATAGTGTTGTGAAATTAATTAATGCATAATAATCGTGGTAATCGTACTACCGTGATTATTTATCCAAGAAAATTTATAATCGTGACATCCCTACATCAAACTCAACTGACTCTGTTCATTTTCCCAGAATGCCGAGCTCCTGAGCAGCCTGGAGTCCGCGTCCGTCCGGATCTTCAAGCCTCCGACCTTCCCGACCACCAACCTGCGCTTCCAGCCGTCCGGTCCGCAGCAGACCAGCACGCCGCCGGTCTCCGGCTTCGGCTTCGGCCCCGGTCCAGACTCCTGCTGTCATCCTCCTCTTCCTCCTCACCATCCTCCTCCTCCTCCTGCGGTGGCGGCCCCTCCCCCTCCCCCTCCCCCTCCTCCTCCTCCTCTGGACTCCCCCCGCATGGCCACCATCCAGGAGGACCCGAGCTTCGACTCCCACCTGGACGAGGAGGCGCTGCAGGAGGCGTTCGGCCGCCCGGCGCAGCGCTCGGAGCAGCGGCGGCGCTCCTTCGAGGACCTGACGGAGACGAGCGCGGTGAGTCGCAGCGAGAAGGCGCTGATGTTCCGGCTGCAGAGGCAACACCAGATCGACACCAAGGAGACGCAGTGCTGAGGGACGGGACGGGACGGGACGGACGGGACGGACGGTGCCCGGTTTGTCCCGCTCACGTCCTCCTCCTGTGCTGGTTTCACAAACTTTTACGACTTTTTTTATTTTTTATTTTCTTAAAGCGGCTCCGTCCTGAAGCCGCCGCACTGACGCTTTGTTGCTGCAGCAGATCTCAGTCTGGTCACATCGAGACACATTCAATCAGAAAAACGTTTTTATTGAATTTAAAGGACAATTCCAGGCGAATTCAACTCGGGGGTGTATTTTCATATCATTTTAGGTCTAAAAGAATGAATCTGAAGATTTTCAGTTTAATCGCTCCTGTTTTGCGGTAGTTGCGTCTGTCCGTGCATCGCCACGGCGCCAATGAATGGGAGTGGATGTAAGTTCCGCTGTTTAGGCTGTTTACATCCCTCAAAGCCGCAGTTTTTTTCCACAGACAGCGTCAGATGGCGACTCAAACATGCACCGAGAAGTTTATTTACTTCAAGCAAGCCGACATGTTTGTAAAACTAGATCCAATTCAAAGTCTCCCGGAGTCTCGCGCGAGACCCAGTTGCTGTGTGCGGTGTGTTCAGGTGCAGTGGGAAAAGCTACCGTTTGTGTCATAAACACAGGAATATCAACTCTTTACTTGCTTCAAGTAAAAAAAACTTCTGGGCGCATGTTTGAGTAGCCACCTGACGCTGTCTGTGGAAAAAAATGTACACTTCAAGCAAGACAAGAGTTGATATTCCTGTGTTTATGACACAAGCGGTAGCTCTTACTGCGCCTGAATACACCAGCACTGCAACTTGGGTCTCGCGCGAGACTCCGGGAGACTTTGAATTAGATCGACTTTTACAAACATGTCGGCTTGCTTGAAGTAAATAAACTTCTCGGTGCATGTTTGAGTAGCCATCTGACGCTGTCTGTGGAAAAAAAAATGCGGCTTTGAGGGATGTAAACAGCCTAAACAGCAGAACTTACATCCACTCCCATTCATTGCTGCCGTGGCGATGCGGGGACAGACGCAACTACCGCAAAACAGGAGCAATTAAACTGAAAATCTTCAGATTCATTCTTTTAGACCTAAAATGATATGAAAATACACCCCTGAGTTGAATTCGCCTGGAATTGTCCTTTAATTACAATCAGAGTTCAACCGATTATCGACCGATATTTCCCTTTTTTTTTCACCGATAACCAATAAAATAAATGTATTTTTAAACGCATAAACGCACTCCTTTGGCTCTAACGAAGCCGTCTCTCTTGGCTGTTTAACAATGTCCCAAAGGTTTTCACAGTGAACAAAACAGAAACAAACTGTTGACTGTATTCAGTCTGATCCCTGGTGTGTTATTTTTAAATTCTGACACCAAAGTTTTCATTTTTACTGCAAATGAATATCGGTTAAATATCGGTTTCCTTGATTACTAATAATCGGTATCAGTATCGACCCTGATAAAACCATATCAGTTGATCCCTAATTATAATAAGAAAAAGAAAAAGAAACAAAACGTCTCCTTCCAGTCGTCGTCCTGTGTGGTCAGACCGTGGTTTCAAATCGCTGCTCCGTCCGTCCTCTCCGCGTCTCTTTAACGTCCTTTAGTGACTCGAACTAACATATTGTCCTGTTGAAGCTGTGGCAGCGAGGGGCCGCTGCTGGGTATCGAACCTTCTCCAGGTATCAAACCGTCGTTGGTGCTGATTGAACGGTGCTCAGATCAGATGTTGCTTCCACAATCAAACTGTGTTTAACTGTGGTGATCGATCATCTGTTCAATACTTTTATTCGTCCAATAAAATGTCGCTAAAGCTCCGATTGGTCCCCGCCAGCCACCGTACAAACTCAGACCAACTCGTCTTCTGATGACACACTACACGATACGACCAGCAACTGTACGCTCCTACGTCCGTTTTTAGTTCTTGAACGTCCCACCAAAGATTTTTTTTTGCTCCTGAATGTTACACGTTTATTTCTGTTACATAAAGTCGTCGTTCACTTTTATAGCTGAAGCCCGGCTCTCGTTTTTAGTTCCCTAAAGGCCAAATGTAACGCTTGTTGTAGCTCAGTCATCAGTCAAACTGTTGCTGAGTTGAACTTAATGTTTTAAAAAGGTTCAACTTCAATGTGACAATCGTTTATGTGCACGAGTTTCTGTCTAATGAGAGAAAAACATTTATTTCTAACTGACGCTATTGAGACAAAGTGTTTGTCACCAGCATTTTATAGAAACAGCATCAACACAACATGTTGTAATAATGGATAATGTTGTTAAAAGCTTTAGAAATATTATATATTTTATCACAACAGCACAAAAAATGCCAAAGATTTGACGTTGTCAACTTCTAATTTGTGGTTATTTGATGTGTTTTTTTTGTCTTTACATCAGAATCAATTGTTTTTTTTTTTACTGTGTGATAGACTAATTGATTAATTAATAGTCAAAATGATTATTAGTTGCAGCTTCAAAAGGTCAAAGTGCACTGAGAGTCAATGACACGTGCAGCTGCCAAATAAAAAAACAGTAAAAGTCAAAAACACAGAGGTCAAAGTTTTATTTTTAAGGCTCAAAATGTTTTTATATTCTATAAATGATATTAATAAAGTACAAATAGGGTTAAAATAGGTTTGGAGAGTTTAAAGGGTTAAAAAGTGTTTCTGTTTTAAGACTCAGTGGGAATCGAACCCTTGAACGTGACAGTGTTAAGTGCCTTCAACTCGACCCACTGAGCTACATGACACTGTATTTTATATCACATAAATGTTCATCATCTCCTTAAAACCACTAAAACCTGTCAATCAATTTTATTTTCTGTGTATCACATCTGCAACAATAAGCTGATTAATTGGTTGAATGTTGATCAGCAATGAAACAAATAATTTAAGTCGTTTTTCAGTCAGTAATTGCTTTAAAAAAAAATTGTGATTGATAAATGGATAGCTCAACTGTTTTTTTTTTATAATAAATTGAATATTTGATTGAAGGGACTTTTGATACATTTTAAGTTACATTGGGCATTTTTTTTTTTTACTATTTTGTAAATTTTTATAGACAAAATGTTAAATCACTTAATAAAAATAAAGGAAAAACTTAAAACTTCAGTATAAAATTGTCCTAACCTAAACAGTTTTAAAACACCTCCCTGTTATTGTATTTTATCCTGGTTTGAGGTCAGTTATCTGAACATTTCACCTGTTTGTTTCTTACTGTACGAGGGCAGATTATTATTATTACTGTGTGTATATATATATCTTTGTATAAAATATCGTTGTGTTGTTGCTTTTGTTGCTTTTATTTTTGTGACTGTGTCTGTTTTTTTGGGGGGGCGGGGGGTAAAGACACAGATGTTAAACTTCAGAGTGTTTTCAGCTGTTTGGTTTGTGTCACTCGAGCTGTTTGGTACCAGAGTTTATTCTCATCACATGTTTTTACTGTGTCAGATTTATTTTGTGGTAAGTTTTGTGTTTTTTTTGTTTTTTTGTCGATTGATTGAAGCCATATTATCGTTTTAAATGTTTATTTTTGACATGTCAGAGCTCAACGTGCCTTCTCTTCTCCTGTGGTATTCAAATGCACTTGTCAGTATTTTTAATATTGTGTCTATCTGATACTGTGTGTGTGTGTGTGTTGAGTCCTGTACACTGTGATGTGTGTGTCTGTGTGTTATGTACATGCTGACGATCGTCTGTATTGATCCAATTAAAGGTCGGTTGCGAGTCATGTTGTTAACGTCACTGTGTCGTCGTCGGACTGAGGCGTCCGCTCAGTCTGCCCTTTCACAATAAAACGTTCTACTGTCTGATTTAAAGTGCTGATCGATAAAGAGTTTTTATTGATATTCTGATATTTTATCAACTCACGTTTCTTCCTGAGCTTTCAGCAAGATCTCATGGTTCTCATTAATGGATCATTATTTTGTTTTTTTTTTAAATATTCTGCTTTAATGTAATTTATTGACTATTTTAATCTCTGGTGATTTTATTTTTATATTTTAAAGCAGAAGTAAGTGGTCCGGTCGTTTTCGCTAATGCTGCGTTCCAGGCAGGCTTTTGAAATCGTAAATTACAGCTTCAAGTCACAACTTACGACTTTGTAGCGTTCCAGGCAACCCACTCGTGTTTTTCCGACCTGTTTTACCGGTGAAAGTCACTATAACGGCCACTCGTAACTTCCGACCCGTGAACTCGTACCAGATCGAACTGGTACCACTTCACGGTCGGAAAAATACGAGTTTCCTTGAACGCACCATAACAGTCCTCGTCCCTACGTCACCACATTCACGGCGTCCCTTGGCTGCACACACAGCCCTGCATGCCGTTCTCTCTCCTCATTGGATAAAAACTGTAGGATACGATAAATGTTTTCTTCTCGGCTCAGAGCAGAGCAGAGGGACTGAGAGACCCGTGTTTCAGTCCAAACACTCTATGTAAGTGATTGCTGTCGGAAGATATAACTATTTAAGACTTATATTAACACAAATATATCACTTACTTCTGCTTTAATCTAAAAATATCAATATTCAGACCAAGATGAGATCGACTTGCATCATAAAAACATAAAACCTGTAGCCAAAAAAATATTAAAGTTAGTGTAAAAAAGAAAATACTCTAAATTATTTATCAATAATTAAAATATTTTGCAGATAAATTCTTGTAGAAAATCTAAATTAATGAAAGAAAAAAAAAAAATTCTGCCTCCAGTTTCTAAAATGCAACAATTTTCTGCTTTTATTTAATAATACGAACATTTTTGATGATTTTAACCTTAATTTTGTTTCATAGAAAACAAGATGATTGATAAATTATCTGCAGTATTGATGATGTCGTTGTTTCACTCACATTAAATCTAACTCACTTTTTTATCTTCGAGGACAGAAACTCAGTGACCCTCTCTCTCTCTCTCTCTCTCTGGACAAATGTTTATTTTCCTTGTGAAGAACTCAAACTTTTGTTTTATAGACAAATCAAGTACAAAAACAATCAATCAATAAAGGTATTGGTGGTCCGTCTCCTGAAGCCGATTCCTTTGGAACCAAGTTTCCAACGAAGAAGCTGGAAAAACTCAAAAGTCCTCGAGTCAAAGAAATTAACGAACGAACATCTGCATCGGTCCGTTATCGACCGATTATTGGCCATCGATCGATACTACGAGGACTGAAGAGAGTGTGACAGAGAAACGTCAGTTCATCGTCCACCGCTACATCACCGACGGCAACGCGCTGCTGCTGCTGCTGATGACATCACAGAGGGGGCGTGGCGTGAAGGCGGGGCTCAGGGCGTCGTAGAGACGGTGGACGGCCACTTCCACCATCTCCCTCAGAGAGTCGTCGTCCGCGCAGGTCACGGCCTGAGGGTCAGAGGTCAGAGGTCATCATGGTGTTATCAGCTGATTATTGAGTATTGATTTAAAATACCATTATGATGAACCAGACGTTAAAGGGATAGTTCAACATTTTGGCAAATTCTCCTATCACCATAATTCCCTTGGTCGTCATTAGTCAACTAATCATGTCACGACTTCCTGTATCTGGCCCTTCAAATTAAAAGCCCTATAGCCTTTCATATACAGTTCAGTCATATTGATTTTGACTATTTTAACAAGACACGGCTCCAAATGTTTGTTTTTTTTCCTGCGAACAATCGACCATTGAAATTTTGGTTGGCTAATGATTTTTTTTGGTCAACCATAGAGCACTGGAAAAGTGAGTAACGACACGCATTGGTCCAATGGAAGCGCCTCCTGATGGCGGAATATGGGTTTTGCAAAAGCGCCCAAGAACTGACATCTCTGCATTGTTGGTGAATGAGCAAGTGTGGTATTTTCAATAATTTAAGGACATTTATAGATCACCCACGTTAATAGCATCATTGAGGACCCTTTACAGATAAATATTAACACATAGGCAACACACATACATTGGAGTGAATGAGTTTTCTGGGCGCTTTTGAAAGACCCATATCCTGCCACTCGGGGCGCAAAACCCTTACCACGGGAGTCAATGGTGGTGTCGTTACTCTCTTTTCCAGTGCTCTAGTCAACCAGTGCTTGGTCGACTATTTGGGGGCAGCCCTATTAAATTCTGTGCAAAAAGATGTTGAAACAGTTTTCAATAAAGTAGTGAATTTAAAAGTACATGGGTTCTGTTTTGTTTTTGTTTTTTTAATCGTGGTATCGAATTAGTATCGAGAATCGTGGAAATTCACAGGTATTGGTATCGACTACTGAAATTCTGGTATCGTGACAACCCTATGCTGTAGGCGAATTTGCCAAAATATTGAACTATCCCTTTAATGTTCGTGTATAGAATAGATGTCAGACGCTGGACTCACTCTGGTCTCTGGGTCGATGCACGCCGTGACTCCGTCCACCGTCACACTCAGGCTTTTACTGTCTTTGAAATTCACGCAGTCGTCCCCGAACATGTCGCTGAAACAGAAAAAAAAACATTTTACCAGGTGAAAACAGAAAATCTTTAATCTTTACCTTCATTTAAAAGTTTTATTCTCTTATATTTGGATCAATTAGGTTTAATTTTAACTTAAAAAGTGTCAGATTCTACAGTTTTGTCAGATATTTTAACCATTAAAACCATTTTCGAGGTGTAGCTACAGGTGTTCAGACTCACTGCAGCATCAGCTCCAGTCGCTCGACGAACAGCTCCATGTCGAACGTTTCCTTCCTGCCCTCGTGGACTGAAACAAACAAACAAACAAACAAACAAACAAACAAACAAACAAACAAACAAACAAACAAGCGTCAGTAAAGTTTCTGTTCATCAGTGAAATTAAAATAAATTCCCTCGTGATGCGTTCACTGACATTTCTGGGCGGTGGGGTTGGACTGGACCTCCAGGATCACCGTGGTGACGGCGTCTGCGTACATGTCGTTGAGCGGGTTGGCGACCCACTGAGACGAGAACATTTTCATTATTAATAATTTTATTTCAGTTATTTATTGATTTATAAATTTTATTGCTGCATCAATTAGTTTATCGAGTTTTTTACTTCAATTGTCTGTTGTTTTTACATTCTTCTCTGTTTTATTTGTGTTGAGATTTTTGTAGTGTTTGAAAAAGTGTGATAAAATAAAAAATTGTCATAATTATTGTATATATCTGTATAATGAATGTATTAACTGGCTAATAATGTATCTGTAACCAGGTCTGAGTGAGATCTGTGTCTAAAAACATAAATAAAATTATAAAATATACAAAATAGTTTGAAATAAACATGTAGAACAAATACTGAGCTTTAATAAAACCTGACTGCAGCTACATAACCATGTCATAAACTGTATATTTAATGTTTCTAAACTGGTTTAAATAAAAACGGACGTGTTCGTGTGCTCAGAGTTAATAAAGTTTTGATAAACAGGTGAGTTTTAGCCACTTCAGGCGACATGTGGTGGATGATGAGTGTAAAAAGTGTCGTGTTGCGTTCGAGTGTCCGACCTCCAGTACGACCATCCCGGCCTCGTGAACCAGCGTGATGCTCTTAAAGATCTTCACCGTGATTTTCTCCGTCCCCTCGACCTGCTCCACGTCGCCTGAAACACACACACACACACACACACACACACACACACACACACACAGAGGAAACAGGAAGTTACAGCTTCTACTGCAGCATAGATATATATATATGTACTGACTAGATGCCGCGTTCCTAGGCAACTCTATTGAGTGGAATGCGTCAACGCGGCGGCCATCTTGGTCAGGGGGAAGCCGTGTCTACTTACTGCACTAGTCAACAGAGGCAGACGTCTATCAACCATTAAAATCGCCATAACTCACTGAATATTCAACCGATTTTCAAGCCGTTTGGTTTATTATAAATGTCAGACATATGTTTATGATACAACAACAACAAAAAATCTTTGAAAAATTTTTATAATTTTTTTTTAATGTATTAAACATACACTTACATACTCAGACACACACCCACATGCATAAACACACTGAAATTAGTTCTACAAGGGTCCGACCCATAGACTGTAAAAAGAATGGACGTAGCGTCCGTGACGTCACCCATTGGTTTTGGGGAGTCGTTTTTGTGACTCAAATATGGCGGCCTGAACAGCGCCATGTTGGATTGGCCGGCCGAGAACCCGCCCACTGGCCTCGAAGCAGCTGTCCACGGAGCCGCTCGGACCTGTCACTCAACGTTTCCGCGCCCTAATTGGTCAGAGTTTTAATCTAATAACAGTAAAACGGTAGAGTTAAAAAAAAATTCACCCCCCTCAGAGTGTGTGCTGGGATAGAAACTATCGATTGAGACCAAAAAACGTCCTGACACCAGGCTTTTAACATGTTTATTGAGGATGTAAAGTCGGCGATTTTAACATGGGGGTCTATGGGGAATGCTCCCTTCTGACACCAGCCCCCAGAGGAAGAAGAGGGGATTGCAGTTTTTTGAACGCGGAAGTGAGCTTCACTTCTCAGACCCACAACTGCCCCCTTGGTCCGACCGGGTCTGACTGCTGGTCAGACGTTTATTATGTCTATGGTCAGAACCCCCGGACCAAGATGGCGGCCGTGTTGACGTACGCTGAGAAGCAGAACGCGGCATCTAGTCAGTATATATACTGTATATCTATGCTACTGCAGGAGGAGGAGGAGTTAGAGGAGGAGGAGGAGGAAGGAGGAAGAGGAAGAGGAGGAAGAGGAGTTAGAGGACGAAGGGGGCGGAGCCAACTCACCTGCGAGGCTGCGCAGCTGCGTGACGAGCAGCGAGATCGGTCCAGTGAACGGGATCGCCTGAGTCTGCTTCACCGTTCCCATGGCGAGGTCGGTGTAGTCTGAGGAGGGAGGAGGAGGAGGAAGAGGAGGAGGAAGAGGAGGAGGAGGAGGAAGAAGAGAGGAGGAGGAGGAGGAGGGAGGAAGAGGAGGGGGAGGAGGAGGAAGAGGAGGGGGAGGAGGAGGAGGAAGAGGAGGAGGAGGAGGGGGAGGAGGAGAGGAGGAGGAGGAGGAGGAGAGGAAGAGGAGGAGGGGGAGGAGGAGAGGAGGAGGAGGAGAGGAAGAGGGGGAGGAGGAGGAGAGGAGTCAACTCTGTTAGTCACTCCATCGTTCATGTCTCTACTTCTCTTTCTGTCTTCATCCTTTTCTTCACTCTGTCTTTCTTTTTCTTTACTTTTTTGTCACTTCTCTCTCTTCTGTATTTCTAAGTATTTCTTCTCTCTTTCTGCTCGTCTTTTTTCTTCCTCCTATCTTTTTCTTTCTTTGCCCTTTTTGTTTCTTTTCTTTCTCTCTTTTTTCTTTGTTTCTTTCCTTCTGATTATTTCTTTCTTGTGTTTTCTTTCAATCTTTCATTGTCTTTCTTTCCTCCTCTTTCTATCTTTTTCTTCATTTCCTTCCCTCTTTTTTTCTTAAGTATTTCTAAGTATTTCTTCTTTCTTTTTTCTTCCTACTATCTTTTTCTTTCTTTGCCCCTTTTTGTTTCTTTTCTTTCTCTCTATTTTCTTTCCTTTTGATTATTTCTTTCTTGATCTTCCTTTTTTCCTGTTTCTTTTCTTTCTCTCTTTCTTTATCTTCCCTCTTTCTTTTTTCTTCGTTTCTTTCCTTCTGATTATTATTTTCTTGGTCTTCCTTTCTTGCATTTTCTTTCAATCTTTCATTAGTTGGGTTTTCCTTTTTGTGAAAATGCGCATAAATACTTGAATGGAAACGCCAGAAATTCGAATAAAGGCAGTAAATGCGCATAAAAGTTTATACGCTTGGAGGGGGTGGATTTGTCAGCGTATCGAATAAAGGAAATGCGAGTTTTTGTGATGGAAACAGATTATGCGAATTGAGCATAACCAAAACAGCGGAAAAGCGAGCGGACTGTCACAGTTCCTACTGTCTTTCTGTGTAAATATCTCATGTTACAACATGAAAACCTGCAGCTTATATTAAAGTGCGGCCTATATAATATGTACAGTATTTTCTTTTAAAATGTAGCTGGTGCGGATTATACAGGTGCGTCTATAGTCCGGAAAGTACGTAAATTGTCCATGATGTTGAGTGTCAGATGAGTGTCAGCTGTCAGATGAGTGTCAACTGTTGGATACATTCACGCTCTCTTATGACGTAATCTCACGGCGCACTCCTCCTAATCGCAAAACACTAATGAATGGAAACGGGCATAAATTCGCTTTGCTTTTTGCGCATTTTCACAAAATCCGCTTTTAAATTCGATACGACTTGGATGGAAACCCAGCTATTGTCTTTCTTTCCACCTCTTTCTCTCTTTTTCTTTATTTCCTTCACTCTTTCTTTCTTTCTTTCTTTCCGGTCCGTGTACGAAGTATAATTCAATTGCGTTGTTCACTTCGAACCATGAGAAATGTCATTTTTAGGGGTATTTCCTATTTCATTGACGTAAGACGTACAACGCAATTCAGCGCAACGAAGTGCCCGCTTGTTCCTTTCTCCAACTTGTACAATGAAAATTGAAAAAGGAAGTCGAGAGCCGGAACCAGCCTTCAAAATAAAAGCTCCGCGTTTTGAAGCATGTTGGCTACAATTTAATGGCCGGACAATTTAAAAGAAAAAAAAAACCCGAAACGAATTAAATACAAACTCACAACAAATCGCCTAAACGATTATCATTTCATAAATGATATAAAGTGATATTTCGGCTACTTTCCCCACAACTGTCAGGATCCCTGGGGATTTTCACAATAAGGGCACTGGATCGCACTGAGATGCTGTCAACGACGTGAGGTGAGTGAGTCAAACTTTGTTGTGGTTGATGACTTCATCACTGCTGCACTCATGAAGTAGGTCACACGTTATGTTGTTTTTCATTTTTTCGACCTAACTTCTCCAACCAGTGTTTAAATTGTTGACCTGCTAACGGTTAGCTCCAGAAGATAATCACCGCTAGCAATGCTAATTGTTTACAGGTAAACTAGCTAGCGGTTGTAGCTAAGTAACAGCTGTTGGATGCTAACGCCACCTCATTTGAATATTTTCTTCTCTAAGTCTGTGAGAAATGTCCTCATTTATGGTAGAAGTGAATAAATACGCGTTTTTGATTTATTAAATGCTAGTTGTGTTCACAACTGTGTAACATACATTATTACCAGCATCATGTTTGTCCACGCAGACTACTAAGCAGTCTAAACTAAGTCTAAATGAAATATGAAATGTCATGTGTGTCTCTATTTGGCAGATGTGGGTCCACCGTGAGCTGATGCATGAACTCATCCTATGACAGCACCAGGATCAGCTTGAAAACAGCTGGTAAGTTGAGAGTAACCAGTGAGTAGAGTCCATCATTTAGACACATTTTTAGGGCATTTTGATCATCACATTTCCACGGACACGACTCCCTGTCATCATTTCATCAATTTATAATGTTTAAAGTTTGAATTCCGTGGGGAAGCTTTTAGTCTTCTTCTTTGATGTGGTGCATTTGTGTGGCAGCGTTATAGCGCCACGCCAGCTCCACACAGGCCTGCCACAATACTACAGTATTTTGAGTCTTGTATACACAGTCTGAAAGACCTCATCGTTCCTTACTGTCCAACCAGAGTACTCTGCTCCCAGAATGCAGGTCTGTTAGTGACTTCCAGTATCTCTAAAACAGACTGGGAGGTAGAGCCTTCAGTGACCGGGCTCCTTTACTGTGGAACCAGCTCTCTCCATGGGTCAAAGAGGCAGACACTCTAGCTACATTTAAGTCTAGGCTTAAGACCCTCCTCTATGACAGAGCTTGCAGTTAGAGCTGGTTCAGGTAGCTCTGAACCATTTTATAGCTACACAGCTACAGTATAGGCTTAGACTGCTGGGGGACACATCACGTTACAGGAAGCCCTCTCCTCTCCTCTCTTTTTGTGTTGTCATTATCTGTTGTACTTTGGCCTTGGTCTTACACCCTCTCTGTGTTTTCCACAGATTTCTCTAGAGCTCCACCTGCAGCGCCTCCTTTCCTCTGCCCCTACACCAACCAGCCTGCCCATCAGTACTCCTGCTCTCCTGTGGATGGAGTGTCACTCACCTCAGATGCTTTTGAAGGAGCTTCAACATGTCTGCTTTCTGAGTCCCAAACTGTACCTACTAAGAATGGCTTTCACAGCGAAACACAGCCTGCTTTCTAGTGCAAAGGATAGTACTAAGACACAGACATGCTGGGTGCTAGGATTTTACAAATGTTGAACAATTAATACATTAATTTGGAATTTATATTACCTCCAGAACTTCCATTGGCTCACAATTCCTTATCACATTCAGTTCAAAGTCCTTCTCCTCACCTTCAAAGCCCTCCAGAACCAGGCCCCATCCTACCTCACTGACCTTGTTGGACCATCACACCCCTCCTGGCTGTCAGAAGCGATGCAAGTCATCAGGGGAACTTTCTGTATCTTTCTTTTTTTTTTCTTCTTCTTGTTGTTTTTGGAAATTTGTTACTTTCTATTGTTTTGATGCATTGTGTTCATGAATTAAATGTTGTAAGTTGGAACTCAGAACCTGACTCTGATGTGTTTGTTAACTGCATTGTACTGACATTTTATTTTTTACAACTACAGTATGAAGCATGAAACTTTGCTCAGTCTTAACCTCACTGACCTGCACTGGAGAGGCTGTATAACAGACTTATTATTCAGATTTCTTAGCATCTTGTCACTTATTGTAATACATTTATACATCAATTTACTGTAAATGTATTTCATTTAATTACCACCCATGATTCATAACAGTATGTACCCATCCTACAACACACCATTTCTTTAGGTTAGTGGATATTTTATAGCACCCTCCAATTATTGGAGACAAGGATTTTGAGTGTGGCAAGAAAGGGGACAATTGCACAAGTAAAATGATCTCATCTTCAAGAACTGTTGCATTGCTTTACTGACAGAATTAGGCCATGTTGTGTACACCATCAAACAACAAAAATACCACAATGATTTATGATGACTTTGATTTTTGTGACCCGTATGAGCTACTGTGCATGTTTCATCTGGGCACTGGACAAAGAATAACCATCTCTTCTCATCATCCAGTAAATTAAAAGGCAGTGTTTACATATGAAAATGAATCAATGTACCCCACTACAACTATAACTTCTATTGCTGTACACTCAAAGCTGAGCTGAAACTCATGCACACCGGCACAGACGGACAGGTGCGTCGGAGAAGACCTGTGTGGTTGAGAAACATGAACAAAGGCTCCCGCACACTGTCTTCACTTGCATAGGTTTATTAAACAACATTTGGTCCTGAGACCGTCCTTGTGAACCTGACAAAGGTCTCGGGACCGAAACGTTGTTTAATAAACCTATGCAAGTAAAGACAGTGTGCGGGAGCCTTTGTTCATATTGCTGTACACTCAAAATGCATTGGATTTCTTACTTCTTTTTTTACAATTGTTCACACATATCAGATATCTTGTCATGCTTTAAACTGTGTGGTGCCTGTCTCGAACTCTTTTGCTACAGAATAATTAAGTTATGATGTGTTATGGTTAAAGTGAAGGTTATCTTTATTGTCATCAGACACTTTACATACTGTGACTTGAGTCTTACAGTACTGCGTCTCCAACTGCAATATCTCTGATCAGATGGAAGGAGTTGGGAGAGGCTGTTCAAAAGGTGAGAGGAGTCTCTAACGATGCTTCTGCACTTGACAAACAGCATTGTTGTGCCAACTCTGAAGTAGATGGGTAGTGTGACCCTATGATTGTTTCTGCTGACCTCATGAGCCTCTTGTCTGAAGCACTGTGTCAATCACTGATTAATAAAAATAATAAAAACATTCTATTTATTTATTTACTCAAAGTCACCTTTACATAGTAAAACAAACAAGATAAAAGAATACATGAAATAAATACAACAAAGAAGATGATCAATACATGAACAATGAAACACAGAAGCTTATTACACTTAAAAATAAAAAGCAAGTTTGAAAAGGTGGGTTTTGAGCAAATATTTGAGAGCATTTCAGCCCGTACAGTCACAGATGTGTTGAGGAGAGAGTTCAAAAGGGAGGGGGCAGTGATGGAGAAGGCTTTGTAACCCCAGGTTTTGTGCTTGGTACTGGGAGGAGGAGCGGAGGCAGTGGGAGGGGTGTGATGGTCCAACAAGGTCAGTGAGGTAGGATGGGGCCTGGTTCTGGAGGGCTTTGAAGGTGAGGAGAAGGACTTTGAACTGAATGTGATAAGGAATTGTGAGCCAATGGAAGTTCTGGAGGTAATATACATTCAAAATTAATTTATTAATTGTTCAACATTTGTAAAATCCTAGCACCCAGCATGTCTGTGTCTTAGTACTATCCTTTGCACTAGAAAGCAGGCTGTGTTTCGCTGTGAAAGCCATTCTTAGTAGGTACAGTTTGGGACTCAGAAAGCAGACATGTTGAAGCTCCTTCAAAAGCATCTGAGGTGAGTGACACTCCATCCACAGGAGAGCAGGAGTACTGATGGGCAGGCTGGTTGGTGTAGGGGCAGAGGAAAGCAGGCGCTGCAGGTGGAGCTCTAGAGAAATCTGTGGAAAACACAGAGAGCAGGGGTGCCCAAATTCTTCTCAGTGAAGGGCCAAAAACGAATCGGGGTGGAGGGTCGCGGGCCAAAATTAAACATTCAAATTAAATATGCCTATAATGTTAATTGTGCAAAATAAACACTCATACAATTTTTTTTTAAATAACACTATTGATTATTGTGTTTCACTGTTAAACAGGGCTCCAGACTGCCCCTAAATGGGGGCATTTTGCCCCAAAAATTTGGGACAGTGCAAGTAAATTTTTCATCTACTTGTGCACATGTGCAACCAGTGAATTTGCCTGTCTTTTGTTTTGTAACGCTGGTGAAACATGAAAGGGGAGACTCAAAAAATCTGATGTTTGTAATTACAGGTGGCAGGTCAATGTGTGTGAGTATTGTGAATACTTGCCCTGCAAATCAATTTACAAGTGTGTTCCCCTAAATTTCCTGCTTGCTCTCCTAAAATTTTAGTAGTGAAAAATGTTAGTCTGGAGCCCTGCTGTTAAAACAAAGCAAAGTTACTGGTACTCTGGTAGAGAATTTTCTGCTACTTGTGTCGTCCCCAGAAAAGCAGAGTAGCATCATGTGAATTTGTTGCCGTTGCCCTGTCAGCCCAGTCTCCTGCTCCTCTCACCCACACACAGCGCCCTGTGTTGGGGGCTGCACAGCCGGCAAGCCCCCAATACCCCCCCCCTCTCCTCCCCTCCTCTCCACAGCTCGCCGGAGCTCTGGAGAAAGTTCTAAAGCTCCCGGCGACGGCACCGGCACGGTACCAACGGCGGCGACGGTAACGTTACCGGCAATGATGACCACGACGGCAACAGCCCCGTCGGCACCGTTGCCGCTACCGGTGCCGGTGCCGTCCCGTCACCTTTCCCAGTGCTAAAGCTCTTGGAGCTCAGAGCTCTAGTGGGGAGGCTGCTGGACACTTGTGTGTTTACTTCCTGTCTCTTCTTCTATGGACACTCCCAGCACGTTAACCACAACACTGGTGACAGACTCCACCTAGTGGTCGGAGTCGTACATGCAACGTACATCACAGTGGGAAAAAAAATAGAAATTTCAAATTAAAAATTCGAGCATTGGCAGCGGGCCAAAAATAATCGGCCGCGGGCCAACTTTGGCCCGCGGGCCCCAAATTGGGCAGCCCTGACAGAGAGGGTTTAAGACCAAGGCCAAAGTACAACATATAATGACAACACAAAAAGAGAGGAGAGGAGAGGGCTTCCTGTAACATGATGTGTCCCCCAGCAGTCTAAGCCTATACTGTAGCTGTGTAGCTATAAAATGGTTCAGAGCTACCTGAACCAGCCCTAACTACAAGCTCTGTCATAGAGGAGGGTCTTAAGTCTAGACTTAAATGTAGCTAGAGTGTCTGCCTCTTTGACCCATGGAGAGAGCTGGTTCCACAGTAAAGGAGCCCGGTAACTGAAGGCTCTACCTCCCAGTCTGTTTTAGAGATACTGGAAGTCACTAACAGACCTGCATTCTGGGAGCAGAGTACTCTGGTTGGACAGTAAGGAACGATGAGGTCTTTCAGACTGTGTATACAAGACTCAAAATACTGTAGTATTGTGGCAGGCCTGTGTGGAGCTGGCGTGGCGCTATAACGCTGCCACACAAATGCACCACATCAAAGAAGAAGACTAAAAGCTTCCCCACGGAATTCAAACTTTAAACATTATAAATTGATGAAATGATGACAGGGAGTCGTGCCCGTGGAAATGTGATGATCAAAATGCCCTAAAAATGTGTCTAAATGATGGACTCTACTCACTGGTTACTCTCAACTTACCAGCTGTTTTCAAGCTGATCCTGGTGCTGTCATAGGATGAGTTCATGCATCAGCTCACGGTGGACCCACATCTGCCAAATAGAGACACACATGACATTTCATATTTCATTTAGACGTAGTTTAGACTGCTTTGTAGTCTGCGTGGACAAACATGATGCTGGTAATAATGTATGTTACACAGTTGTGAACACAACTAGCATTTAATAAATCAAAAACGCGTATTTATTCACTTCTACCATAAATGAGGACATTTCTCACAGACTTAGAGAAGAAAATATTCAAATGAGGTGGCGTTAGCATCCAACAGCTGTTACTTAGCTACAACCGCTAGCTAGTTTACCTGTAAACAATTAGCATTGCTAGCGTTGATTATCTTCTGGAGCTAACCGTTAGCAGGTCAACAATTTAAACACTGGTTGGAGAAGTTAGGTCGAAAAAATGAAAAACAACATAACGTGTGACCTACTTAATGAGTGAAGCAGTGATGAAGTCATCAACCACAACAAAGTTTGACTCACTCACCTCACGTCGTTGACAGCATCTCAGTGCGATCCAGTGCCCTTATTGTGAAAATCCCCAGGGATCCTGACAGTTGTGGGGAAAGTAGCCGAAATATCACTTTATATCATTTATGAAATGATAATCGTTTAGGCGATTTGTTGTGAGTTTGTATTTAATTCGTTTCGGGTTTTTTTTTTTTCTTTTAAAATGTCCGGCGCTGTAGCCAACATGCTTCAAAACGCGGAGCTTTTATTTTGAAGGCTGGTTCCGGCTCTCGACTTCCTTTTTCAATTTTCATTGTACAAGTTGGAGAAAGGAACAAGCGGGCACTTCGTTGCGCTGAATTGCGTTGTACGTCTTACGTCAATGAAATAGGAAATACCCCTAAAAATGACATTTCTCATGGTTCGAAGTGAACAACGCAATTGAATTATACTTCGTACACGGACCCTTTCCTTCCTTACTTCTTTCTTTCTTTCTTTCTTTCTTTCTTTCTATCAACCAACCAACCAACCAATCAGTCCAGATGTTGAGGTTTACTTTCTGTGACAGAAGCAGCTTGAAACATTTGATGACGGATCAAAAACATTAAACATTCATCAATTATAATAAGTGTTTGACAATACACACACACACACACACACACACAGTCTCACAGACACACACACACACACACACACACACACACACACACACACACACACACACACACACACACACACACACACACACACACACACACACACACACAGACTGACTGGAGAGGTCGGACGGCGTCAGGATGTGGTAACTGAAGTTTCTCTTCACCAGGATCCCGGAGACTCTCTGACCCTGAGAGCACTTCTCATCCGCCAGCACGCCCATCACCTGCAGCACAGCACAGCGGAGCAAAGCATGCTGGGAGTTAACAACACGGCCCACACCAATACAACAACACAACAACAACACACACACAGACACACACACACACATACACACACACCTTGGCCAGTTTCTCTCCTCTGAAGTTCAGCGTCACGGCTTCAGTGTTTCGCGGGTTGTGGACTTCGATGTGAACCTCGTCGTTGTCTTCGTACTCTCGGATCAGAGCCGCCTTCAGCCGGGCCATCTCGTTCTGCTCGCCGTGCACCAGGATCTGCACACGCACACACACACGGACACACACACACACACGGACACACACATACGGACACACGCACACACACACACATACACACACACACGCACACACACACACACACACACACACATACACACACACAAACTGCATTAAGGTGGGACACTACAGGTGAATAGGGTAGAAATTTAAACTAACAGATATCACCATGAAACTTCCCAAGTTTATCACTCACATTAAGACAAATATTTTTTGTATTACAAGTTTTGTCAAGTTTTATGTTTAAATATGTAAATGAGGCAATATCTGATGAAATATGCGCTAATTTGCATACATTTCCAAAACAGAAATCTGAACAATGGATAAAGAACCTTTCAAAATTTCTTGTTTTATTCTGTTGACATATTAGAGTCAGAAGTTTTTACAGAGGAGGATTTTGGATATGTCTTTTTATCACTCTGTAAATGAGAAAATACTGTCACCAGCCCTAAAAACTCAAATTTCTCCATGTTTTTAGGAATAAAATGTTGTATAAATCAGGCTGTGAATGATATATCAACAATCCCCTCTGTAAAAACCTTCAGAATATAGACAGGAATAAAACTGGAAGGTTTGGTGTCTGTAAGTGCTGCTGAAGTGGAGATTTCGGGTCCAGAGTCTGAGGAAAAACTCATTTTGAGAAAACGGCCTTTAAAGATTTGTACTGTAAAATTCCATAGATCATTAATGTGAATCGCACTTTTACGATTGGTCGCGGATACGGAGGAAACGACAATTTTTGGATCCACATAATTGTTCAGGAGAGAGAGGGAGCTTTACAGTGATACCTGACATAACTTTTGGTGAATTTAGGAGAAATCTACTGATGAAAGAGACAAAATGAAGTAAAATAAAAAACCTTAATGTGGATTTTCTACCATTTCTTTCCACTTTTCTGAGAGAAAAATATCCCAAAATCTCAAAATTGATCAGTGCATGAAAAAACAGTGTTTTTGCCTGTTAGTGTGTCGCATTAAACCCAAAGGTTTGTGGATTTAATTAAATAGTGTGGATTTAAATAGTGTGTGTCTGTGTGTGTGTGTGTGTGTCTGTGTGTGATGTTTTTACCACGTGCGGCGGTTTGAGCGCCCGGATGAACTCGCTGGTCTGCTGGTAGTCGGTGTGAGCGGAGAAGGAGATGTAGTCGACCGACATCTTGAGAGGAAGCTTCTGTCCCGACATGGTGGCGATCTCATCAGGCTCCGTCATGATGTGCTGCAACACACACACACACACACACACACACACACACACACACACACACACACACACACACACACACAGTATATTAAATAACCTGTGTGAAAAGTTTCATCATTTAAAATAATATAAAAATATTATTAAAAGTTCATTAAATCCCAGCGGCACTTGAACGCAACACGACACACTCTTCTGATCGGTCCTATGTCGTTAACACAGGAGTCTGTCACAGATTCAGATTCTTGTTACGTAGCCACATTAAACTCAACATTATCAATAAAACTGACCGGACTGATCCAATACTGGGAATATCTATTGATGCCGATCAATAATATAATTTAAATAAGAGTCTTATTTTATTCAGATACACACACTGTAAAAGATCTTGTTTCAGCAATTACACTGTTCTCAGTCAGAGTTATTTGTGTTGTTGTTCTTGCCATCGCAGTTATTATCACCAAACTATAAGATACCGATTAAAGGAGAAGTTATGAATAAAGAAAGATGCATTTGGGGCAGACAAACTAATTTTACAGCTGTTATTGTCTATTTTTATTTATTGCTGTGATTGTTTATTTTATTTCACTCTCTCTGCTAACATTTCCATATTTCGCACATTCTGTGACAAACTGTAAACTGTTTTCTTGTCTGTAACAACATCTATTGCACGTCTGTCCGTCCTGGGTGAGGGATCCCTCCTCTGTTGCTCACCCTGAGGTTTCTCCGACTTTTCCCTGTTAAAAGGGTTTCCATGGAGTTTTTCCTCAGTTGATGTGAGGGTCTAAGGACAGAGGATGTTGTTACGATGCCATGTAAAGCCCTTTGAGACAAACTGTTTGTAAAAACGGGCTATACAAATAAAATTGCCTTGCCTTGCCTTGCCTCTCACTCTCTGTTGTTCTTAACTTGTCTCCAAAAGTGAACACAGACCTGACATTTCTAAAAACCAGTGGAGGAAACGTTTCACTTCCTATGATAATAAACAAAAAAAACTGCAGAAGGGACCAGAGGTGTCGCAGGTTCGATTCCCACCTTGGCGAGCGTCCCCTCCACGCAGTAGCCGGCGATGATGACGCCGTTCCTCTTCTCCGTGCACCAGCTCTCAAACAGCTCCCGGGACAAACCGCTCTGCATCATGCCGGGCGACGCCATCACCACGCTGGGCCCGATGTCGTCGAAGTGGTCCATGCTCTGACACACACACACACACACACACACACACACACACACACACACACACACACACACGTCAGAAAACAAACGACAACGACAATGGAAACAGGCAATAGCATACATAGGCCCAATCCCATTTCACCCCTTGGCCCTACCACTTACCCCTACCCCTCCGTTTTGCGCGTTCACGTGTTGGGGTAGGGGTGTCCCAATCCCCGTTAGGACAGAGGGGTAGGGGGAAGTGGTAGGCTACATACCCCTCCAAACGGAGATTTTTCAGAGGCACACTCCAAACGGAGGGGTATGAAAATTTCCCATAATGCATCTTGCGGCAGCCGGCAGCGGTGGCTGTAAAACGAAAAGCTGTTTTATTTCTCACTGTAGCGCTGTTATTATGTCACTTTATTAAGTTTTATTATTTTTTCTTGCGAGAAAGTAACTGTTTAGGTCCCAAATGTGCAGTTAGTTTACCCAAATGACGGCGGGTTAGAAGTTTGCTCCGACGATTTTTCGGAGAAGTGAAGCTCCAGGAGGAGCGGCTCCTCACAGAGGCAGCAGCCGGTCTGCAGCGCTGCTCCGCCGGCCAAATTACGTCCTCGTCCCGGTCCCGCCGGGAGAGAAGGCGGTCGTTAATTAACTTATCCGCGGGTTTTTAGAGGTTTACCACCAGCATGTTAAATTCTTTTCAGCATTTAAATGTTGGTCTCATTGATGAAATCTGACAATTGTGGCAGTAGCACTAGTTTATTTGGATGAAAAGTTATGCTTCATGTATCAGACAGAGGAGCAGGCAGCTGCCTCTGGGCTCTGTGTAAATAAATGTTTTACAATGAACCGATCAGTCTGCATTAAGTTTTATCTTATTTTATTAAGTTATATGGAACACGCTATTTGATTTCTGGCAAAAGCTCGCCACATCAGTTTACGTAAAAGCCAGTGAGACTACGTGATGACGTATGTGATTGTTGAAGGGGTGTCCCAATTCGGAGGGGTTGACTTTCTACCCCTACCCCTTGTAGCTCCGTTTCAAGGGGCGAGGGGCAAGGGGTAGGGGTAAAAAAGAGAAATGGGATTGGGCCATAGGGTTGCAAAATATCGGGTATCGGGTAATATCGGAAACTTTCTATGGGAATAAACAGGAATAAATCCGAAATTTACAAAATTGAAGGTTGGCCCTTAATAAGCAATTAGTAATATTTTACTCAACATTCATGTTTTTGTTGTTCAGTAAAATAGCTGATTGTTCATACAAGAATTAGAACTTGATAAAGTTCTACTCACAAATAAATCTGTTGAAATGTCATGTTTTTTAATTGTATTGTTATTTTGCATGGATGTCTGCTTATGACGAAACAAAATATTTACATTTATGTTTGGATATGATACAGTTTGTTTAAATTACCCCAGATTTCCAGTTAATCCCCATAAATTCCCATAATTTCCCATAATTCCCATGGATATTTTCCAATTTGGAATAAAAAACTGGAAATTTTCCGCCCCTTTGCAACCCTAAACATACACAATGTATACACTGACAATACACTGACCAAAACAGACAAAACGGAAAACAAAGGACAGAACAAACCTGACGACACAATAAAACAGGACAGAAAAGTAAAAACAAAAACAAAAACAAAACAAACCTTCAGGTTGCTGATGTGCTTGAAGACGAAGGGGTTGTTGATGTTGATGGCCTTGCGGATCTTGTCGTTCATGGCGTTGATGTAGGTCTGGTACACGGCCATGCACTTCCTGGCCAGAGACGAAGCGTAGAAGATCGGGATGTCGTGGAGCTCCGGGTGGTTCTGCCAGTACTCGTCTGGTCCACACACACACACACAAATAAAGTTAAAGGGATAGTTCACCCTAGAATGATATTTCGCTCATTATCTACTCACCCTCATGTTGACTAAGGGCTGGAAGAATTTTCAGAGTCCTCTGTCCCTTCTCTGAGTTACAGGGGGTCTTGGCGTAGCAGTGCATTTCAATGCCACGGTAGCAAAGGGACACCAGAGCTCTTCGTAAAAAAACACACACAAAAAAACATCCAAATACCTCCATGATGCTCGTATGTAATGTCCGTCTTGTGCTGAAGCCCCAAATTGTCCAAATCTCGCGTGATTCGCAGTAACCGCACTGACGCCGGCGCAAATCACGCGAGATTTGGACGGACCAGGAAGAGGAGCTTCGAGAAGCTTCCGCTACAAACAAGCTTAAAATATAGACTTATTTAATTTTTTTCGGGACAATTACGCAATTTGGGGCTTCAGCACAAGACGGACATTACATACGAGCATCATGGAGGTATTTGGATGTTTTTTTGTGTGTGTTTTTTTACGAAGAGCTCTGGTGTCCCTTTGCAACCGTTGCATTGAAATGCACTGCTACGCCGAGACCCCCTGTAACTCAGAGAAGGGACGGTGGACTAATGAGCGAAATATCATTCTAGGGTGAACTATCCCTTTAACGAACCTACTGCTATGACTATAGGGATTATGGCAATGGACCAATTTGCCAAAATGTTGAACTATCCCTTTAAGGTAAAAATCTTGCATAGTTCCTCTTTAAAGGTATAATATGTAGGAATTCCCCCCATCTAGCGGTGCGGTTGCATATCTGAACGTATTCTTGATGTTGCATTCACCTGAAATCGGGCAGAGGTCAGAAAGACAACAGACGCTGCATGTATCAGGATAAACAAGCGTCTATGTAAACAAGTGGTCCGCCAGCACGAGGCAAAACAATACAGCCGTGACAATATGTTGTCATGGTGATGTCGTATTGTTTACCCGACCCACGTTTTACCGGCTTTCTCTCGTCGAGTAAAATGACATCCGGTTGGTTTGCCGACGGCCGTCTGCCTGACTGCACCTGAATGCAACACCAGTGCCTCCATCCTTCCTCACACTACACAGTGGTGACAGTTTTAACAGGCCGAGCCCACAGCTCCGCTGAGTTTCCGTGGTTACCTACGGTCACGATGCAACATGGCCGCCTCGGTTCGGTGCGTCACCCACTCATGTATTTGTAACGACTTGTAACAACTCATTCTAAGGTACCAGAAAGCTTTCATTTGTATGCGGGTGTGATTCGACTTCAGTGAAATACGTATTTATGAAAGACATATTTGATTTTTGCTACTAAAAAGCCAAATAAGTTACACACTGGGGCTTTAACGAGTGTGTATGGTGAATGAAAATGTTTCTGTGTGATCCATAGACAGAAACACGTCCCTTAGTTTAATCTTGTAAATAAAACTTGAAGCCTGAATTCATTTTTCCCTCAGCTGAAGGGAAAGCGCCACTCTTAGGTCGCCGTGCGTCGTCATGGCGTCGTTGTTGCCGTGGTCTCACCGAGGATGAGCAGCAGCTCCTGCGCTCGGCCCAGAGCGAACACGGGGATCAGACATCGACCTTCTCTGTTGACGATGTCGTGGACCGTGTTGCAGAACCGAGCCTCTCGCTCCTCCCGCTTCTCGTGGATGTGAGTCCCGTAGGTCGACTCCTGACACACACACACACACACAACAAACACACACACACACACACACACACACACACACACACAAACACACACAGGTTCAATGTTAAGTGTCTGTGCTCTGTGTTTAAATAAAGATTGAACGGTTTGAATGCTTCCACTCACGGTGATGAGGATGTCTGGTTTGACGCTGGGGATCTCCGCCGCCATCAAGTGTCTGTCCTCCTGACGGGAGAAGTCTCCTGTGTACAACAACTACACACACACACACACACACACACACACACACACACACACACACACACACACACACACATATATACAGGGATGCAAACGGGTCAGGACCAAAAAAGAGTATTGTCTGGCGGGGGGGGGGGGGGCTCACCATTAACAATATCACAGAAAAGTCAATTTCCAGTAGTTCAACCCCAACCAAGTATTGAGTGCATATAGATGGACAGTTTTCAGAAGGCCAACATTTCTATATTAAAAATGCTTTAAAAAAATAAAAACCATTGCAATATTTCAATTTTGGAGATACTGATTTTTAGGTCTTCACTGAATGTTAGTCATAATTATTACTATTAAAATAAACTGAATAAATAAAGACATGGGATGTTTCATTCAGTGTGTAATGGACATATAGGCCTATATAATGTGTTAGTTTCACTTTAATTGAACACATTCTACATGGCGGAGGCGACGTCTTTCCACTCAGGGCTTCCTTCACCTCTGAAACGGGGCAGAGCTCCATGGAAACACCTGCCTGACACAGCAACGTAGGGAACCGTGCACGTCCGTGGAGCTGTGCGCCGCGGACGTGCACGGGGGGAAAAACGGCGTCGCCGCTTTGGGTAACGTGCGTGCATGTCGCGCGTCTACATTGGAGGACGGCTGTTATCAGTATAATCAGAGACCATGAATGAGTTCGCCTCACGTGATTGTCACTGTCAGCCTGTTAGAAAAACATTTTACTGACCCCAGCTGAGACGCTGAGACCCCCCCCCCCCAAAACAAAAACTCTTCGGATCTGAACGATTCACACAAGTCACCTAATTGGTCATGAAAAAAGCGAGTTTCGCTTTTCGGCGCGCTGTTTGCATCCCTGTGTGATGTTCAGGGACAGTCAGGACAGTCTGAGGACTGACAGCTCTGAGGTTGAAGTTTATATTAATGCACCATGACACTGTGGCAGGTCTCTGTACTAGGGATGTGAATCTTTGGGTGGCTCACGATTCGATTCCGACTTTTAGGGTCACGATTCGATTCAAAATCGATTTTCGATTCAACCGATTCTTGATTTTCTTTTTGCGATTTTTAGTTTGCTTTATTAACACCAGACCATGTGAAAACGTTGAATGATGATGATGTCTACAGACTATTATATCAGAAGCCATATTTCCCCCAAAAAAATGCACATCACATGTTTCAGATTTACTCAGCAGCAATATATTCGAACCATTTTAAAGTAAACTGCTACATGAAGCTGATTTTATAGGCTACTCTCTTTTCAAAAGCCTGGACTGAAGGATGTGAATATTTGGGTGTCTCTTCGATTCAAAATCAGTTCTCATGCACATGCACATGGACATGTAGCCTATCTGTAACAAAGGCTGCTAAAAAAAAAAAAAAAAAAAGAGACGGCACTCTGCTCTCAGGCCAGCTCACCTGCAGCCTGTCTGCAGCGCCACAGAGGAGCTGTCAGAGCTGCTGCTGCTGCTGCTGGTCCTCTCTCTTCAGCCTGCTGTTTGGCTGCACTTTGTATGAGTTTAAAAAAGTGAAGATCTAACGTCACCTGAGCACCGATCAGCTGATCCAGAGCGCAGTGGATGTGGCTGCTCACACCGTGTCCTAACTGGATGCGACGCGAACGAGCGTCCGACAATCGCGTCACATCTGACGCTCTCTGTCCACACTGAATCCGTGCGTCTGTTGTCATGGAAGCACATCAGCTGTGCGCTCGCCCGCTCGACAGACTGGAGACGTAACTACCCGGTTAAAAGATGGGTGAATTGTGCCTTTTAAACAGAAAACAAGTTTCTTGAAATATAGAGCCAACAGCAAGTTGTCTCTATAGTGTAGGAACACGAGTTGTAAAAAACATAATGCAGGGTTTTCTGTAACATTATAAGACGGCGCACCGCCCCCCGCCCAAGATGAATGAAGAGGCTATTAAAAAAAAAAAAAAGTCCGCTAGTCTCCTTGAAGCGGCTGTTATGTGTCTCTCTCTGGCGGTGTCAGCTGATGTGCACATCTGCAGCAACCCAAACAAATGCACATGTTACTGTTGACTGGCTCTATTCCAGCCACATGATTGGTTCGACGCGGTGGAAATCTCATTATCATTGGTTATTTGTATTGTCTGCCAAAACATGGATGAATGAAACCTATCGACCACGTCTCATATTTCTATTGAGGAAAAGTTATTTCACAATTTATAGACACAACACCGACAAGCACTGAGAGCCGCATGTTGCAGTGACGTTATATAGGCTATAAAAAAAAAAATCCGCAAATAATAAGCCGACGAAAAGGTGCAACTTGCCACTTAACTTCTTGTCGATGTATTATTTGCGGGGGCTTTCGGGGGATCTGCTGACGGTGGAGGATCTGGGACTGATTCACTGTGGACCACCACCAGTCTGATCAGGTCCATCACAGCACAGCAGCTGCAGCACTGCCCCGCTGTCACATTACTCTCGCGTATCAGCTCAATCTGTTTACATTAAACCGACATCAGGAGAATAATGAGAATTATGATTAAAAATATATTTGTTTCGAATTTTGGCCCCTGGATCATGATTTTTCGCATTCTTGGTTAAAAAAAAAAATCCTCTAAAAAAAAAGACAGTTGGGATGCATAATGTGTCTCATAACAGTATACTGTGCGTCACGCTAGGGGTCGGTGGTGTTTTATTCTAGGGGTCGGTGGCGGCTGTGAGACAGCAGCGGCTCCACGGTGAGGGGGGGGGGGGCAGCTTCTGCTCACCTGACTCTGTGCAGCTTCTTCATTAAATCCAAACAGTCCGACACAGCGACGCACTGCTCCTTTGACTCTAAAGTCTCTGTAGCTCATCAGCCCGGAACTCGCCGACATGGATCAGAAGCGACGGCGGCGTTTGGCCTCAGTGTCTCGGACTTCCAGAGCAGCTACAGAGCAGCGTTGTGACCTCAACCATGGTCGATGAGAGCAGAAATGTTGTTGTAGGCCTGTGCATATTCTCATTTGTCCAGGTCATAGTATTTCAAAGGAGGTTAAATCGAAAGCAACTGGACTTCTACTGAGTCTCCAGACCAGTTAGTTGGACCAGTCCCAGCCTGGTCAGATGCTACATGAACTGATGAAGCCTCTTGGATGAGAGGTGAAACGTCTTCCTAGACAAATAACTAAGTCCAGTTGAACCTGCTTTGAAAAAAAAAAAAAGTTGTTGGCGGGCTCGTGAATTTTTTTTTGACACGAGTCAAAAAGAGCGTCAAACCGCGTATCTCGCGTTTGGTCGCGCGTCACAACTCGAGCGAAAAAAAAAGCGTTCCTCGTGTTTGGTGGGAAGCCCCTTGTGGGTCTTCCCACCAAACACGATGAAATAGACGAAGACGCGAAGGTCCCGTCGCACAAAACAAATCGGGTGTATTGCGTCGCAAAAAAAAAAAGTCGCGTCTACCGCGTCGCGCGCCTAATCGCGTCTCGCGCCTAATCGCGTCTTTGCGTCACGGCCTTTTACACCGCGGACGTAACGAATAAACGGTGACGGTGTGAACGAACAACATAGAACAGGACCAGACGTGGCGTTGTTTCCTCTTTTCACCGACAGCTCCACTCTCCCTTACTTACACTAACTACTGTTATTGTTGAGGCCAGAGAATTGTGGGATTTGTAGTTTTTGACCAATCGCAGGTTGTGCTCTTTCTTTTTGTGATTTTCCTGGTTCACACATGTATTTTTTTTTAGGGGCAAATGCGAGTGAAATGCTCGTCCATGGTGGGCATAAGAAAATTTAAGACCTGTCTAAAATTATTTAAGACTTGAACACAATAATTCAACAAATTTAAGACATTTTAAGGCCTAAAATTTAGATTTTCAAATTTTAGACTTTTTAAGACCCCGTGGATACCCTGTTATTTCATATAAAAGTTTAAGTGCATGCATATTTTATGATGCTGTGTATTTCAGGTGTAGGTTAATATACACACACCTCAGGAGGCCTGTTGACTGGTTAAAACAAGGTAATCAGTAGATGGGAATTAACTTCAGATTTAGTCACGGATCACCTTCAAACTCTCCTTGTCATGATATTTGAATAAATTATACATCAACACCAGCATATATAGGATTAACACAACATACAAATGAATAAAATGATCTAAAAGTATACATTTGTTTATTATTAATTGGATTATTCAACAAAATGTTAAAATTATAAAACCATCCTTCAACTTAAAGCCAGAGGCGACGTCTTTAAACAGTTTATTTTGCTCATCAAATGAAGAGAAATTGACTCTGGAGCCTGAAGTCTGTGATTATTGATTAGGATTTTCAATCAATCACTTTTTAATCAAAACACAGCTGCGTTTTAATCTTCACTGTTTCTGCTCCAACTAAGATAAATAAATCATAATAACATCTGTTCTTTGTCGCAGCAGAGAGAGTGAATCACTGCGATTCATATGTTTATAATTTACATAATGTGATATTATGTGATAATGAAGTTTAGGTGAAGAGGTGCATTCTGGGAAATATTTTTTGTGAGTTGATGAAATTACTTATCAATATGCGCTTCCATTTAGACATGATGACGATAAAGTGCAGGACAACACGGTGTTAAAAACAGTTTCTTTTTTTAAAAGGATTTGTATTTCCATGCTTTTATTTTGAAGGGATGCTGCATGTTTTAGAAGCCTTACTTCTGATTTCCTGTTTGTCAGACTCAGTTTATTGATCTGGTCACATCGATTATTGATTGAAATGTTTAATTTTTCTAATTTATTTACTTTACGTGTACATACTTTCTTTTCTTTGTCTTGTTTATTTGATGTTTGTTTATTTTATTTCATGCTCTTATATCTTATGTTTTGTATTTATTTATATTTACAAGTTTACTATTTGCCTTATTGGTTTGTACATCGATTTATTTGCAAAATAAAGTAAAAAAGCAAAAAACAAAACACCAACAGAGGGTTGAACAGCTGAGTCATGTGAGTGGCGGTGAGCGTCCGTTACCTTGACGCCGGCGATCTCGATCATGAACATGGCGGCGCCCAGCACGTGTCCGGCGTGGTAACACCAGAACTTGATGCCGGCCACTTCCTTCACCTCGTGGAAGTTGATGGTCTCGATCTTCTCCATGCTGTCCTCCAGGTCCGTCTCCGTGTAGAGCATGTCGTCTGCCGAGATGTTACTGTCACACACACACACACACACACACACACACACACACACACACACACACACACACACACACACACACACAGCATCAACACACAGCTCCGTCACAGCTCCACCTGAGCGACAGGCAGCATCACTCCCTCTCTCTTTGTCAGCTGTAAAGTGACTGAGTGTGAGAGTCTGTGAGGGTCCAGATACTATAAACATGAATGGAACAGCACCTGCCCCCTTTCATGTTACCTTGACAACAACATGTTGACTGATAATTTACAGTTTACTTTCAGAAGCACAAGGTGTGTGAGGGACAGACTCACAACAACAAATGCTCTTGGATCAGATCTGATCAAATCATCTAACAATAACCAAAAAACTACACGTGTGTGTGTTGTTATGTGTGTTGTGACAGGAAACAGCAGCGAGTGTCCTCCTCCTGAAAACGCTCCCGATAAGACGGCGTGTCTGGACAGCGGCGAGTGTCTGGACGGGGAGTGCGTTCCTTTCTGTCAGGCCGTCCTGAAGCTGCAGCCCTGCGCCTGCAACGGTAACGACCACACCGGCGTGAGACCAAGGTGGTGGTGGTGATGATGATGATGATGCATCCGTCTCAGTCTTGTATCTGTTCCCTCTCGTCTCTATAGAAACCAACGCGTCGTGCAGAGTCTGCTGCCGGAGCACCAGCGGCATCTGCGCCCCCCACCAGGACAAGACGGGCAACTTCCTGTTCCTGCGTAAAGGGAAACCCTGCACCGTGGGCTTCTGTGACGGAGCGGTGAGTGGAAACACACACACACACACACACACACACACACGGCAGCTTTAAAACACATTGAAGACAAACTTCTAGCTCAACTACTATGAGTGTGAAAACTATTTATTTGGAACTGAGTTTAGGTGTAATCACAAAGAAATGGCTTAAACCATCTGTTGATGAATGGTATGACATCACACTCATTCCAAATTTGAAGACATCTGAAAGCATTGGAAAGGTATATTTCCCTGAAAAGCCCCTCTTTTGTTTAAAGCAGATATCAGTGGAATGTTTTTGTTAATATAAGTCCTAAATAGTCCTATTTTCCGTCAGCAATCACTTACATGAAGTATTTCAGCCTAAACACGAGTCTCTCCGTCACTCTGCTCTGCTGTAACCCGAGGAGAAAATTTTCCTTGTGGGATACAAGTGTTATCCAATGAGGGGAGAGAACGGCATGAAGGGCTGTGTGTGCAGCCAAGGGATGCGCGTGAATGTGGTGACGTAGCACGAGGACCAATTGATGCCTGACAAGGGCGGGGGCTGCTAACTCGTGGTGCGTTCAAGGAAACTCGTACTTTGTGTTTTTCCTTCCTGTGAAGTCATACCAGTTCGATCTGGTACGAGTTCACGGGTCGGAAGTTACGAGTGGCCGTTATAGGGAACTTTCACAGACAACAGGACGGTAAAAACACGAGCTACGGGTTACCTGGAACGCTACCAAGTCGTAGTTGTGACTTGAAGCTGTAACTTACGGTTTCAAAAGCCTGCCTTGAACACAGCATTAGCCGAAACGGCCGTGCCGCTGTTATCTGCTTTAAGTTTTTGGTTAATTATTTATTTCCTTGTGTTATTATAATAGAAAACACCCCATGTTCACGTGTTATTATATAAAATGCTTTGTAAAAGGGGGAAACCCCCCCCCCCAAAAAAAAAAAAAACACATTAAAGACAAGCGGGATGTGAGTGTGTGTAGGTGGGTTTACATGGAGACTTTTTCCTCTTTCTGATTGAATCCTTTCTGAATGAGTCTTTCAGGTCAACTGTTTACATGATTTTATTTTATTGTTTTATACTTTTGATCGATTTAAGAAAAGGTTTATTCTGCCTCTGTGAAACCGAATGAAACTTGATTTGGTTTGGGCTTGTTTGTTGTGATTGAGCTGTTTATATGGAGCATTTTCATTCAGTTTGGACTCTAAACCGAATCTAATCTGAATATTTGGCTCCATGTAAACAAAGCTTGTGTGTGTATGTGTGTAAACACAGCTTGTGTGTGTGTGTGTGTGTGTGTGTGTGTGTGTGTGTCTCCTGCAGGGGAAGTGCATGAAGCAGGTGCAGGACGTGGTGGAGCGTCTGTGGGACTTCATCGACAAACTGGACATCAACACGTTTGGGAAGTTTCTGGCCGACAACATCGTGGGGTCGGTGGTGGCGTTCTCTCTGCTCTTCTGGGTTCCTATCAGCATCCTGGTCCACTGTGTGGTGAGTCGCTCCGTTCTGTCTCTGTCAGGAACTAAACTACACACTGTCAGTCACACTGTCTGACTGACGCGTTACAGAGACGTATTACCACTGTATTTTCATGAGTATTAAGGGATTAAGGTGCTACAGACAGAATCTGAAGATGATAAAGTCTTTCCTGTCTTTAGTCTGTATAGGTCAGGTGGACAGTCATTTAAATATATATTTTATAAGATGTGCAGAGATTAGTTTAGTTTACTCTTGTCTTTTGTCTTTTCTTCTGTGAACAACCTCCTTCAGGATTAATAAAGTTTCTTTATCTTCTTCTCTCAGGACAAGAAGCTGGATAAACAATACGAGCAAACCACAAAGTCTCTGTTCTTCCCCAGTGTGAGTATCTGATTGTGTGTATTTTAGGGATGTCACAATTACTTGTTATTCACAATTAATGCAATGAAATTGCAGCGAAAGGAGGAAATACTGTATGTCTGATATGAATCATCACCTGCAGGATACCCACCTGGCTTTGTAGCCAAAGTAAAAGAAATTACACAGTAAATGGGTTAAATTACGTTAATGACTAACAATAATGACTAATAACACTGAATTGGTAGGAATTGAAATGTCATTCGTAAGAAAAATTATTTTTAAAAACTTCAAACATTTCCTCTGAAGGATTTAAAGGGATAGTTCAACATTTTGGCAAATTGGCCCATTGCCATAATCGCTATAGTCATAGCAGTAGGTTCGTTACCTTTAATTGTAGGTGTAAGCTGTTTTCAGTACGGCGGAGCGCAGCAGCTGGCTGCTCAGAGCTACGCTATGGAGGCTAACGGAATTTCTTGGTTTCCCTCATTAAACTCATCAAATTCAACATCCCAAAACTCCACAGCGCTTTTGTAGACAAGTTGTGACCTGCACAACCACCACGCTATGAGATAATGACGGAACGATACGAAACGGAGCCGTTTTCGAGGTAAATACAGGGTAAATACGGAGACTGCTTGCTGAAAAACTGTCCCTGAACGCAACGCGCATCAGCGGTTTTGTATGTATTTACCTCGAAAACAGCTCCGTTTCGTATCGTTCCGTCATTATCTCATAGCGTGGTGGTTGTGCAGGTCACAACTTGTCTACAAAAGCGCTGTGGAGTTTTGGGATTTTGTATTTGATGAGTTTAATGAGGGAAACCAAGAAATTCCATTAGCCTCCATAGCGTAGCTCTGAGCAGCCAGCTGCTGCGCTCCGCCGTACTGAAAATAGCTTACACCTACAATTAAAGGTAATGAACCTACTGCTATGACTATAGCAATTATGGCAATGGGCCAATTTGCCAAAATGTTGAACTATCCCTTTAATATTTTGTTTATATAATTAGAATGCAATTATATTTTCACTGTATTTGGTTCCTGAACATTCAGACTCATTAAGATGGTGAGACCTGATGTGGATGAAGAGGGAACAAAGGAGCGGTGGCTTTTGTAAAGTGAATATTTTGTTTTGTTTTTTTGTTTTCTTTTTTTTAAGTATATTTTTTGGGCTTTTATTGCCTTTAATTGATAGTGCAGTCGAGAGAGAGACAGGAAATGGGGAGGCAGAGAGGGGGGGAATGACACGCAGGAAAGGGCCGTCCGACGCCGGACTCGAACTGGGGCTGCCTGATCCGAGGACTGAGCCTCAACATGGGGCGGCAGCTCTACCCAGTGAGCTAAACGCCGCCCCGTATTTTGGGGGTTTTCTCTTCATCACAGTTCCCTCTGAGATCTGACTGAGAGAGGAGGTCAACATGTTGACGTCAGTTGAACATTAAAAAATCTAAAAGTCGGGGTGGTGTTTAGCTGAGTTGGCAGAGCACCCGCCCCGTGTGTAGAGGCTATAGTCCTCGGTGCAGGCGGCCCCGGTTCGAGTCCTGCATCGGACGGCCCTATCCTGCGTGTCATTCCCCCCCTCTCTGCCTCCCATTTCCTGTCACACTCTCAACTGTCCTATCTAATAAAGGCATGAAAAGCCAAAAAATATACTTAAAAAAATAAAAAATCTAAAAGTCTTCTCCTTTACAGAGGAACTATGCAGCATTTGTCCCTTAATTAACCAGCTCCAGAGTCCTAGTGCTGGTTAAATCAATGACTTGTAACTAGTTCCAGGGAGGCGTGTTGCTGCGTCCTTGTTTATGACAGATAAGACTACACAAATACACACATGGTAACATGGTAGATGATAAATAACCTTATCCACCGCTCCATGGATTGATTTCTCACCAGCTTTGTTGTTGAAAACAAACGCACATGGAGGAGAGGAGGGTTAGAGACAAAGAGAGTTCATCTTTAAAGTCCCCCTCCCCCTTTTTGGTCATTTTAAAACCAGCAGCTCATTAGCAATGCGCCTCTGGAGGGTGGGCGGAGACTGCGCTGCTCTGCACCCGCCCAGCCACCTCCTCGCACCCCACCCCCCCGCTCGCTGACAGCTGGACATTGTACAATTACAGATTCAGTGCATTTAGCGTAAAACTCTACACTGGGATTCGATCCCAGACTGGAGCATAGTCCTTGCTCACGGTGCAAGCTGCTCTACCAGGTGAGCTATACCTGTTATACCTTGACAGCTCCACCGAGCTGCCAAGTCTTTCACCTCTGGGCCAGATGCAGAGCGGGGCGGGAGCTTGTAGCACTAGTGCCCTCCCCTGGAGCTGTGACACGTCAGCTCCAGTCTCCCTGAAACTGCCAGTTTGCGTCTGCCGTTGGTTCACAGCAGTTTGAAGGCAGAAAAACTCTGAAATGCAATTTTGCACTTCCTTTTCTGCTGATATGTCCTCTAACACAAGAAAAATGCCACAGGAACATGTGAAAAGCACGAAAAACACGATTTTCATGGGAGGGGGTCTTTAACCATCAAACTCAACTGACTCTGTTCATTTTCCCAGAATGCCGAGCTCCTGAGCAGCCTGGAGTCCGCGTCCGTCCGGATCTTCAAGCCTCCGACCTTCCCGACCACCAACCTGCGCTTCCAGCCGTCCGGTCCGCAGCAGACCAGCACGCCGCCGGTCTCCGGCTTCGGCTTCGGCCCCGGTCCAGACTCCTGCTGTCATCTTCCTCACCATCCTCCTCCTCCTCCTGCGGTGGCGGCCCCTCCTCCCCCTCCTCCCCCTCCTCCTCCTCCTCTGGACTCCCCCCGCATGGCCACCATCCAGGAGGACCCGAGCTTCGACTCCCACCTGGACGAGGAGGCGCTGCAGGAGGCGTTCGGCCGCCCGGCGCAGCGCTCGGAGCAGCGGCGGCGCTCCTTCGAGGACCTGACGGAGACGAGCGCGGTGAGTCGCAGCGAGAAGGCGCTGATGTTCCGGCTGCAGAGGCAACACCAGATCGACACCAAGGAGACGCAGTGCTGAGGGACGGGACGGGACGGGACGGACGGGACGGACGGTGCCCGGTTTGTCCCGCTCACGTCCTCCTCCTGTGCTGGTTTCACAAACTTTTACGACTTTTTTTATTTTTTATTTTCTTAAAGCGGCTCCGTCCTGAAGCCGCCGCACTGACGCTTTGTTGCTGCAGCAGATCTCAGTCTGGTCACATCGAGACACATTCAATCAGAAAAACGTTCTTAATGAATTTAATTACAATCAGAGTTCAACCGATTATCGACCGATATTTCCCTTTTTTTTTTTGATAATCGATATCGGCCGTTTTTTTTTCACCGATAACCAATAAAATAAATGTATTTTTAAACGCATAAACGCACTCCTTTGGCTCTAACGAAGCCGTCTCTCTTGGCTGTTTAACAATGTCCCAAAGGTTTTCACAGTGAACAAAACAGAAACAAACTGTTGACTGTATTCAGTCTGATCCCTGGTGTGTTATTTTTAAATTCTGACACCAAAGTTTTCATTTTTACTGCAAATGAATATCGGTTAAATATCGGTTTCCTTGATTACTAATAATCGGTATCAGTATCGACCCTGATAAAACCATATCAGTTGATCCCTAATTATAATAAGAAAAAGAAAAAGAAACAAAACGTCTCCTTCCAGTCGTCGTCCTGTGTGGTCAGACCGTGGTTTCAAATCGCTGCTCCGTCCGTCCTCTCCGCGTCTCTTTAACGTCCTTTAGTGACTCGAACTAACATATTGTTCCTGTTGAAGCTGTGGCAGCGAGGGGCCGCTGCTGGGTATCGAACCTTCTCCAGGTATCAAACCGTCATTGGTGCTGATTGAACGGTGCTCAGATCAGATGTTGCTTCCACAATCAAACTGTGTTTAACTGTGGTGATCGATCATCTGTTCAATACTTTTATTCGTCCAATAAAATGTCGCTAAAGCTCCGATTGGTCCCCGCCAGCCACCGTACAAACTCAGACCAACTCGTCTTCTGATGACACACTACACGATACGACCAGCAACTGTACGCTCCTACGTCCGTTTTTAGTTCTTGAACGTCCCACCAAAGATTTTTTTTTGCTCCTGAATGTTACACGTTTATTTCTGTTACATAAAGTCGTCGTTCACTTTTATAGCTGAAGCCCGGCTCTCGTTTTAGTTCCCTAAAGGCCAAATGTAACGCTTGTTGTAGCTCAGTCATCAGTCAAACTGTTGCTGAGTTGAACTTAATGTTTTAAAAAGGTTCAACTTCAATGTGACAATCGTTTATGTGCACGAGTTTCTGTCTAATGAGAGAAAAACATTTATTTCTAACTGACGCTATTGAGACAAAGTGTTTGTCACCAGCATTTTATAGAAACAGCATCAACACAACATGTTGTAATAATGGATAATGTTGTTAAAAGCTTTAGAAATATTATATATTTTATCACAACAGCACAAAAAATGCCAAAGATTTGACGTTGTCAACTTCTAATTTGTGGTTATTTGATGTTTTTTTTTTGTCTTTACATCAGAATCAATTGTTTTTTTTTTACTGTGTGATAGACTAATTGATTAATTAATAGTCAAAATGATTATTAGTTGCAGCTTCAAAAGGTCAAAGTGCACTGAGAGTCAATGACACGTGCAGCTGCCAGATAAAAAAACAGTAAAAGTCAAAAACACAGAGGTCAAAGTTTTATTTTTAAGGCTCAAAATGTTTTTATATTCTATAAATGATATTAATAAAGTACAAATAGGGTTAAAATAGGTTTGGAGAGTTTAAAGGGTTAAAAAGTGTTTCTGTTTTAAGACTCAGTGGGAATCGAACCCTTGAACGTGACAGTGTTAAGTGCCTTCAACTCGACCCACTGAGCTACATGACACTGTATTTTATATCACATAAATGTTCATCATCTCCTTAAAACCACTAAAACCTGTCAATCAATTTTATTTACTGTGTATCACATCTGCAACAATAAGCTGATTAATTGATTGAATGTTGATCAGCAATGAAACAAATAATTTAAGTCGTTTTTCAGTCAATAATTGCTTTTAAAAAAAATTGTGATTGATAAATGGATGGCTCAACTGTTTTTTTTTTTATAATAAATTGAATATTTGATTGAAGGGACTTTTGATACATTTTAAGTTACATTGGGCATTTTTTTTTTTTACTATTTTGTAAATTTTTATAGACAAAATGTTAAATCACTTAATAAAAATAAAGGAAAAACTTAAAACTTCAGTATAAAATTGTCCTAAACAGTTTTAAAACACCTCCCTGTTATTTTATTTTATCCTGGTTTGAGGTCAGTTATCTGAACATTTCACCTGTTTGTTTCTTACTGTACGAGGGCAGGTTATTATTATTACTGTGTGTATATATATATCTTTGTATAAAATATCGTTGTGTTGTTGCTTTTGTTGCTTTTATTTTTGTGACTGTCTGTTTTTTTTGTGGGGGGGGGGGATAAAGACACAGATGTTAAACTTCAGAGTGTTTTCAGCTGTTTGGTTTGTGTCACTCGAGCTGTTTGGTACCAGAGTTTATTCTCATCACATGTTTTTACTGTGTCAGATTTATTTTGTGGTAAGTTTTGTGTTTTTTTTGTTTTTTTGTCGATTGATTGAAGCCATATTATCGTTTTAAATGTTTATTTTTGACATGTCAGAGCTCAACGTGCCTTCTCTTCTCCTGTGGTATTCAAATGCACTTGTCAGTATTTTTAATATTGTGTCTATCTGATACTGTGTGTGTGTGTGTTGAGTCCTGTACACTGTGATGTGTGTGTCTGTGTGTTATGTACATGCTGACGATTGTCTGTATTGATCCAATTAAAGGTCGGTTGAGAGTCATGTTGTTAACGTCACTGTGTCGTTGTTCTACTGTCTGATTTAAAGTGCTGATCGATAAAGAGTTTTTATTGATATTCTGATATTTTATCAACTCACGTTTCTTCCTGAGTGTAGGAGAACATTTTTAAATATTCTGCTTTAATGTAATTTATTGACTATTTTAATCTCTGGTGATTTTATTTTTATATTTTAATCTAAAAATATCAATATTCAGACCAAGATGAGATCGACTTGCATCATAAAAACATAAAACCTGTAGCCAAAAAATATTAACGTTAGTGTAAAAAAGAAAATACTCTAAATTATTTATCAATAATTAAAATATTTTGCAGATAAATTCTTGTAGAAAATCTAAATTAATGAAAAAAATAAAATAAAATTCTGTTTTCCAGTTTCTAAAATGCAACAATTTTCTGCTTTTATTTAACAATACGAACATTTTTGATGATTTTAACCTTAATTTTGTTTCATAGAAAACAAGATGATTGATAAATTATCTGCAGTATTGATGATGTTGTTGTTTCACTCACATTAAATCTAACTCACTTTTTTATCTTCGAGGACAGAAACTCAGTGACCCTCTCTCTCTCTCTCTCTCTCTGGACAAATGTTTATTTTCCTTGTGAAGAACTCAAACTTTTGTTTTATAGACAAATCAAGTACAAAAACAATCAATCAATAAAGGTATTGGTGGTCCGTCTCCTGAAGCCGATTCCTTTGGAACCAAGTTTCCAACGAAGAAGCTGGAAAAACTCAAAAGTCCTCGAGTCAAAGAAATTAACGAACGAACATCTGCATCGGTCCGTTATCGACCGATTATTGCCGATCGATCGATACTACGAGGACTGAAGAGAGTGTGACAGAGAAACGTCAGTTCATCGTCCACCGCTACATCACCGACGGCAACGCGCTGCTGCTGCTGCTGCTGATGACATCACAGAGGGGGCGTGGCGTGAAGGCGGGGCTCAGGGCGTCGTAGAGACGGTGGACGGCCACTTCCACCATCTCCCTCAGAGAGTCGTCGTCCGCGCAGGTCACGGCCTGAGGGTCAGAGGTCAGAGGTCATCATGGTGTTATCAGCTGATTATTGAGTATTGATTTATACCCAGGGTTCCTACACATTTGAATCTCCAAATTCCATACTTTTTCCAGACCCTAATTTCCAGACTTCTCGGTAGGGCTGACCTCCAAAAGTCGACTATTCGACGATTCGATTCGGAGGGGTCTGATTCGACTATGAACCTCGTAGTCGAATCTAACCAAGACCGTACCATTCTGACTATATGGGGGTACCCACGGCTGCTGAGCATAAATTGTTAGCCTACATAGAATGTCTTTTTTCGTTATAAAAAGACTATTTTGATACAAAAGCTGCACACTTTCTGTTAATAAAGAGTTCAAAATGATGTGTGCGTTTAAACGGTAGTCTTAGCTTCTTACTACGTATTAATAAATCACCCACTGCAGTTGCACAATCAAATGAGCGGAGGTTTTTTTTGTTTTTTTTTTCAAATGAGCGGAGGTGAGCAGTAGGACCGTCAAAGTCACGGTACTCAGAGGTCACTGCAGAACACTCACTGAGTGGCAAAAAGACGAAGAGGCAGAGCCGCCAAAGTTTAAAATCAAGGAAGTCTGACAGTCTAACTTTGTCAGCATTTATCATGCATGACCTGACAGAACAGCAAAACATTGTGAGGATACATCTGACTTTGACCGAGTTACATTCAAGAACCTGCTTTCAATCACGGAAAATAAATTAACTCCAGCGGTGATTTTTTTTTCGATGGATCAGCTGTGTTTACCGTTTCAAGTGTCAATAGTTCTGATGGTTAGACAGATGAATTAGTCCCTAACACATCCTAAAGTTTGACATGTCAGAGTTTTTCAGAAGAGGAACTTGTTTTTTTTCCGACTTCCGAGTTGTAATGAACGCACCATAGTTGTGCATTATATAAACAAATCATGCAATTAATCATTTGTTTTCATTATTCTGAATGTGTATGCCATTATGTTACCAAATTATTTCCAGGAGATTGTAGCTATAGGTAGCACATACAAAAATAATTAACCCAGATAACTTTTATAATAAGACCAAACCCAGATAAGTATTAAGTATTAAGCCAGATCATTTCCATACAATAATTTCCAAATTCCATACTTTTTCCAGACCCTAATTTCCAGACTTCTCAGTAAAAAATGTTCAATAATTTGTGATATTTGAGTAAATAGTTGTGCATTATATAAACAAATCATGCAATTAATCATTTGTTTTCATTATTCTGAATGTGTAGGGGAGAGCGGGGTAAGTAGTGCCAATTTTTACTTAAATTGCCTTTAAAGCAAGGGGATTATAATAATGCCCCCAACTAATATTTAAGCAATATATCACTCCAGGCCGTGGTATATGCTCATTATACCACGGCTAAGGGGCGTTGTTCGGCCCGACGCGAAGCGGAGGGACGACAACCCCCTTAGAGTAGAGCATATACCTACCACGGCCTGGAGTGATATATTGCTTTTATAAAACGGTTACAAATAAAGGCAATATAAAAGAGGGATACGCAATCAATTTCATGTAGTTTTATTCAACCAGAAATATATTATCCAATAAAATAGCCTCACTGTGAAAAAAATAGTCCCACCTCTCCAGACGTTAGCTCCAAGTTAGCTCTGCATCTCGTCTTTTCCTCCGCTTTTTTTCAGGTTAATGTCACTGCTCAGTCCACTCTACCGTTGTTAACCGTCCCCGCAGGTGAAAGTTCACCTCAAACATGTGAATTCAACTACTTTAGTCCGTTTTTTAACATCGTAAAAACATCAGCTGTGTTTGGCTACGGACTGCAACAGTCCGTTGTCATGGATACATGACAACAACTTCCATTCATACCAGTCATACGTGCCTGACGCGGAGTGATAGCCTACGCTGTGATAAGGTTTTAGAATAGTAGCCGTGGTATATGCTCAATATACCACGGTTAACAACCAATCAGATTGCGGGATTTCACCTTTCCGTTTTATAAATGTACATATAGTTTAGGATGTTGTGCATCCCTGGGAACAATCACTTTGAATCTTAAATCAACTGTTTCAGAAATATAGCTTTAGAAAAAAAAAAAAAAATCTGGCACAACTTGCCCCCGGTGCGGGGTAAGTTGTGCCATTGGAGAGAATTCACTGGGGTAAATTGTGCCATTGATAATTGAAGTAAAACAGATAATTTTAATCTCACAAATGTTAATGCTATATAAAAGCAAGACATTCAATACAAAATTAAAGCCAGAAGCGGCGATGATCGGGCCCTCGCTTGTCCCCATGTAGTCGTGGAGGCCTGAGGCAGGCTGGGGGCTGTGGCACAAAGAAACGCAATGTTTTGTTCATCCACCAGACTACGAGCACAACCAGACTGGGCAGGTGTGTTCAGGGGCGGTCCCTCATCACACATGTTAAGTTTCAAGCGAATCCGTGCCCACTGCCATGTTTCTCCTATACACAGACAGCACTGCCACTGGCACAACTTAACCCAGGCCCCATGGCACAAATTACCCCACTCTCCTCTATGCCATTATGTTACCAAATTATTTCCAGGAGATTGTAGCTATAGGTAGCACATACAAAAATAATTAACCCAGATAACTTCAGATCAGACCAAACCCAGATAAGTATTAAGTATTAAGCCAGATCATTTCCATACAATAATTTCCATTTTCCATACTTTTCCAGACCTGGAAATGTATAAAATCAAATTCCATACTTTCCCATACTTTCCATACTTGCGTAGGAACCCTGTAAATACCATTATGATGAACCAGACGTTAAAGGGATAGTTCAACATTTTGGCAAATTCTCCTATCACCATAATTCCCTTGGTCGACCAATAGTCGTCATTAGTCGACTAATCATGTCACGACTTCCTGTATCTGGCCCTTCAAATTAAAAGCCCTATAGCCTTTCATATACAGTTCAGTCATATTGATTTTGATTATTTTAACAAGACACGGCTCCAAATGTTTGTTTTTTTTTCCTGCGAACAATCGACCATTGAAATTTTGGTTGGCTAATGATTTTTTTGGTCAACCATAGAGCACTGGAAAAGCGAGTAACGACACGCATTGGTCCAATGGAAGCGCCTCCTGATGGCGGAATATGGGTGTTGCAAAAGCGCCCAAGAACTGACATCTCTGCATTGTTGGTGAATGAGCAAGTGTGGTATTTTCAATAATTTAAGGACATTTATAGATCACCCACGTTAATAGCATCATTGAGGACCCTTTACAGATAAATATTAACACATAGGCAACACACATACATTGGAGTGAATGAGTTTTCTGGGCGCTTTTGCAAGACCCATATCCTGCCACTCGGGGCGCAAAACCCTTACCACGGGAGTCAATGGTGGTGTCGTTAATCTCTTTTCCAGTGCTCTAGTCAACCAGTGCTTGGTCGACTATTTCGGGGCAGCCCTATTAAATTCTGTGCAAAAAGATGTTGAAACAGTTTTCAATAAAGTAGTGAATTTAAAAGTACATGGGTTCTGTTTTGTTTTTGTTTTTTCGAAACTCACCAGTGTCTCCTGTTATCTCCACAAGGTTAGCTCTACTTAATATCAGATCACTAGCCAACAAATCCTTGTTAGTAAATGACATCATTATGACCTAAAATCTAGACTTCTTACTTCTTAGTGAAACATGGCTGACTGAATGTGGCTGTGCTACCATTCTCAATGAGGCTGCACCAACAAATTTCAGTTTTATGAATAAGTGTCGAAGTGGTAAGAAAGGCGGGGGAGTTGCTGCCATTTTTAAATCTGTATTTCAGTGCAAGGAAACTATATTTGGTGATTTTAGCTCTTTTGAATATCTATGTTTTTTAGTAAAGGGTGATCCAAAAGTTCTCTTCCTAATTATTTACAGACCACCAAGATACCCAGGAAAATTCTTTGATGAGTTTGCCGAACTGCTGTCAGTTATCTGCACTGACTACAACTTTTTTATCATAACAGGGGATTTTAACATTCACATAGACAATAACATGGACACAAATGCCAAAGAACTATGCTCTCTTCTTGACACTTTTGGCCTCTCCCAACATGTGAAAGGGCCCACACACACCCGAGGCCACACTCTGGATCTGGTTATCTGTAGAGGTGTTGACATTACATCTGTTGATATCAAGGACTTGGCTCTTTCTGATCATTTCTGTGTGTTCTTTGACTTACAGATAACTCCGGACATGCAGTTACCCTCTGTATCTGTTAGGAAAAGGTTCATAAATGAGAATACCAGTGTTAAGTTTATGGAGGCTATAGTCATGTCACCAACTGTGAGTGCAGAGACAGTTGATGAACTCCTGGATAATTTCAACTGCAAAATTTCAAATGTCATTGATACCATTGCACCTATTAAAACTAAGATGACCTTGGCCAGACAGAGAACACCATGGAGAAACACTTTGATGGTAAAGGCTCTGAAAACAGAATGCAGGAAAGCTGAGCGTAAATGGAGAAAAACTAAACTTCTAATCCACCATGACCTCTACAAACAAAGTCTTTGTAATTTTAACCATGGGCTATTCAAGGCTAGACAGCAACACTTTACTGAAATGATTAATAAGAATATCAACAACACTCGTGCTCTGTTTGCTATGGTTAATAAGCTTACAACCCCCCCAAAAGAGATAGTTTCAGAACTCTTTTCCACAGAAAAATGCAATGAATTTGCTTACTTCTTCAATGAAAAAATCAAATCCATAAGGCTAAATATCAACACAAATCAGCAAAATAATACAATGATGCAATCCCTAAAATCACCTAGGAATAAATCAACTGTAATGTCAGAGTTTAATACAGTTGACCAAAAAACCTTAGAAGAAACAGTTCAGCATCTTAAAACATCGACATGTTGTCTTGACACAATACCATCTGACTTTTTTAAAACTATTATAAGCTCTGTCCAAACAGATCTGCAGCAAATAATAAATTGCTCACTTCAATCAGGCACGTTTCCTAAACCCCTGAAAGTAGCTGCCATCAAGCCGCTCTTAAAAAAGAGAACATTGGATACTACCATTTTAACCAATTACAGACCCATCTCAAATCTTCCCTTTATAGCCAAGATCGTTGAGAAAGTGGTTTTTAATCAACTCAGCAACTTCTTAAACTCCAGTGGACTCTTTGACAAATTTCAATCAGGCTTCCGACCTCACCACAGTACAGAAACAGCTCTTATTAGAGTGTTAAATGACATAAGGTTGAACACTGACTCAGGCAAGGTGTCAGTTCTGGTCATGTTGGATCTCAGTGCTGCGTTTGACACTGTGGATCACAGTATACTGCTGGACAGGTTGGAAACCTGGGCAGGACTCAGCGGGACAGTCCTAAAATGGTTCAGGTCCTACTTAGAGGAACGGAGTTATTTTGTGACCATTGGTAGTTATCAATCCGATCGAGTGGCTATGACGTGTGGAGTTCCTCAGGGGTCAGTCCTTGGACCCCTTCTGTTTAACATGTATATGCTGCCTTTGGGTCAAATTCTACAGAACTCTAATGTCAACTATCATAGTTATGCAGATGACACACAGATATATCTTGCACTGTCTCCAGATGACTGCAGTCCAATAGAGTCATTATGTCACTGTTTAGAGCAAGTCAAAAATTGGATGAGCCAAAATTTCCTTCAGTTAAATCAAGAAAAAACTGAGGTCATTGTTTTTGGAAATAAAGAGAAGAGGGTTGCTGTCAGTAAACACCTTGAGTCACTGTCTTTAGAAACTAAAGACCAAGTCCGAAACCTTGGCGTGCTGATAGACTCAGATCTGACCTTCAACAGCCATATCAAATCAGTTACCAAATCAGCCTTTTATCAACTGAAGAACATATCCAGAATTAAGGGTTTTATGTCCCAAACTGATCAGGAGAAGCTGATTCATGCTTTTATCTCCAGTAGACTTGACTACTGTAACGGTCCTCTGACTGGTCTCCCCCAAAAAAGTATCAAACAGCTGCAGCTCATTCAGAACGCTGCAGCTCGAGTTTTAACCAGAACAAAGAGATCAGATCACATCACCCCGGTTCTTAAGACCTTACACTGGCTCCCAGTCAGCTACAGAATAGATTTTAAAGTTCTGCTCCTGGTTTACAAATCACTGAATGGTTTAGGTCCAGAATACATGAAAGACATGTTAGTAGAGTATAAACCCAGTAGAGCTCTGAGATCTACTGACTCAGGTCAGATAGTGGAGCTCAGAGTTCAGACCAGACATGGTGAAGCAGCATTTAGCTGTTATGCTGCTCACAAGTGGAACAAACTACCAGCAGAACTGAGATCAGCCCCAACTGTCAGCACTTTTAAATCCAGGTTAAAAACATTTCTCTTTTCACATGCTTATAGCTGAGAACTTTAAACTTATCTTTTTTTTTTTTTCTTTTACTTTTATTTGCTCTTGCTTTTAACTCTGTTTTTAGTGTTTTGTTTGTTTTTATTCTGTCTTATGCTTCTTTTTTTTTAATGTTTTGTCTTTATGTAAAGCACATTGAGTTGCCTTGGTATGAAATGCGCTATATAAATAAAGATGCCTTGCCTTGCCTTGCCTTGCCTTTTAATCGTGGTATCGAATTAGTATCGAGAATCGTGGAAATTCACAGGTATTGGTATCGACTACTGAAATTCTGGTATCGTGACAACCCTATGCTGTAGGCGAATTTGCCAAAATATTGAACTATCCCTTTAATGTTCGTGTATAGAATAGATGTCAGGGACGCTGGACTCACTCTGGTCTCTGGGTCGATGCACGCCGTGACTCCGTCCACCGTCACACTCAGGCTTTTACTGTCTTTGAAATTCACGCAGTCGTCCCCGAACATGTCGCTGAAACAGAAAAAAAAACATTTTACCAGGTGAAAACAGAAAATATTTAATCTTTATCTTCATTTAAAAGTTTTATTCTCTTATATTTGGATCAATTAGGTTTAATTTTAACTTAAAAAGTGTCAGATTCTACAGTTTTGTCCGATATTTTAACCATTAAAACCATTTTCGAGGTGTAGCTACAGGTGTTCAGACTCACTGCAGCATCAGCTCCAGTCGCTCGACGAACAGCTCCATGTCGAAGGTTTCCTTCCTGCCCTCGTGGACTGAAACAAACAAACAAACAAACAAACAAACAAACAAACAAACAAACAAGCGTCAGTAAAGTTTCTGTTCATCAGTGAAATTAAAATAAATTCCCTCGTGATGCGTTCACTGACATTTCTGGGCGGTGGGGTTGGACTGGACCTCCAGGATCACCGTGGTGACGGCGTCAGCGTACATGTCGTTGAGCGGGTTGGCGACCCACTGAGACGAGAACATTTTCATTATTAATAATTTTATTTCAGTTATTTATTGATTTATAAATTTTATTGCTGCATCAATTAGTTTATCGAGTTTTTTACTTCAATTGTCTGTTGTTTTTACATTCTTCTCTGTTTTATTTGTGTTGAGATTTTTGTAGTGTTTGAAAAAGTGTGATAAAAATAAAAAATTGTCATAATTATTGTATATATCTGTGTAATGAATGTATTAACTGGCTAATAATGTATCTGTAACCAGGTCTGAGTGAGATCTGTGTCTAAAAACATAAATAAAATTATAAAATATACAAAATAGTTTGAAATAAACATGTAGAGCAAATACTGAGCATTAATAAAACCTGACTGCAGCTACATAACCATGTCATAAACTGTATATTTAATGTTTATAAACTGGTTTAAATAAAAACAGACGTGTTCGTGTGCTCAGAGTTAATAAAGTTTTGATAAACAGGTGAGTTTTAGCCACTTCAGGCGACATGTGGTGGATGATGAGTGTAAAAAGTGTCGTGTTGCGTTCGAGTGTCCGACCTCCAGTACGACCATCCCGGCCTCGTGAACCAGCGTGATGCTCTTAAAGATCTTCACCGTGATTTTCTCCGTCCCCTCGACCTGCTCCACGTCGCCTGAAACACACACACACACACACACACACACACACACACACACACACACACACAGAGGAAACAGGAAGTTACAGCTTCTACTGCAGCATAGATATATATATACTGACTAGATGCCGCGTTCCTAGGCAACTCTATTGAGTGGAATGCGTTAACGCGGCGGCCATCTTGGTCAGGGGGAAGCCGTGTCTACTTACTGCACTAGTCAACAGAGGCAGACGTCTATTAACCATTAAAATCGCCATAACTCACCAAATATTCAACCGATTTTCAAGCCGTTTGGTTTATTATAAATGTCAGACATATGTTTATGATACAACAACAACAAAAAATCTTTATAATTTTTTTTTAATGTATTAAACATACACTTACATACTCAGACACACACCCACATGCATAAACACACTGAAATGTGTTCTACAAGGGTCTGACTGCTGGTCAGATGTATATTATGTCTATGGTCAGAACCCCGGACCAAGATGGCGGCCGTGTTGACGTACGCTGAGAAGCAGAACGCGGCATCTAGTCAGTATATACTAGGGCCCAATTCCAAGCCGACCCCTCACGGACTCACTGACTTAGAGGCGCGTTCACGGGAAGTCCGTGAGTGTGTGAGGGCTGTTCCACTGTCAGATCATCAAGTCAGTGAGTCAGTGAATGAGCCCTTACTGCCCCCTTACCCTAGGGGTAGGGGAATTACCCACAGTTCATAGCGTTGTGAAGTCAAACACATGAGATGCCGTCGGAACGCAAGTGTTAAAAAAAAAAAAGTAAATTACCACACGTAGTCAGAGAGAGCTCCGCCGCTCTCTTTATTGTTAATGGACAGGAGCAACAACCAAAAAAAAGAAAGAAAGAAAAAAGAAAAGAAGAAGTTTCCTGTCAGTATTAACGTGCAGTTTGTGATTATTGATGATGATTTGATCAGATCTGATCCGGGAACATTTTGTTTTGAGTCCGTCCACCTCACACACCTTGTGCGCGTTGAAAGTACGTAAATTATCGGTCCAAGACCGGAGTCAACAACATGTTGTTGTCAAGGTAACGTGTGGTGAGAGTGGGTAAGTGCTGTTCCATTCATATTTACAGCATCTGGACCCTCACAGACTCTCACACTCTGTCACTTACAGCTGACGTCACTTTAGTCAGTGAGGGTTCAGGGCTTTAGGGGGCGGATTGGAATTGGGGGTATATCTATGCTACTGCAGGAGGAGGAGGAGGAGGAGTTAGAGGACGAAGGGGGCGGAGCCAACTCACCCGCGAGGCTGCGCAGCTGCGTGACGAGCAGCGAGATCGGTCCAGTGAACGGGATCGCCTGAGTCTGCTTCACCGTTCCCATGGCGAGGTCGGTGTAGTCTGAGGAGGAGGAAGAGGAGGAGGAAGAGGAGGAGGAGGAGGAAGAAGAGAGGAGGAGGAGGAGGAGGGAGGAAGAGGAGGGGGAGGAGGAGGAAGAGGAGGGGGAGGAGGAGGAGGAAGAGGAGGAGGAGGAGGGGGAGGAGGAGAGGAGGAGGAGGAGGAGGAGAGGAAGAGGAGGAGGGGGAGGAGGAGAGGAGGAGGAGGAGAGGAAGAGGGGGAGGAGGAGGAGGAGGAGGAGAGGAGTCAACTCTGTTAGTCACTCCATCGTTCATGTCTCTACTTCTCTTTCTGTCTTCATCCTTTTCTTCACTCTGTCTTTCTTTTTCTTTACTTTTTGTCACTTCTCTCTCTTCTGTATTTCTAAGTATTTCTTCTCTCTTTCTGCTCGTCTTTTTTCTTCCTCCTATCTTTTTCTTTCTTTGCCCTTTTTGTTTCTTTTCTTTCTCTCTTTTTTCTTTGTTTCTTTCCTTCTGATTATTTCTTTCTTGTGTTTTCTTTCAATCTTTCATTGTCTTTCTTTCCTCCTCTTTCTCTCTTTTTCTTCATTTCCTTCCCTCTTTTTTTCTTAAGTATTTCTAAGTATTTCTTCTTTCTTTTTTCTTCCTACTATCTTTTTCTTTCTTTGCCCCTTTTTGTTTCTTTTCTTTCTCTCTATTTTCTTTCCTTTTGATTATTTCTTTCTTGATCTTCCTTTTTTCCTGTTTCTTTTCTTTCTCTCTTTCTTTATCTTCCCTCTTTCTTTTTTCTTCGTTTCTTTCCTTCTGATTATTATTTTCTTGGTCTTCCTTTCTTGCATTTTCTTTCAATCTTTCATTAATTGGGTTTTCCATTTTGTGAAAATGCGCATAAATACTTGAATGGAAACGCCAGAAATTCGAATAAAGGCAGTAAATGCGCATAAAAGTTTATATGCTTGGAGGGGGTGGATTTGTCAGCGTATCGAATAAAGGAAATGCGAGTTTTTGTGATGGAAACAGATTATGCGAATTGAGCATAACCAAAACAGCGGAAAAGCGAGCGGACTGTCACAGTTCCTACTGTCTTTCTGTGTAAATATCTCATGTTACAACATGAAAACCTAAAGTGCGGCCTATATATGTATTTTCTTTTAAAATGTAGCTGGTGCGGATTATACAGGTGCGTCTATAGTCCGGAAAGTACGTAAATTGTCCATGATGTTGAGTGTCAGATGAGTGTCAGCTGTCAGATGAGTGTCAACTGTTGGATACATTCACGCTCTCTTATGACGTAATCTCACGGTGCACTCCTCCTAATCGCAAAACACTAATGAATGGAAACGGGCATAAATTCGCTTTGCTTTTTGCGCATTTTCACAAAATCCTCTTTTAAATTCGATACGACTTGGATGGAAACCCAGCTATTGTCTTTCTTTCCACCTCTTTCTCTCTTTTTCTTTATTTCCTTCACTCTTTCTTTCTTTCTTTCTTTCCTTCCTTACTTCTTTCTTTCTTTCTTTCTTTCTATCAACCAACCAACCAATCAGTCCAGATGTTGAGGTTTACTTTCTGTGACAGAAGCAGCTTGAAACATTTGATGACGGATCAATAACATTAAACATTCATCAATTATAATAAGTGTTTGACAATACACACACACACACACACACACACAGTCTCACAGACACACACACACACACACACGCAGACTGACTGGAGAGGTCGGACGGCGTCAGGATGTGGTAACTGAAGTTTCTCTTCACCAGGATCCCGGAGACTCTCTGACCCTGAGAGCACTTCTCATCCGCCAGCACGCCCATCACCTGCAGCACAGCACAGCGGAGCAAAGCATGCTGGGAGTTAACAACACGGCCCACACCAATACAACAACACAACAACAACACACACACAGACACACACACACCTTGGCCAGTTTCTCTCCTCTGAAGTTCAGCGTCACAGCTTCAGTGTTTCGCGGGTTGTGGACTTCGATGTGAACCTCGTCGTTGTCTTCGTACTCTCGGATCAGAGCCGCCTTCAGCCGGGCCATCTCGTTCTGCTCGCCGTGCACCAGGATCTGCACACACACACACACACACACACACACACACACACGGACACACACATACGGACACACGCACACACACACACACACACACACACACACACACACACACACACACACACACATACGGACACAAACACACACACAAACCAACTGCATTAAGGTGGGACACTACAGGTGAATAGGGTAGAAATTTAAACTAACAGATATCACCATGAAACTTCCCAAGTTTATCACTCACATTAAGACAAATATTTTTTGTATTACAAGTTTTGTCAAGTTTTATGTTTAAATATGTAAATGAGGCAATATCTGATGAAATATGCGCTAATTTGCATACATTTCCAAAACAGAAATCTGAACAATGGATAAAGAACCTTTCAAAATTCTTGTTTTATTTTGTTGACATATCAGAGTCAGAAGTTTTTACAGGGGAGGATTTTGGATATGTCTTTGTATCACTCTGTAAATGAGAAAATACTGTCACCAGCCCTAAAAATTCAAATATCGCCATGTTTTTAGGAGTAAAATGTTGTATAAATCAGGCTGTGAATGATATATCAACAATCCCCTCTGGAAAAACCTTCAGAATATAGACAGGAATCAAACTGGAAGGTTTGGTGTCTGTAAGTGCTGCTGAAGTGGAGATTTCTAGCTCAAGAGTCTGAGGAAAAACTCATTTTGAGAAAACGGCCTTTAAAGATTTGTACTGTAAAATTCCATAGATCATTAATGTGAATCGCACTTTTACGATTGACTGCGGATACGGAGGAAACGACAATTTTTGGATCCACATAATTGTTCAGGAGAGAGAGGGAGCTTTACAGTGATACCTGACATAACTTTTGGTGAATTTAGGAGAAATCTACTGATGAAAGAGACAAAATGAAGTAAAATAAAAAACCTTAATGTGGATTTTCTACCATTTCTTTCCACTTTTCTGAGAGAAAAATATCCCAAAATCTCAAAATTGATCAGTGCATGAAAAAACTGTGTTTTTGCCTGTTAGTGTGTCGCATTAAACCCAAAGGTTTGTGGATTTAATTAAATAGTGTGGATTTAAATAGTGTGTGTGTGTGTGTGTGTGTGATGTTTTTACCACGTGCGGCGGTTTGAGCGCCCGGATGAACTTGCTGGTCTGCTGGTAGTCGGTGTGAGCGGAGAAGGAGATGTAGTCGACCGACATCTTGAGAGGAAGCTTCTGTCCCGACATGGTGGCGATCTCATCAGGCTCCGTCATGATGTGCTGCAACACACACACACACACACACACACACACACACACACACACACACACACACACACACAGTACATTAAATAACCTGTGTGAAAAGTTTCATCATTTAAAATAATATAAAAATATTATTAAAAGTTCATTAAATCCCAGCGGCACTTGAACGCAACACGACACACTCTTCTGATCGGTCCTATGTCGTTAACACAGGCGTCTGTCACAGATTCAGATTCTTGTTACGTAGCCACATTAAACTCAACATTATCAATAAAACTGACCGGACTGATCCAATACTGGGAATATCTATCGATGCCGATCAATAATATAATTTAAATAAGAGTCTTATTTTATTCAGATACACACACTGTAAAAGATTTTGTTTCAGCAATTACACTGTTCTCAGTCAGAGTTATTTGTGTTGTTGTTCTTGCCATCGCAGTTATTATCACCAAACTATAAGATACCGATTAAAGGAGAAGTTATGAATAAAGAAAGATGCATTTGGGGCAGACAAACTAATTTTACAGCTGTTATTGTCTATTTTTATTTATTGCTGTGATTGTTTATTTTATTTCACTCTCTCTGCTAACATTTCCATATTTCGCACATTCTGTGACAAACTGTAAACTGTTTTCTTGTCTGTAACAACATCTATTGCACGTCTGTCCGTCCTGGGTGAGGGATCCCTCCTCTGTTGCTCACCCTGAGGTTTCTCCGACTTTTCCCTGTTAAAAGGGTTTTCCATGGAGTTTTTCCTCAGTTGATGTGAGGGTCTAAGGACAGAGGATGTTGTTACGATGCCATGTAAAGCCCTTTGAGACAAACTGTTTGTAAAAACGGGCTATACAAATAAAATTGCCTTGCCTTGCCTTGCCTCTCACTCTCTGTTGTTCTTAACTTGTCTCCAAAAGTGAACACAGACCTGACATTTCTAAAAACCAGTGGAGGAAACGTTTCACTTCCTATGATAATAAACAAAAAAAACTGCAGAAGGGACCAGAGGTGTCGCAGGTTCGATTCCCACCTTGGCGAGCGTCCCCTCCACGCAGTAGCCGGCGATGATGACGCCGTTCCTCTTGTCCGTGCACCAGCTCTCAAACAGCTCCCGGGACAAACCGCTCTGCATCATGCCGGGCGACGCCATCACCACGCTGGGCCCGATGTCGTCGAAGTGGTCCATGCTCTGACACACACACACACACACACACACACACACACACACACACGTCAGAAAACAAACGACAACGACAATGGAAACAGGCAATAGCATACATAGGCCCAATCCCATTTCACCCCTTGGCCCTACCACTTACCCCTACCCCTCCGTTTTGCGCGTTCACGTGTAGGGGTAGGGGTGTCCCAATCCCCGTTAGGACAGAGGGGTAGGGGGAAGTGGTAGGCTACATACCCCTCCAAACGGAGATTTTTCAGAGGCACACTCCAAACGGAGGGGTATGAAAATTTCCCATAATGCATCTTGCGGCAGCCGGCAGCGGTGGCTGTAAAACGAAAAGCTGTTTTATTTCTCACTGTAGCGCTGTTATTATGTCACTTTATTAAGTTTTAATATTTTTTCTTGCGAGAAAGTAACTGTTTAGGTCCCAAATGTGCAGTTAGTTTACCCAAATGACGGCGGGTTAGAAGTTTGCTCCGACGATTTTTCGGAGAAGTGAAGCTCCAGGAGGAAGCGGCTCCTCACAGAGGCAGCAGCCGGTCTGCAGCGCTGCTCCGCCGGCCAAATTACGTCCTCGTCCCGGTCCCGCCGGGAGAGAAGGCGGTCGTTAATTAACTTATCCGCAGGTTTTTAGAGGTTTACCACCAGCATGTTAAATTCTTTTCAGCATTTAAATGTTGGTCTCATTGATGAAATCTGACAATTGTGGCAGTAGCACTAGTTTATTTGGATGAAAAGTTATGCTTCATGTATCAGACAGAGGAGCAGGCAGCTGCCTCTGGGCTCTGTGTAAATAAATGTTTTACAATGAACCGATCAGTCTGCATTAAGTTTTATCTTATTTTATTAAGTTATATGGAACACGCTATTTGATTTCTGGCAAAAGCTCGCCGCATCAGTTTACGTAAAAGCCAGTGAGACTACGTGATGACGTATGTGATTGTTGAAGGGGTGTCCCAATTCGGAGGGGTTGACTTTCTACCCCTACCCCTTGTAGCTCCGTTTCAAGGGGCGAGGGGCAAGGGGTAGGGGTAAAAAAGAGAAATGGGATTGGGCCATAGGGTTGCAAAATATCGGGTATCGGGTAATATCGGAAACTTTCTATGGGAATAAACAGGAATAAATCCGAAATTTACAAAATTGAAGGTTGGCCCTTAATAAGCAATTAGTAATATTTTACTCAATATTCATGTTTTTGTTGTTCAGTAAAATAGCTGATTGTTCATACAAGAATTAGAACTTGATAAAGTTCTACTCACAAATAAATCTGTTGAAATGTCATGTTTTTTAATTGTATTGTTATTTTGCATGGATGTCTGCTTATGACGAAACAAAATATTTACATTTATGTTTGGATATGATACAGTTTGTTTAAATTACCCCAGATTTCCAGTTAATCCCCATAAATTCCCATAATTTCCCATAATTCCCATGGATATTTTCCAATTTGGAATAAAAAACTGGAAATTTTCCGCCCCTTTGCAACCCTAAACATACACAATGTATACACTGACAATACACTGACCAAAACAGACAAAACGGAAAACAAAGGACAGAACAAACCTGACGACACAATAAAACAGGACAGAAAAGTAAAAACAAAAACAAAAACAAAACAAACCTTCAGGTTGCTGATGTGCTTGAAGACGAAGGGGTTGTTGATGTTGATGGCCTTGCGGATCTTGTCGTTCATGGCGTTGATGTAGGTCTGGTACACGGCCATGCACTTCCTGGCCAGAGACGAAGCGTAGAAGATCGGGATGTCGTGGAGCTCCGGGTGGTTCTGCCAGTACTCGTCTGGTCCACACACACACACACAAATAAAGTTAAAGGGATAGTTCACCCTAGAATGATATTTCGCTCATTATCTACTCACCCTCATGTTGACTAAGGGCTGGAAGAATTTTCAGAGTCCACCGTCCCTTCTCTGAGTTACAGGGGGTCTTGGCGTAGCAGTGCATTTCAATGCCACGGTAGCAAAGGGACACCAGAGCTCTTCGTAAAAAAACACACACAAAAAAACATCCAAATACCTCCATGATGCTCGTATGTAATGTCCGTCTTGTGCTGAAGCCCCAAATTGCGTAATTGTCCCGAAAAAAATTAAATAAGTCTATATTTTAAGCTTGTTTGTAGCGGAAGCTTCTCGAAGCTCCTCTTCCTGGTCCGTCCAAATCTCGCGTGATTCGCAGTAACCGCACTGACGCCGGCGCAAATCACGCGAGATTTGGACGGACCAGGAAGAGGAGCTTCGAGAAGCTTCCGAATTTATGGGGATTAACTGGAAATCTGGGGTAATTTAAACAAACTGTATCATATCCAAACATAAATGTAAATATTTTAGGGTCACGATTCGATTCAACCGATTCTTGATTTCTTTTTGCGATTTTTAGTTTGCTTTATTAACACCAGACCATGTGAAAACGTTGAATGATGATGATGTCTACAGACTATTATATCAGAAGCCATATTTCCCCCCAAAAAATGCACATCACATGTTTCAGATTTACTCAGCAGCAATATATTCGAACCATTTTAAAGTAAACTGCTACATGAAGCTGATTTTATAGGCTACTCTCTTTTCAAAAGCCTGGACTGAAGGATGTGAATATTTGGGTGTCTCTTCGATTCAAAATCAGTTCTCATGCACATGCACATGGACATGTAGCCTATCTGTAACAAAGGCTGCTAAAAAAAAAAAAAAAAAAAGAGACGGCACTCTGCTCTCAGGCCAGCTCACCTGCAGCCTGTCTGCAGCGCCACAGAGGAGCTGTCAGAGCTGCTGCTGCTGCTGCTGGTCCTCTCTCTTCAGCCTGCTGTTTGGCTGCACTTTGTATGAGTTTAAAAAAGTGAAGATCTAACGTCACCTGAGCACCGATCAGCTGATCCAGAGCGCAGTGGATGTGGCTGCTCACACCGTGTCCTAACTGGATGCGACGCGAACGAGCGTCCGACAATCGCGTCACATCTGACGCTCTCTGTCCACACTGAATCCGTGCGTCTGTTGTCATGGAAGCACATCAGCTGTGCGCTCGCCCGCTCGACAGACTGGAGACGTAACTACCCGGTTAAAAGATGGGTGAATTGTGCCTTTTAAACAGAAAACAAGTTTCTTGAAATATAGAGCCAACAGCAAGTTGTCTCTATAGTGTAGGAACACGAGTTGTAAAAAACATAATGCAGGGTTTTCTGTAACATTATAAGACGGCGCACCGCCCCCCGCCCAAGATGAATGAAGAGGCTATTAAAAAAAAAAAAAAGTCCGCTAGTCTCCTTGAAGCGGCTGTTATGTGTCTCTCTCTGGCGGTGTCAGCTGATGTGCACATCTGCAGCAACCCAAACAAATGCACATGTTACTGTTGACTGGCTCTATTCCAGCCACATGATTGGTTCGACGCGGTGGAAATCTCATTATCATTGGTTATTTGTATTGTCTGCCAAAACATGGATGAATGAAACCTATCGACCACGTCTCATATTTCTATTGAGGAAAAGTTATTTCACAATTTATAGACACAACACCGACAAGCACTGAGAGCCGCATGTTGCAGTGACGTTATATAGGCTATAAAAAAAAAAATCCGCAAATAATAAGCCGACGAAAAGGTGCAACTTGCCACTTAACTTCTTGTCGATGTATTATTTGCGGGGGCTTTCGGGGGATCTGCTGACGGTGGAGGATCTGGGACTGATTGACTGTGGACCACCACCAGTCTGATCAGGTCCATCACAGCACAGCAGCTGCAGCACTGCCCCGCTGTCACATTACTCTCGCGTATCAGCTCAATCTGTTTACATTAAACCGACATCAGGAGAATAATGAGAATTATGATTAAAAATATATTTGTTTCGAATTTTGGCCCCTGGATCATGATTTTTCGCATTCTTGGTTAAAAAAAAAATCCTCTAAAAAAAAGACAGTTGGGATGCATAATGTGTCTCATAACAGTATACTGTGCGTCACGCTAGGGGTCGGTGGTGTTTTATTCTAGGGGTCGGTGGCGGCTGTGAGACAGCAGCGGCTCCACGGTGAGGGGGGGGGGGGGGGGGCAGCTTCTGCTCACCTGACTCTGTGCAGCTTCTTCATTAAATCCAAACAGTCCGACACAGCGACGCACTGCTCCTTTGACTCTAAAGTCTCTGTAGCTCATCAGCCCGGAACTCGCCGACATGGATCAGAAGCGACGGCGGCGTTTGGCCTCAGTGTCTCGGACTTCCAGAGCAGCTACAGAGCAGCGTTGTGACCTCAACCATGGTCGATGAGAGCAGAAATGTTGTTGTAGGCCTGTGCATATTCTCATTTGTCCAGGTCATAGTATTTCAAAGGAGGTTAAATCGAAAGCAACTGGACTTCTACTGAGTCTCCAGACCAGTTAGTTGGACCAGTCCCAGCCTGGTCAGATGCTACATGAACTGATGAAGCCTCTTGGATGAGAGGTGAAACGTCTTCCTAGACAAATAACTAAGTCCAGTTGAACCTGCTTTGAAAAAAAAAAAAAAGTTGTTGGCGGGCTCGTGAATTTTTTTTTGACACGAGTCAAAAAGAGCGTCAAACCGCGTATCTCGCGTTTGGTCGCGCGTCACAACTCGAGCGAAAAAAAAGCGTTCCTCGTGTTTGGTGGGAAGCCCCTTGTGGGTCTTCCCACCAAACACGATGAAATAGACGAAGACGCGAAGGTCCCGTCGCACAAAACAAATCGGGTGTATTGCGTCGCAAAAAAAAAAAGTCGCGTCTACCGCGTCGCGCGCCTAATCGCGTCTCGCGCCTAATCGCGTCTTTGCGTCACGGCCTTTTACACCGCGGACGTAACGAATAAACGGTGACGGTGTGAACGAACAACATAGAACAGGACCAGACGTGGCGTTGTTTCCTCTTTTCACCGACAGCTCCACTCTCCCTTACTTACACTAACTACTGTTATTGTTGAGGCCAGAGAATTGTGGGATTTGTAGTTTTTGACCAATCGCAGGTTGTGCTCTTTCTTTTTGTGATTTTCCCGGTTCACACATGTATTTTTTTTTAGGGGCAAATGCGAGTGAAATGCTCGTCCATGGTGGGCATAAGAAAATTTAAGACCTGTCTAAAATTATTTAAGACTTGAACACAATAATTCAACAAATTTAAGACATTTTAAGGCCTAAAATTTAGATTTTCAAATTTTAGACTTTTTAAGACCCCGTGGATACCCTGTTATTTCATATAAAAGTTTAAGTGCATGCATATTTTATGATGCTGTGTATTTCAGGTGTAGGTTAATATACACACACCTCAGGAGGCCTGTTGACTGGTTAAAACAAGGTAATCAGTAGATGGGAATTAACTTCAGATTTAGTCACGGATCACCTTCAAACTCTCCTTGTCATGATATTTGAATTAATTATACATCAACACCAGCATATATAGGATTAACACAACATACAAATGAATAAAATGATCTAAAAGTATACATTTGTTTATTATTAATTGGATTATTCAACAAAATGTTAAAATTATAAAACCATCCTTCAACTTAAAGCCCGAGGCGACGTCTTTAAACAGTTTATTTTGCTCATCAAATGAAGAGAAATTGACTCTGGAGCCTGAAGTCTGTGATTATTGATTAGGATTTTCAATCAATCACTTTTTAATCAAAACACAGCTGCGTTTTAATCTTCACTGTTTCTGCTCCAACTAAGATAAATAAATCATAATAACATCTGTTCTTTGTCGCAGCAGAGAGAGTGAATCACTGCGATTCATATGTTTATAATTTACATAATGTGATATTATGTGATAATGAAGTTTAGGTGAAGAGGTGCATTCTGGGAAATATTTTTTGTGAGTTGATGAAATTACTTATCAATATGCGCTTCCATTTAGACATGATGACGATAAAGTGCAGGACAACACGGTGTTAAAAACAGTTTCTTTTTTTAAAAGGATTTGTATTTCCATGCTTTTATTTTGAAGGGATGCTGCATGTTTTAGAAGCCTTACTTCTGATTTCCTGTTTGTCAGACTCAGTTTATTGATCTGGTCACATCGATTATTGATTGAAATGTTTAATTTTTCTAATTTATTTACTTTACTGTACATAGCTACTTTCTTTTCTTTGTCTTGTTTATTTGATGTTTGTTTATTTTATTTCATGCTCTTATATCTTATGTTTTGTATTTATTTATATTTACAAGTTTACTATTTGCCTTATTGGTTTGTACATCGATTTATTTGCAAAATAAAGTAAAAAAGCAAAAAACAAAACACCAACAGAGGGTTGAACAGCTGAGTCATGTGAGTGGCGGTGAGCGTCCGTTACCTTGACGCCGGCGATCTCGATCATGAACATGGCGGCGCCCAGCACGTGTCCGGCGTGGTAACACCAGAACTTGATGCCGGCCACTTCCTTCACCTCGTGGAAGTTGATGGTCTCGATCTTCTCCATGCTGTCCTCCAGGTCCGTCTCCGTGTAGAGCATGTCGTCTGCCGAGATGTTACTGTCACACACACACACACACACACACACACACACACACACACACACACACACACACACACACACACACACACACACACACACACACACACACACACACACACACACACACACACACACACACACACACACACACACACGCACAGCATCAACACACAGCTCCGTCACAGCTCCACCTGAGCGACAGGCAGCATCACTCCCTCTCTCTTTGTCAGCTGTAAAGTGACTGAGTGTGAGAGTCTGTGAGGGTCCACACAGCAAAAATGCCAGTGTTAAATCAACTCTGAGAGTGTTAAATTTAACACCGAGAAAGTGTGTATATGCGTCCACTCTTTTCAGTGTTAATTTAACACTAACACTAGTGTTAATATTTTTACACTCAGCTATAGTTATTTCAACACCGTAGGGAGTTGAAAATTAACACTGGCCAACACTTGTTAAGTGTCAATAGTACTCTACACTAGTGTCAGTGTAGATTTTTACACTTAAGTCTAGTAATTTTTACACTGTAGCGAGTTCAAATTTAACACTGACTAACATATGTATAGTGTCAGTGTTAGTGTTTTTACACTCAGTTATAGTTATTTTAACACTGTAGGGAGTTCAAAGTTAACACTGGCTAACACATGTATAGTGTCAGTGTTAATGTTTTTACACTCAGCTATAGTTATTTCAACACTGAAAGGGGTTAAAAATGAACACTGGCTAATATGTGTAGTGTCAATAGTACTCTACACTAGTGTCATTTTAATAAAATGTTACACTGACTGTGGTTGAAAATGCTACACTGACTACCAATGCATTCAGACCAATGGGTGAAAAATTTGACTACCAATAAACCCACCCACCCTTAACCACCGCAACCACCCGCCAAACCACAAAAAATACACAAGGCAAACACTTCTTTAGAAAAATAATCTTATTAAATATTAAATGGCCACCACACTACATTATCAATTAACAGTCTGCATGGATTCACATAATTACAGTATGGAACGAGGTACACTTGGTCATCGGTGTCATATCAAAATTGCCTATCACAAGGTCTGTAATATACCAGGTCATTTACACAGATCACTGTGAAAACCTAACAACAGCTTCCTTTACATGAGCGTGGATGCCATTAACCAGTTCCTCCATTGAGCCAACTAGACACTGCATAGTACTCTCTGGAACACCGGAGGCTTGCACCTGAGCAATAACAGAGCTGCACATGTCCTGTATATTCTTCTTTTCAACTGGAACGTGTGGTGACCCTCACAGGAGGATCCACATTCACTGGTGTGGAAGGTCCAGCTACAGGCTCAAATTCAAAACTGCTGACGGGATCTGGATCAAGACAGTCTTTATGTTCTCGAGATAGGTAACGTTGGTAACCAGAATATGTACGAAAAACAATTGGGCAACCAGGTTCTCCACAGTCCAAGCACAGAGACCTTCCGGGATACAATCCTTGCTCAAACTTCAAATGTCTAAATAACACTAAACAACTGGTGTGGTGTACCTTGCAAATGTAACGTGTACATTGTTGGTCAAAGTGTATCGGTCTTCAAACTTCACAGTGAAGAAGCCTCGCTCTGATTTCTTTTACCCGAGGACTCTCTTTCACTTTGCCGACGTCGATGCCATACACGGTGGTTTGGATGAAGATGAAGAAGCTGGACAGCGCATCATCATACGACACGGCAAAAGCATAATGCGCCTTGAAGAGCTCATCAAAGGCAGCAACTGGGGTCTGCATCCTGCAGGGAATGGCCTTCTGGTCCAGGATGATGTAGAAGTCCTGGATGCTGTTGCTTCTTTCTCCGACACCGAGAAGAAAGGGCTGTTTGGGGCCAGTTTCTTTAAGGAAGGTCTCCATGCTTGACCCCACCTGAGAGAGAGAGAGAGAGTGAGTTAAGGTTTTTACTCAAGTCATTTTAATTCATGTGCGACTGACTGTATGAATGAATGTGCGCAATACACAACTTGATGAATTAATATTTGATAGATGTACACAAGTAATTAATTCAGGGATGGATCTATGAATGTATACAACAGTAATTAATTTTTGTGTGATGAATGGATGGATGACTTTTTTTTTTTAAACAATTGAACTGCACCCCCCCAATTACCCTGCCATATTGGCTCCTGAAAGAATTACATCAGCTGACATGAAAACCTTGCATCAGTGATGTACTGTCCTAAGAAAATACCTTCATGAACTTGATCAGGCGTCTAGCAGCCTCCGATGCGCTCATCTTGTTGGACTTCTTGCCTTTAACTGTTGGAGGCAAGAGGTGAAGCAGCAGAAGGATGGCGGCCATCTCAGAGTCCCACTCTTCAGAATGCCACACTGCAGAATTAGAAGTAACACTATAAAATGTATTTTATTTCCTTATAAGCATTACAGCATCACTTATAGTAAAGTTTTCTTAAATTACACCATGGATTGAATATGTTTAGCAGTAAGGTGCAGTATGTGATTTGTAGTCAAGGGGCCAAAAACATGAAAGAACACAACAATGTCCTCTTTTGTTGTGTACACTAAAGGCATGTGCAATCTGTGTCCACTATTCAATTAACACTTACCATCATCAGACTCCTGTTGTGCAGACAGAAGTAGCTCATCCACATGTGGGCCTGGGGTTAGATTCTTGCAGCAATCTGCGATGACTCTCGGTTTGAAAAATGTTGGCCACTTGGACAGGAATTTACCAGACACCTCCTCACCAAAGATCATTGTGAAGTCTTGGTCGATCTTAAACAGAAAACATTTGTGTGTGTGTGAATGAGAACACCATTGTAATGGTGCTATGGGTGTCAATAAACAGTCAAGCAAAATAAGGCAACCACAAAGTCGTCAGCAATTCATTTTATGCTTACCAAGCCAGGTGTATCCAAGAATCTGGGAAAGAGATCCAGGACAGTAGAGGCAGTATCCGGGTCTTGAACCACCTTTTGCCTGTGCTGGAATGTTGCCTTCATCTTATTTTTGACAAGGGTCGTATCACTTGAGTGTTTCATCACCGATATGGCTTCTCTGCATTCATCACTGGTCAACTGCTTCTCATCTGAACGGATACTGCGTGGCGTCTTGGGGCCCTCTTGGAAAGTGGTCCTGGATTTCTTGTTGTCTTGAACAGAGTTCCGCTGAACAGTTTTCAGCCTCCACGCTAGGTAGCCGGAACCACTCTGGTGATCATAGAAATGTTCCTGTTGATAAAGAAAAACACATCGACTCACATCAACTGAGAAAAAACTCCAGGAAAACCCTTTAACAGGGAAAAAATTGTAGAAACCTCAGGGTGAGCAACAGAGGAGGGATCCCTGACCCAGGACTGGCAGACTTGCAATAGATGTTATATACAGACAAAAACAGTTTACAACACAGAATGTATGGGGATGCATTACTGTTTATACTCACATAGCCATTCCTGGAATCCGGGTCCTTCAATCTAGGGAACAGTGTTGTAATCCCAAGTGCATAGAGGATCCGCACATTCACCGGAGGAACCCTCCTGAAAAGAGATAGATGTGTCATTCCTCCAAATGCATCCATGATGGATGCAACTAAAAGGGAAAAAGTTAATCTTCAGAGGTCTCACAGAGGCTTTCTCTTAAAGTCTGAAAAAACAAAACTAAGACTAAGACCAAATAAAAAGTAGTCAATTCCTCAAACTAAAAACTACACTAAAACTGATTCATCACTTGTTGAATAGCTAAATAAAAATAAAAACTAATAAAAAATTGAAAACTATAATAACCTTGATGTGCACATGGTTGTGGGTGAAGACCTAATCGGCAGCGACTTTTGGAGATAAAAAAACAACCACAACCTGTTATTGCAAGTGCATTCACTTACCCATGGCTCTCCACCATATCTGCCACAAGAATGTCTACCATCTTTCTTCTTGTAACATCACTGATGGTGCTTGTTTTCTCATACTCTTTGAATATTTCGTTTCCACCAGGCTTTGAATACAGAGCAACTCTAACATTCTGAAACGACAATTGCACAACATTCACACTGCAGGTACAGTAGGTATTTCAACCTGTGCCCTGGGCTGATGTAACAGTTGGTTAGGGGGTGCATGATAAATGAGAATTAGCTAACATAACAAAGCTCTGGGTCTTCAGTCTGACACCTACTGAAGCTGCAGTACTAATATACTTATTGTGAAATTTTAATGTAAGGTTTGACATTGGTCTAATTGACGTCAGGGTTAATATCAGGTGGTTAACTTACATCTCTTGCAACGTTACTATCCAGGGGTCCTTCAACCAGCTGTCTTTTCCGAGCTTTGGTTGATTCCAGTATCAGCGGTGAGTCAGAACCTGATGATGACCCTTGGGATGCACGTGATGGTGATCGTGACCAGTCTGAAGATGAGCCCTCTGAGAACTCCTCCTCAGCATTGCTACCTAAGAAAACACACAGCCTTGCATTGTAAATGACGCAACTGACCATGAGAGGGAACAAGTTACAGCTCTTTTGTAGAAAACAGACTCAAATCTTTAAAAATTAAAAATATAAACCTGCAATCCCTTACCATCACATTCTTCGGCCTTGAAAGACACCCCAGATGACTTCAAGAGTTCATCAAATATGTCTGAATCCACTTCCACGTTTGAGGAATCCTTCAGGCTCAAGGAAGCAGAACCTGGCAAATTGAATTTTGCCAGCACTAAAACAGAAGATACTGTAGTCGATAAGCAAGATTTGGGAAGGACAAACATGCATTAATGAACAGAGCTGATGAACTATAAACACAGCAGAGTTAGCAGGAGCTAATTTTCATCTGTAGTCTCGAGGAAAAACATTGGAAACCCCTAAATGCACAAATAAACATGACAGTCAAATTAGCCTAACAGTTACCTGCTTGCAAAAACTGGGAGTAATTGTACTCGTCCTCCGCCTGTGGTACCCTGACCCATTTGCTGACTCCTTTATACTCTACAGGAACCAGCATGTCGCTTCAAAGACAAGAATGGCATAAATTATTATTCCTAATTTCTTACATTTACACCCAGTGTTTCCCATGGGGTGGGTAATTTGAACACTGTACAATTACCGCGACTACCACGCACATGACACTGATAGTGATGAAGGAAGGTGAAAAGCTGTTAAAAAAACAAAACAAACACTATATACTGTATATACGTATATAATATACAGTATATATATATATATATATATATATATATATATATATATATATTTCTCGTTAATTAACGTTCAGGGAAACACTGTCATACATTTAACCTAACACTACCAAACACAATGTAGGCTTATTTACAATGTGCCTTGCACATGTGTAATGTTGTCATACTATACTCGTATAGTGTACAACCTTTTCAATACATTCCTATTACTCAAAAAGCCTTTCCTTTATAGACACTTTTAATAATTTGAAGAACTAATGTTAGCTAAACCCTGGTCCAGCGCAGTGTTGGCCAGGGCTAGTGAGCTAAGCTAACGTTAGCTAGCTAGCCAACTTTGCTAGCTATTTAGCAGCCAAAGTCAACCACAAAAAACAAAACAAAACGCTAATATCAATCCAAAAGAGACAATTTTATCGACCAAAACTTAACTTACCGTAGAAAGAAGGGATTTGGACGGGAAGTAGGACTGCAGTCTGAGTGCTGACTCTGTGTGTGCCACCAGTGTGCCAGTCACTGCCAGGGCGAGCGATTCAATCGGTGGGTGTGGCCAATTTAACGAGCCAGAGTGTAAATTCAGAGTGATTCTCATAACGACGGAAATCAACACTGACACTATCAGGAACTGACTCTAGGGGGAGTTAATTTTGATCAATTCTGAGTAAAATTAGTAGTAACCCCTGTTAATTAACACCAACACCAAAAAAATAACACTGGCACATTTGCTGTGCAGATACTATAAACATGAATGGAACAGCACCTACCCCCTTTCATGTTACCTTGACAACAACATGTTGACTGATAATTTACAGTTTACTTTCAGAAGCACAAGGTGTGTGAGGGACAGACTCACAACAACAAATGCTCTTGGATCAGATCTGATCAAATCATCTAACAATAACCAAAAAACTACACGTGTGTGTGTTGTTATGTGTGTTGTGACAGGAAACAGCAGCGAGTGTCCTCCTCCTGAAAACGCTCCCGATAAGACGGCGTGTCTGGACAGCGGCGAGTGTCTGGACGGGGAGTGCGTTCCTTTCTGTCAGGCCGTCCTGAAGCTGCAGCCCTGCGCCTGCAACGGTAACGACCACACCGGCGTGAGACCAAGGTGGTGGTGGTGATGATGATGATGATGCATCCGTCTCAGTCTTGTATCTGTTCCCTCTCGTCTCTATAGAAACCAACGCGTCGTGCAGAGTCTGCTGCCGGAGCACCAGCGGCATCTGCGCCCCCCACCAGGACAAGACGGGCAACTTCCTGTTCCTGCGTAAAGGGAAACCCTGCACCGTGGGCTTCTGTGACGGAGCGGTGAGTGGAAACACACACACACACACACACACACACACACACACACACACACGGCAGCTTTAAAACACATTGAAGACAAACTTCTAGCTCAACTACTATGAGTGTGAAAACTATTTATTTGGAACTGAGTTTAGGTGTAATCACAAAGAAATGGCTTAAACCATCTGTTGATGAATGGTATGACATCACACTCATTCCAAATTTGAAGACATCTGAAAGCATTGGAAAGGTATATTTCCCTGAAAAGCCCCTCTTTTGTTTAAGTTTTTGGTTAATTATTTATTTCCTTGTGTTATTATAATAGAAAACACCCCATGGACCCCCCCCCCCCCCCCCAAAAAAAAAAAAACACATTAAAGACAAGCGGGATGTGAGTGTGTGTAGGTGGGTTTACATGGAGACTTTTTCCTCTTTCTGATTGAATCCTTTCTGAATGAGTCTTTCAGGTCAACTGTTTACATGATTTTATTTTATTGTTTTATACTTTTGATCGATTTAAGAAAAGGTTTATTCTGCCTCTGTGAAACCGAATGAAACTTGATTTGGTTTGGGCTTGTTTGTTGTGATTGAGCTGTTTATATGGAGCATTTTCATTCAGTTTGGACTCTAAACCGAATCTAATCTGAATATTTGGCTCCATGTAAACAAAGCTTGTGTGTGTATGTGTGTAAACACAGCTTGTGTGTGTGTGTGTGTGTGTGTGTGTGTGTGTGTGTGTGTGTCTCCTGCAGGGGAAGTGCATGAAGCAGGTGCAGGACGTGGTGGAGCGTCTGTGGGACTTCATCGACAAACTGGACATCAACACGTTTGGGAAGTTTCTGGCCGACAACATCGTGGGGTCGGTGGTGGCGTTCTCTCTGCTCTTCTGGGTTCCTATCAGCATCCTGGTCCACTGTGTGGTGAGTCGCTCCGTTCTGTCTCTGTCAGGAACTAAACTACACACTGTCAGTCACACTGTCTGACTGACGCGTTACAGAGACGTATTACCACTGTATTTTCATGAGTATTAAGGGATTAAGGTGCTACAGACAGAATCTGAAGATGATAAAGTCTTTCCTGTCTTTATTCTGTATAGATCAGGTGGACAGTCATTTAAATATATATTTTATAAGATGTGCAGAGATTAGTTTAGTTTACTCTTGTCTTTTGTCTTTTCTTCTGTGAACAACCTCCTTCAGGATTAATAAAGTTTCTTTATCTTCTTCTCTCAGGACAAGAAGCTGGATAAACAATACGAGCAAACCACAAAGTCTCTGTTCTTCCCCAGTGTGAGTATCTGATTGTGTGTATTTTAGGGATGTCACAATTACTTGTTATTCACAATTAATGCAATGAAATTGCAGCGAAAGGAGGAAATACTGTATGTCTGATATGAATCATCACCTGCAGGATACCCACCTGGCTTTGTAGCCAAAGTAAAAGAAATTACACAGTAAATGGGTTAAATTACGTTAATGACTAACAATAATGACTAATAACACTGAATTGGTAGGAATTGAAATGTCATTCGTAAGAAAAATTATTTTTAAAAACTTCAAACATTTCCTCTGAAGGATTTAATATTTTGTTTATATAATTAGAATGCAATTATATTTTCACTGTATTTGGTTCCTGAACATTCAGACTCATTAAGATGTTGAGACCTGATGTGGATGAAGAGGGAACAAAGGAGCGGTGGCTTTTGTAAAGTGAATATTTTGTTTTGTTTTTTTGTTTTCTTTTTTTTAAGTATATTTTTTGGGCTTTTATTGCCTTTAATTGATAGTGCAGTCGAGAGAGAGACAGGAAATGGGGAGGCAGAGAGGGGGGGAATGACACGCAGGAAAGGGCCGTCCGACGCCGGACTCGAACTGGGGCTGCCTGATCCGAGGACTGAGCCTCAACATGGGGCGGCAGCTCTACCCAGTGAGCTAAACGCCGCCCCGTATTTTGGGGGTTTTCTCTTCATCACAGTTCCCTCTGAGATCTGACTGAGAGAGGAGGTCAACATGTTGACGTCAGTTGAACATTAAAAAATCTAAAAGTCGGGGTGGTGTTTAGCTGAGTTGGCAGAGCACCCGCCCCGTGTGTAGAGGCTATAGTCCTCGGTGCAGGCGGCCCCGGTTCGAGTCCTGCATCGGACGGCCCTATCCTGCGTGTCATTCCCCCCCTCTCTGCCTCCCATTTCCTGTCACACTCTCAACTGTCCTATCTAATAAAGGCATGAAAAGCCAAAAAATATACTTAAAAAAATAAAAAATCTAAAAGTCTTCTCCTTTACAGAGGAACTATGCAGCATTTGTCCCTTAATTAACCAGCTCCAGAGTCCTAGTGCTGGTTAAATCAATGACTTGTAACTAGTTCCAGGGAGGCGTGTTGCTGCGTCCTTGTTTATGACAGATAAGACTACACAAATACACACATGGTAACATGGTAGATGATAAATAACCTTATCCACCGCTCCATGGATTGATTTCTCACCAGCTTTGTTGTTGAAAACAAACGCACATGGAGGAGAGGAGGTTAGAGACACAGAGAGTTCATCTTTAAAGTCCCCCTCCCCCTTTTTGGTCATTTTAAAACCAGCAGCTCATTAGCAATGCGCCTCTGGAGGGTGGGCGGAGACTGCGCTGCTCTGCACCCGCCCAGCCACCTCCTCGCACCCCACCCCCCCGCTCGCTGACAGCTGGACATTGTACAATTACAGATTCAGTGCATTTAGCGTAAAACTCCACACTGGGATTCGATCCCAGACTGGAGCATAGTCCTTGCTCACGGTGCAAGCTGCTCTACCAGGTGAGCTATACCTGTTACACCTTGACAGCTCCACCGAGCTGCCAAGTCTTTCACCTCTGGGCCAGATGCAGAGCGGGGCGGGAGCTTGTAGCACTAGTGCCCTCCCCTGGAGTTGTGACACGTCAGCTCCAGTCTCCCTGAAACTGCCAGTTTGCGTCTGCCGTTGGTTCACAGCAGTTTGAAGGCAGAAAAACTCTGAAATGCAATTTTGCACTTCCTTTTCTGCTGCTATGTGCTCTAACACAAGAAAAATGCCACAGGAACATGTGAAAAGCACGAAAAACACGATTTTCATGGGAGGGGGTCTTTAACCATCAAACTCAACTGACTCTGTTCATTTTCCCAGAATGCCGAGCTCCTGAGCAGCCTGGAGTCCGCGTCCGTCCGGATCTTCAAGCCTCCGACCTTCCCGACCACCAACCTGCGCTTCCAGCCGTCCGGTCCGCAGCAGACCAGCACGCCGCCGGTCTCCGGCTTCGGCTTCGGCCCCGGTCCAGACTCCTGCTGTCATCTTCCTCACCATCCTCCTCCTCCTCCTGCGGTGGCGGCCCCTCCTCCCCCTCCTCCCCCTCCTCCTCCTCCTCTGGACTCCCCCCGCATGGCCACCATCCAGGAGGACCCGAGCTTCGACTCCCACCTGGACGAGGAGGCGCTGCAGGAGGCGTTCGGCCGCCCGGCGCAGCGCTCGGAGCAGCGGCGGCGCTCCTTCGAGGACCTGACGGAGACGAGCGCGGTGAGTCGCAGCGAGAAGGCGCTGATGTTCCGGCTGCAGAGGCAACACCAGATCGACACCAAGGAGACGCAGTGCTGAGGGACGGGACGGGACGGGACGGACGGGACGGACGGTGCCCGGTTTGTCCCGCTCACGTCCTCCTCCTGTGCTGGTTTCACAAACTTTTACGACTTTTTTTATTTTTTATTTTCTTAAAGCGGCTCCGTCCTGAAGCCGCCGCACTGACGCTTTGTTGCTGCAGCAGATCTCAGTCTGGTCACATCGAGACACATTCAATCAGAAAAACGTTTTTATTGAATTTAATTACAATCAGAGTTCAACCGATTATCGACCGATATTTCCCTTTTTTTTTTTGATAATCGATATCGGCCGTTTTTTTCACCGATAACCAATAAAATAAATGTATTTTTAAACGCATAAACGCACTCCTTTGGCTCTAACGAAGCCGTCTCTCTTGGCTGTTTAACAATGTCCCAAAGGTTTTCACAGTGAACAAAACAGAAACAAACTGTTGACTGTATTCAGTCTGATCCCTGGTGTGTTATTTTTAAATTCTGACACCAAAGTTTTCATTTTTACTGCAAATGAATATCGGTTAAATATCGGTTTCCTTGATTACTAATAATCGGTATCAGTATCGACCCTGATAAAACCATATGAGTTGATCCCTAATTATAATAAGAGAAAGAAAAAGAAACAAAACGTCTCCTTCCAGTCGTCGTCCTGTGTGGTCAGACCGTGGTTTCAAATCGCTGCTCCGTCCGTCCTCTCCGCGTCTCTTTAACGTCCTTTAGTGACTCGAACTAACATATTGTCCTGTTGAAGCTGTGGCAGCGAGGGGCCGCTGCTGGGTATCGAACCTTCTCCAGGTATCAAACCGTCGTTGGTGCTGATTGAACGGTGCTCAGATCAGATGTTGCTTCCACAATCAAACTGTGTTTAACTGTGGTGATCGATCATCTGTTCAATACTTTTATTCGTCCAATAAAATGTCGCTAAAGCTCCGATTGGTCCCCGCCAGCCACCGTACAAACTCAGACCAACTCGTCTTCTGATGACACACTACACGATACGACCAGCAACTGTACGCTCCTACGTCCGTTTTTAGTTCTTGAACGTCCCACCAAAGATTTTTTTTGCTCCTGAATGTTACACGTTTATTTCTGTTACATAAAGTCGTCGTTCACTTTTATAGCTGAAGCCCGGCTCTCGTTTTAGTTCCCTAAAGGCCAAATGTAACGCTTGTTGTAGCTCAGTCATCAGTCAAACTGTTGCTGAGTTGAACTTAAAGTTTTAAAAAGGTTCAACTTCAATGTGACAATCATTTATGTGCACGAGTTTCTGTCTAATGAGAGAAAAACATTTATTTCTAACTGACGCTATTGAGACAAAGTGTTTGTCACCAGCATTTTATAGAAACAGCATCAACACAACATGTTGTAATAATGGATAATGTTGTTAAAAGCTTTAGAAATATTATATATTTTATCACAACAGCACAAAAAATGCCAAAGATTTGACGTTGTCAACTTCTAATTTGTGGTTATTTGATGTTTTTTTTTTGTCTTTACATCAGAATCAATTGGTTTTTTTTTACTGTGTGATAGACTAATTGATTAATTAATAGTCAAAATGATTATTAGTTGCAGCTTCAAAAGGTCAAAGTGCACTGAGAGTCAATGACACGTGCAGCTGCCAAATAAAAAAACAGTAAAAGTCAAAAACACAGAGGTCAAAGTTTTATTTTTAAGGCTCAAAATGTTTTTATATTCTATAAATGATATTAATAAAGTACAAATAGGGTTAAAATAGGTTTGGAGAGTTTAAAGGGTTAAAAAGTGTTTCTGTTTTAAGACTCAGTGGGAATCGAACCCTTGAACGTGACAGTGTTAAGTGCCTTCAACTCGACCCACTGAGCTACATGACACTGTATTTTATATCACATAAATGTTCATCATCTCCTTAAAACCACTAAAACCTGTCAATCAATTTTATTTTCTGTGTATCACATCTGCAACAATAAGCTGATTAATTGGTTGAATGTTGATCAGCAATGAAACAAATAATTTAAGTCGTTTTTCAGTCAATAATTGCTTTAAAAAAAAATTGTGATTGATAAATGGATAGCTCAACTGTTTTTTTTTTTATAATAAATTGAATATTTGATTGAAGGGACTTTTGATACATTTTAAGTTACATTGGGCATTTTTTTTTTTTTACTATTTTGTAAATTTTTATAGACAAAATGTTAAATCACTTAATAAAAATAAAGGAAAAACTTAAAACTTCAGTATAAAATTGTCCTAACCTAAACAGTTTTAAAACACCTCCCTGTTATTGTATTTTATCCTGGTTTGAGGTCAGTTATCTGAACATTTCACCTGTTTGTTTCTTACTGTACGAGGGCAGGTTATTATTATTACTGTGTGTATATATATATATCTTTGTATAAAATATCGTTGTGTTGTTGCTTTTGTTGCTTTTATTTTTGTGACTGTGTCTGTTTTTTTTTTGGGGGGGGGGATAAAGACACAGATGTTAAACTTCAGAGTGTTTTCAGCTGTTTGGTTTGTGTCACTCGAGCTGTTTGGTACCAGAGTTTATTCTCATCACATGTTTTTACTGTGTCAGATTTATTTTGTGGTAAGTTTTGTGTTTTTTTTTGTTTTTTTTGTCGATTGATTGAAGCCATATTATCGTTTTAAATGTTTATTTTTGACATGTCAGAGCTCAAAGTGCCTTCTCTTCTCCTGTGGTATTCAAATGCACTTGTCAGTATTTTTTAATATTGTTTGTATCTGTGTGTGTGTGTGTGTTGAGTCCTGTACACTGTGATGTGTGTGTCTGTGTGTTATGTACATGCTGACGATCATCTGTATTGATCCAATTAAAGGTCGGTTGAGAGTCATGTTGTTAACGTCACTGTGTCGTCGTCGGACTGAGGCGTCCGCTCAGTCTGCCCTTTCACAATAAAACGTTCTACTGTCTGATTTAAAGTGCTGATCGATAAAGAGTTTTTATTGATATTCTGATATTTTATCAACTCACGTTTCTTCCTGAGTGTAGGAGAACATTTTTAAATATTCTGCTTTAATGTAATTTATTGACTATTTTAATCTCTGGTGGTTTTATTTTTATATTTTAATCTAAAAATATCAATATTCAGACCAAGATGAGATCGACTTGCATCATAAAAACATAAAACCTGTAGCCAAAAAATATTAAAGTTAGTGTAAAAAAGAAAATACTCTAAATTATTTATCAATAATTAAAATATTTTGCAGATAAATTCTTGTAGAAAATCTAAATTAATGAAAGAAAAAAAAAAAATTCTGCCTCCAGTTTCTAAAATGCAACAATTTTCTGCTTTTATTTAACAATACGAACATTTTTGATGATTTTAACCTTAATTTTGTTTCATAGAAAACAAGATGATTGATAAATTATCTGCAGTATTGATGATGTCATTGTTGTTTCACTCACATTAAATCTAACTCACTTTTTTATCTTCGAGGACAGAAACTCAGTGACCCTCTCTCTCTCTCTCTCTCTGGACAAATGTTTATTTTCCTTGTGAAGAACTCAAACTTTTGTTTTATAGACAAATCAAGTACAAAAACAATCAATCAATAAAGGTATTGGTGGTCCGTCTCCTGAAGCCGATTCCTTTGGAACCAAGTTTCCAACGAAGAAGCTGGAAAAACTCAAAAGTCCTCGAGTCAAAGAAATGAACGAACGAACATCTGCATCGGTCCGTTATCGACCGATTATTGCCGATCGATCGATACTACGAGGACTGAAGAGAGTGTGACAGAGAAACGTCAGTTCATCTTCCACCGCTACATCACCGACGGCAACGCGCTGCTGCTGCTGCTGCTGATGACATCACAGAGGGGGCGTGGCGTGAAGGCGGGGCTTAGGGCGTCGTAGAGACGGTGGACGGCCACTTCGACCATCTCCCTCAGAGAGTCGTCGTCCGCGCAGGTCACGGCCTGAGGGTCAGAGGTCAGAGGTCAGAGGTCATCATGGTGTTATCAGCTGATTATTGAGTATTGATTTATACCCAGGGTTCCTACACATTTGAAATTTCCAAATTCCATACTTTTTCCAGACCCTAATTTCCAGACTTCTCGGTAAAAAAATTCAAATAATTTGTGATATTTGAGTAAATAGTTGTGCATTATATAAACAAATCATGCAATTAATCATTTGTTTTCATTATTCTGAATGTGTAGGGGAGAGCGGGGTAAGTAGTGCCAATTTTTACTTAAATTGCCTTTAAAGCAAGGGGATTATAATAATGCCCCCAACTAATATTTAAGCAATATATCACTCCAGGCCGTGGTATATGCTCATTATACCACGGCTAAGGGGCGTTGTTCGGCCCGACGCGAAGCGGAGGGACGACAACCCCCTTAGAGTAGAGCATATACCTACCACGGCCTGGAGTGATATATTGCTTTTATAAAACGGTTACAAATAAAGGCAATATAAAAGAGGGATACGCAATCAATTTCATGTAGTTTTATTCAACCAGAAATATATTATCCAATAAAATAGCCTCACTGTGAAAAAAATAGTCCCACCTCTCCAGACGTTAGCTCCAAATTAGCTCTGCATCTCGTCTTTTCCTCCGCTTTTTTTCAGGTTAATGTCACTGCTCAGTCCACTCTACCGTTGTTAACCGTCCCCGCAGGTGAAAGTTCACCTCAAACATGTGAATTCAACTACTTTAGTCCGTTTTTTAACATCGTAAAAACATCAGCTGTGTTTGGCTACGGACTGCAACAGTCCGTTGTCATGGATACATGACAACAACTTCCATTCATACCAGTCATACGTGCCTGACGCGGAGTGATAGCCTACGCTGTGATAAGGTTTTAGAATAGTAGCCGTGGTATATGCTCAATATACCACGGTTAACAACCAATCAGATTGCGGGATTTCACCTTTCCGTTTTATAAATGTACATATAGTTTAGGATGTTGTGCATCCCTGGGAACAATCACTTTGAATCTTAAATCAACTGTTTCAGAAATATAGCTTTAGAAAAAAAAAAAAAAATCTGGCACAACTTGCCCCCGGTGCGGGGTAAGTTGTGCCATTGGAGAGAATTCACTGGGGTAAATTGTGCCATTGATAATTGAAGTAAAACAGATAATTTTAATCTCACAAATGTTAATGCTATATAAAAGCAAGACATTCAATACAAAATTAAAGCCAGAAGCGGCGATGATCGGGCCCTCGCTTGTCCCCATGTAGTCGTGGAGGCCTGAGGCAGGCTGGGGGCTGTGGCACAAAGAAACGCCATGTTTTGTTCATCCACCAGACTACGAGCACAACCAGACTGGGCAGGTGTGTTCAGGGGCGGTCCCTCATCACACATGTTAAGTTTCAAGCGAATCCGTGCCCACTGCCATGTTTCTCCTATACACAGACAGCACTGCCACTGGCACAACTTAACCCAGGCCCCATGGCACAAATTACCCCACTCTCCCCTATGCCATTATGTTACCAAATTATTTCCAGGAGATTGTAGCTATAGGTAGCACATACAAAAATAATTAACCCAGATAACTTCAGATATAATAAGACCAAACCCAGATAAGTATTAAGTATTAAGCCAGATCATTTCCATACAATAATTTCCATTTTCCATACTTTTCCAGACCTGGAAATGTATAAAATCAAATTCCATACTTTCCCATACTTTCCATACTTGCGTAGGAACCCTGTAAATACCATTATGATGAACCAGACGTTAAAGGGATAGTTCAACATTTTGGCAAATTCTCCTATCACCATAATTCCCTTGGTCGACCAATAGTCGTCATTAGTCGACTAATCATGTCACGACTTCCTGTATCTGGCCCTTCAAATTAAAAGCCCTATAGCCTTTCATATACAGTTCAGTCATATTGATTTTGATTATTTTAACAAGACACGGCTCCAAATGTTTGTTTTTTTTCCTGCGAACAATCGACCATTGAAATTTTGGTTGGCTAATGATTTTTTTGGTCAACCATAGAGCACTGGAAAAGTGAGTAACGACACGCATTGGTCCAATGGAAGCGCCTCCTGATGGCGGAATATGGGTGTTGCAAAAGCGCCCAAGAACTGACATCTCTGCATTGTTGGTGAATGAGCAAGTGTGGTATTTTCAATAATTTAAGGACATTTATAGATCACCCACGTTAATAGCATCATTGAGGACCCTTTACAGATAAATATTAACACATAGGCAACACACATACATTGGAGTGAATGAGTTTTCTGGGTGCTTTTGCAATACCCATATCCTGCCACTCGGGGCGCAAAACCCTTACCACGGGAGTCAATGGTGGTGTCGTTACTCTCTTTTCCAGTGCTCTAGTCAACCAGTGCTTGGTCGACTATTTGGGAGCAGCCCTATTAAATTCTGTGCAAAAAGATGTTGAAACAGTTTTCAATAAAGTAGTGAATTTAAAAGTACATGGGTTCTGTTTTGTTTTTGTTTTTTTAATCGTGGTATCGAATTAGTATCGAGAATCGTGGAAATTCACAGGTATTGAGGTATCGACTACTGAAATTCTGGTATCGTGACAACCCTATACTGTAGGCGAATTTGCCAAAATATTGAACTATCCCTTTAATGTTCGTGTATAGAATAGATGTCAGACGCTGGACTCACTCTGGTCTCTGGGTCGATGCACGCCGTGACTCCGTCCACCGTCACACTCAGGCTTTTACTGTCTTTGAAATTCACGCAGTCGTCCCCGAACATGTCGCTGAAACAGAAAAAAAACATTTTACCAGGTGAAAACAGAAAATCTTTAATCTTTATCTTCATTTAAAAGTTTTATTCTCTTATATTTGGATCAATTAGGTTTAATTTTAACTTAAAAAGTGTCAGATTCTACAGTTTTGTCCGATATTTTAACCATTAAAACATTTTCGAGGTGTAGCTACAGGTGTTCAGACTCACTGCAGCATCAGCTCCAGTCGCTCGACGAACAGCTCCATGTCGAACGTTTCCTTCCTGCCCTCGTGGACTGAAACAAACAAACAAAAAAAACAAACAAACAAACGTCTGTAAAGTTTCTGTTCATCAGTGAAATTAAAATAAATTCCCTCGTGATGCGTTCACTGACATTTCTGGGCGGTGGGGTTGGACTGGACCTCCAGGATCACCGTGGTGACGGCGTCTGCGTACATGTCGTTGAGCGGGTTGGCGACCCACTGAGACGAGAACATTTTCATTATTATCATTATTGATTTATATTGCTGCATCAATTAGTTCATAGAGTTTTTTTACTTCAATTGTCTGTTGTTTTTACATTTTTCTCTTTGAGTTTATTGGTGTTGAGATTTTTGAAGTGTTTGAAAAAGTGTGATAAAAATAAAAAATTGTCATAATTATTGTATATAGTATCTGTATAATGAATGTATTAACATGTAATAACTGGTTAATAATGTATCTGTAACCAGGTCTGAGTGAGATCTGTGTCTAAAAACATAAATAAAATTATAAAATATACAAAATAGTTTGAAATAAACATGTAGAACAAATACTGAGCTTTAATAAAAACCTGACTGCAGCTACATAATCATGTCATAAACTGTATATTTAATGTTTATAAACTGGTTTAAATAAAAACGGACGTGTTCGTGTGCTCAGAGTTAATAAAGTTTTGACAAACAGGTGAGTTTTAGCCACTTCAGGCGACATGTGGTGGATGATGAGTGTAAAAAGTGTCGTGTTGCGTTCGAGTGTCCGACCTCCAGTACGACCATCCCGGCCTCGTGAACCAGCGTGATGCTCTTAAAGATCTTCACCGTGATTTTCTCCGTCCCCTCGACCTGCTCCACGTCGCCTGAAACACACACACACACACACACACACAAACACACACACACAAACACACAGAGGAAACAGGAAGTTACAGCTTCTACTGCAGCATAGATATATATATCAGTGGCGGCTGGTGACTGAAAAAATTGGGGAGGACAGGAGGAAAACCAGTCCACGGTGTCATGTTATTTTAGTCAACTACCTATCTCTACTTTCTTATATTCGATTTAATTTGAGTAATAAAACAATGACGTACAAGACTTCTTTAAAAAAACATTTTATTAAATGATAAAAGTCTGTTGACATCAGGACCATGAGTGGAGGTGAGTGACTTTGACATCAGGACCATGAGAGGAGCAGAGATCCTGTTGACAACATCAGAGGTGCAGAGTGAGCAGAAATCAAACTTTGTCAGTTTCATAGTAATTGGAAAAAACACTGAGGAAAAAAATTATTGAACTATTAAGTACTCACCTTTTCTTTAGAATTTGTAAAGCCACAAGGCAGAGTGACTTTGACATCAGGACCATGAGAGGAGCAGTGACTTTGACATCAGGACCATGACACGGAGCAGAGAGCCAGGTCCGACAGTGCCAGGCTATCCCTCTCTGAAGCAGAGGAGAGGTCGGCTTCACTCCCGTCTGTCTTCACAGAGTCCACAAAGGGTTTCTGATCACAGGGTTTCCAGCGCTGCCGCCTAAAAAAGTAGCGATATTCGCCGCCGCCGCCCCCCTTGGGACGATCGCCTTCATTCATCTCCGCATCCTCACACACACATAGGCTACACACCACAGAGAAACGCGCATGCATAACAGCAGCGCGCGCTATAGGTGCCGGCCTTTCGTGTAAACAAAGCCTGGTCATTATATGACACCCGGCTATTAATTAAATGTTTGAAAAATAAATGAGACTTATAAACCGGTGCGACTTATATATGTTCTTTTCCTCTTCATGACGTATTTTTAGGCAGATGCGACTAATACTCAGGTGCGACATATAGTCCGGAAAATACGGTAATTAGTGGGGCTCGGACCGTCGGACAGTCACCGGCATGCCAGCCATCTGCTCTACCCACTACGCTACCGCAGCAGTTTACAAAGACTGCAGGACAGCACAGCACATCACACAACACTCATTAGTAGCCTACACTCGCCCAAGACAAAGTGCGTTGCTGTTCCGTATTATGTCCCGCTGTTGTGCCGCTAAATATCTTCTCCTTCCGCGCCTCGACCCCAGGTTACCGTTGTGACAGTCAACGCGAATGCAGCTGTCAGAGTAACTACACGACAGCAGCATATCACAACAAAACAACTTCGTTGCTGCTCCGTATTGTGTCCCGGTCGTGCCGCTAACATTATGTCCTCCAACCGATTCCAATATCGCTGAAAACTCCATATTTCTTGTCCGAGCATAGCTGGTAGTGAAAGCTGTAAAATACATAGCGGTATTTCCTGTTTACAGCTGTATAAATGTGAGAATGAAATTTGGGAACTGTTATTGGACCAACCTGCTGTCAATCTTGTGTTCTGATTGCTGATTGGTACAGAAGAGCCTCCTCCGTCATGACGTCATTTTACGTGTCTTAGCCAATCACAGGTCAGGATGAAGACATCCTAAATGCATTGAGTCAATGGAAGAAGATCCCGCCCCGAGGCCAGTTAGGGAAGTAAAAATCTTGCCACCTCCGTAGAGCCCCCACCTTCCTGCTCCCTGCTCCTCACACAGCCTGCTCTGTCTCCTGAGCCTGCTGGCGGCGCAGTTGAGCCGTTTTAAGTGGATTTTCTTCCAAAAAACAAACTTTTTTTATGATAAAATACATATATAATATTTTATAAATTATACTGAGATTTGGTAATGATTTATTTCAACCAGTTACTCTTTCTTAAATAAAAAATAAATTTTCCTTTTGCCTCTCAAAAATAGAGGAGGACCAACCTCCTCTGCCTCAATGGACCAGCCTCCTCTGATATATATATACTGACTAGATGCCGCGTTCCTAGGCAACTCTATTGAGTGGAATGCGTCAACGCGGCGGCCATCTTGGTCCGGGGGAAGCCGTGTCTAATGCTGCGTTCGATTGCACTCGGAACTCGGAAAGATCCCGGTCGGAAAGTCCGACTTCCGAGGTAAATGCGTTTCATTGCGCAACCTCGGAAAACATGGCCGGCCACAGTAAGCTCATATATCTTTCGAGCATCAAAAAGTACTGCTGGGGAAGAACATTAGCTGCTTGGGGGAGAGAGAGAAATAGAAACGCCACTTCTGCAACACACAGTCTTGAACGCAGCAGCGAGGGGAATCCTGCATGTGTCACAGCGAGCCGTGCAGATTCAACTCTTGCTGCAGTACGCATGGAACTAGGCTATATTCCCTTTTCCACAACTTCTCCCTTCTAGGTTGGAAAATAAATAGCCTAAATAAATAAATACCTCTCGCGGTGTGCGACGCCATATTGCTGTGACGTAATTCCGACCGACTCGGGCTGCTTGGATCCCATCCGAGTTCCCGAGTCGGAGTTCCGACTTCAAGGGCCGTTCTATTGCATTTTTCCGAGTTGGAGGTCGGATCTTTCCGAGTTCCGAGTGCAATCGAACGCAGCATACTTACTGCACTAGTCAACAGAGGCAGACGTCTATCAACCATTAAAATCGCCATAACTCACCAAATATTCAACCGATTTTCAAGCCGTTTGGTTTATTATAAATGTCAGACATATATTTATGATACAACAACAACAAAAAATCTTTGAAAAAATGTTATAATTTTTGTTTTTATGTATTAAACATACACTTACATACTCAGACACACACCCACATGCATAAACCAGGGATTCCCGCAGCGCTTTCCTGTTAAGGCGGCCGCCTTAACAACAAAGAGCTGCCGCCTAAACTAACGTCTTAAAAAAAAAAATGTAGCGATTTCTAGACCTTAAACGCACCGCTTCCATGTGACGTAATGTACGTATCTGCTGATGCCCATCTGCTGCAGCGGGGCAGCACGCAGCAGGTGACAGAGGAGGAGGGATAGTTAAGTTCGTGAATCAGAGCCGTAGCTGGACAACTTTATCGCTGCACAGCGACCGCGCGCACCGTTGCACGTCGCTCCAAGAGCCCGGTGCGTCCTGTCTGCAGCGGAGACACGGCCACTGAGAGGCTGAGTGAGGGGACCGGTCCTGTAGGAACGCGCCTTTTAATGAATCAAACCAAACACCCTGAACAGTACGAGAGGGAGAGACGACTGCAGCAGTTAAAACGGAAGCTCCTTGTCCCAGCATGTCGCCCACTCCGTCCGTGGCCGACAGCTTTTAAAACAGTGTTTCCCAACCTTGGGGTCGGGACCCCACGTGGGGTCGCCTGAGATTCAAATGAGGTCGCCTGAAATGTCTAGTAGCCTAATTGATGAATTTAAAAAAAATCTGACCAAGAAAGTTTAGGAACCACTGTTTGAAAAGACACTCGGGTTTTTTTGGAATGTACTTGCATAGATCTTTCAGCACTCACAATGGGCCGATATAAATGAAAAACTTTATTTAACTTCTAAAAAAAATAGCTTTGATGTAGCTAAGCTACTTTTGTCATTTTATTGTAGCGTAGCTTGCTACATTTCTCTGGTGGGTAGCTTCAGTGTAGTGAAGCTTCATTTCATGTAGAGTAACTTGTAGCTTAGCTCACTACATTTTCCAAGTAGCTTGCCCAACACTGTCTCACACACATACACACCACAGAGAAGCGCGCATACATAACAGCAGCGCGCGTTGAAAGCGATCGATCCGCTCGCGCCCCCCCCCCCCCGTCAACAGATCCGCGCCGCCGCCGCCCCCCCCCCGTCGACAGGTCAGACACCACCTTAACTAACAATTTTTCTGGGGGAAACACTGATAAACACACTGAAATTTGTTTTACAAGGGTCTGACCGGTCTGACTGCTGGTCAGACGTTTATTATGTCTATGGTCAGAGACCCCGGACCAAGATGGCGGCCGTGTTGACGTACGCTGAGAAGCAGAACACGGCATCTAGTCAGTATATACTATATCTATGCTACTGCAGGAGGAGGAGGAGGAGGAAGAAGAGGAGGAGGAAGAAGAGGAGGAGAAGGAAGAGGAGGAGAAGGGGGAGGAGTTAGAGGACGAAGGGGGCGGAGCCAACTCACCTGCGAGGCTGCGCAGCTGCGTGACGAGCAGAGAGATCGGTCCAGTGAACGGGATCGCCTGAGTCTGCTTCACCGTTCCCATGGCGAGGTCGGTGTAGTCTGAGGAGGAAGAGGAAGAGGAGGAGGAGGAGAGGAGGAGGAGGAGGAGGAGGAGGAGAGGAAGAGGGGGAGGAGGAGGAGGAGGAGGAAGGAGAGGAGTCAACTCTGTTAGTCACTCCATCGTTCATGTCTCTACTTCTCTTTCTGTCCTCTCTTCTGTATTTCTAAGTATTTCTTCTCTCTTTCTGCTCGTCTTTTTTCTTCCTACTATCTTTTTCTTTCTTTGCCTTTTTTGTTTCTTTTCTTTCTCTCTTTTTTCTTTGTTTCTTTCCTTCTGATTATTTCTTTCTTGTGTTTTCTTTCAATCTTTCATTGTCTTTCTTTCCTCCTCTTTCTCTCTTTTTCTTCATTTCCTTCCCTCTTTTTTCCTTTAGTATTTCTAAGTATTTCTTCTTTCTTTTTTCTTCCTACTATCTTTTTCTTTCTTTGCCCCTTTTGTTTCTTTTCTTTCTCTCTATTTTCTTTCCTTTTGATTATTTCTTTCTTTTTTTTTTTTTTTAAAGTATATTTTTTGGCTTTTCATGCCTTTATTTGATAGGACAGTTGAGAGTGTGACAGGAAATGGGAGGCAGAGATGGGGGGAATGACATGCAGGATAGGGCCGTCCGACGCGGGACTCGAACCGGGGCCGCCTGCAGCGAGGACTACAGCCTCAACACATGGGGCGGGTGCTCTACCAACTGAGCTAAACACCGCCCCTTGATTATTTCTTTCTTGATCTTCCTTTTTTCCTGTTTCTTTTCTTTCTCTCTTTCTTTATCTTCCCTCTTTCTTTTTTCTTCGTTTCTTTCCTTCTGATTATTATTTTCTTGGTCTTCCTTTCTTGAATTTCAATCTTTCATTGTCTTTCTTTCCACCTCTTCCTCTCTTTTTCTTTCTTTCCTTCACTCTTTCTTTCTTTCCTTCCTTACTTCTTTCTTTCTTTCTTTCTTTCTATCAACCAACCAACCAACCAATCAGTCCAGATGTTGAGGTTTACTTTCTGTGACAGAAGCAGCTTGAAACATTTGATGACAGATCAAAAACATTAAACATTCATCAATTATAATAAGTGTTTGACAATACACACACACACTAGGGATGCAACGGTTCTCGGTAAAATACCGAACCGTTCGGTACGGCCTGCACGGTGCAATACGCTCTTGGACCGCGGTATTTCAGATTCAGCTTCCATCAGCTCTTACTGCTTTACAGGCAGCTGTGCCGTGTATGTGTGTGCCTGGCCGTTTAAGGCGAAAGCCCGCCCCCGCCAGTCGATGTCCAATCACTGTTGAGCCTCCAGACACTCACAGTGACTCCCCCCCTGCAACTGAAAGTGCAGCTCACACACAGAAGAGGGGGAAAAAAAAAAAAAAAGAAAACAAACAGGCGGCAGCATGAGCGGTCGCTAATCGCGGGGAAAATTAATTAGTTATTAGCGCGATTTAGCACATTTAGCTTTTATTAGAGTTCCAGCAGGACTCTGTCCATGCACACTGCACGTGTGTGGTCGCGTGTCCGCGCGCGATAGAGAGACCGAGGTCGAGCAGGAGTTGACTGACAGGGATGAGAGGTGGTGAAAGGCTGTTTAAAAAAAACACAATAGACTAACTCCTTCTTTCCCAGTGAGAGACTGTGGCTGCAGCATAGTGACGTCTTCCATGACGGCAATATAGCGCCATCTCTGTTTGAAAGCTGCTTCAGATTGTTCACCTACTGAAAGACTAAAGGAGTGTGCAGAGGGAGGAGCTAGGGGCTGTTCACTGACAGTTCAGGTGTGTGTGTGTGTGTGTGTGTGTGTGTGTGTGTGTGTGTGTGTGTGTGTGTGTGAGTGTGAGTGAGAGAGATAGAGGAGAGCTGTATTAGAAATATTAAAAATAACAAACATTATTTTGGGAGAAAAAAAAAGTTCTCTGCACAAAACACATACCGAAACCGTACCGAGAACCGTGGCCAAAAACCGAGGTACATATCGTACCGTGGGCTACCTGTACCGTTGCACCCCTAACACACACACACACACACACACACACACACACACACACACACAGTCTCACAGACACACACACACACACACACGCAGACTGACTGGAGAGGTCGGACGGCGTCAGGATGTGGTAACTGAAGTTTCTCTTCACCAGGATCCCAGAGACTCTCTGACCCTGAGAGCACTTCTCATCCGCCAGCACGCCCATCACCTGCAGCACAGCACAGCGGAGCAGAGCAAAGCATGCTGGGAGTTAACAACACGGCCCACACCAATACAACAACACAACAACAACACACACACACAACACACAACACACACACACACACACACACACACACACCTTGGCCAGTTTCTCTCCTCTGAAGTTCAGCGTCACGGCTTCAGTGTTTCGCGGGTTGTGGACTTCGATGTGAACCTCGTCGTTGTCTTCGTACTCTCGGATCAGAGCCGCCTTCAGCCGGGCCATCTCGTTCTGCTCGCCGTGCACCAGGATCTGCACACACACACACACACACACACACACACACACACACACACACACACACACACAGACACACACAAACTGCATTAAGGTGGGACACTACAGGTGAATAGGGTAGAAATTTAAACTAACAGATATCACCATGAAACTTCCCAAGTTTATCACTCACATTAAGACAAATATTTTTTGTATTACAAGTTTTGTCAAGTTTTATGTTTAAATATGTAAATGAGGCAATATCTGATGAAATATGCGCTAATTTGCATACATTTCCAGAACCGAAATCTGAACAATGGATAAAGAACCTTTCAAAATTCTTGTTTTATTTTGTTGACATATCAGAGTCAGAAGTTTTTACAGGGGGGATTTTGGATATGTCTTTGTATCACTCTGTAAATGAGAAAATACTGTCACCAGCCCTAAAAATTCAAATATCGCCATGTTTTTAGGAGTAAAATGTTGTATAAATCAGGCTGTGGATGATGTATCAACAATCCCCTCTGGAAAAACCTTCAGAATATAGACAGGAATCGAACTGGAAGGTTTGGTGTCTGTAAGTGCTGCTGAAGTGGAGATTTCTAGCTCAAGAGTCTGAGGAAAAACTCATTTTGAGAAAACGGCCTTTAAAGATTTGTACTGTAAAATTCCATAGATCATTAATGTGAATCGCACTTTTACGATTGGTTGCGGATACGGAGGAAACGACAGTTTTTGGATCCACATAATTGTTCAGGAGAGAGAGAGCTTTACAGTGATACCTGACATAACTTTTGGTGAATTTAGGAGAAATCTACTGATGAGAGAGACAAAATGAAGTAAAATAAAAAACCTTAATGTGGATTTTCTACCATTTCTTTCCACTTTTCTGAGAGAAAAATATCCCAAAATCTCAAAATTGATCAGTGCATGAAAAAACAGTGTTTTTGCCTGTTAGTGTGTCGCAATAAACCCAAAGGATCCAGGAACATCGCTTTGTGGATTTAATTAAATAGTGTGGATTTAAATAGTGTGTGTGTCTGTGTGTGTGTGTCTGTGTGTGTTGTTTTTACCACGTGCGGCGGTTTGAGCGCCCGGATGAACTCGCTGGTCTGCTGGTAGTCGGTGTGAGCGGAGAAGGAGATGTAGTCGACCGACATCTTGAGAGGAAGCTTCTGTCCCGACATGGTGGCGATCTCATCAGGCTCCGTCATGATGTGCTGCAACACACACACACACACATATTACACACATACACTAATGTATGTAATGACACTAATGTATATTGTTCAGGGGAGGATTTGAAGGAAGTGCTGAGGACAGTAGAAGTAGAGTTGTTTCAGCTAAAAAAATGGTTTGATATTAATAAGTTATCATTAAATGAAAAGAAACAAAATGTATGGTGTTTAGCGGTGCTAGGACCAATTGTGAAGTAAAATTAAAATTAAATCAAGTGGAAATCGATAGAGTATATGAAACTAAGTTTTTGGGAGTAATTATTGATCATAAACTGTGTTGGAAGCCTCATATAGAATATATCAAGGGAAAAATATCCAAATCCATTGCCATTCTTTATAAAACAAGGGACATGTTGAATAAGAAATGTCTGCATATTTTATATTATTCTCTTATATTTCCATATTTGACATACTGCGTTGAAGTTTGGGGAAATGTTTATAAAACAAACATAGACCCTATAATCAAGCTTCAAAAAAGAGTTATTAGAATAATAAACAAAGAGTGCTATTGTGAACCTACCAACCCACTATTTTTAAGATCTAATGCATTAAAATTTTCAGATATTGTGTTCCTAAAGACAATGGAAATCATTTTTCGAGTAAAGAACAACAGCCTTCCAGCTTGTATCCTTCAGTTATTTAAATTAAGAAAAGGAAACTATAATTTAAGAGGATTATTGATTTTTGAAATGTGTAAAGTGAGAACTAATATAAAATACAAATGCGTTTCAGTCTTAGGAGTTAAAATGTGGAATAAGCTCAGTGATGAGTTGAAGACATGTAGTTCTTTGTTGAGTTTTAAGAAAGCCTTGAAATGTGAAATAATGAAAAATTATAAAATACAGTAATGATTATTTTCATCTTATTATTGTGGACTGCTGACATTCTAGGTAATTTAATTTCATAGAGTGTAAAGGATAGGCAAATATAAGCCTTGGGCTTCAGCCTATTCCCTTTTCGGTCACTGTATGATATTTTCTTTTTTTTTGTGTGTGTGTGTGTGGTTGCAATTGTGTATAATATGTTTTGGCTAAACTGTTCACACAAAATGGTCGATTTTGATGTTGGTGTTGTATGACCGAAATAAACAAATTTCAATTCAATTCAATTCAACATACACACACACACACACAGTACATTAAATAACCTGTGTGAAAAGTTTAATCATTTAAAATAATATAAATATATTATTAAAAGTTAAATCCCAGCAGCACTTGAACGCAACACGACACACTCTTCTGATCGGTCCTATGTCGTTAACACAGGAGTCTGTCACAGATTCAGATTCTTGTTACGTAGCCACATTAAACTCAACATTATCAATAAAACTGACCGGACTGATCCAATACTGGGAATATCTATCGATGCCGATCAATAATATAATTTAAATAAGAGTCTTATTTTATTCACAGGGTATATACAGGGATCTTGAAGTTAATTTTAAAACCTTTTTAAGACTTTTTCAAGACCTTCTCAATATTTTTCAACACCTCACCGCCGCTTCAAGCTGTAGCCATTTACACTAGTGACACTTTTAACTGAACAGTTTTAGTTTGTGATAAAAACTATAGACCACTATGATACAACAGAATTCAAAATAGGCTGGGATAATAAATCAAAGGCAAAAAAACAAAACGACACATGGCATAAAATGAATAAATTCACACACTTTTACAATGTTTTTTAGGACTCAAACTCTTAGACAGCTAATTTAGACAAAATACTTTCAAAATTTAAGACTTTATAAAGTCGTGAAAAGACTTTTTAATACTTTTTAAGGGTCTTAATTTTCCCAAAATTGATTTATCACCTTTTAATACTTTTCAAGACCCCGCGGATACCCTGATTCAGATACACACACTGTAAAAGATCTTGTTTCAGCAATTACACTGTTCTCAGTCAGAGTTATTTGTGTTGTTGTTCTTGCCATCGCAGTTATTATCACCAAACTGTAAGATACCGATTAAAGGAGAAGTTATGAATAAAGAAAGATGCATTTGGGGCAGACAAACTAATTTTACAGCTGTTATTGTCTATTTTTATTTATTGCTGTGATTGTTTGTTTTATTTCACTCTCTCACTCTCTGTTGTTCTTAACTTGTCTCCAAAAGTGAACACAGACCTGACACAGGGTATCTGCAGGTTTCAGCAAGTCAAATTTAAGACTTTTTAAGACCTTTTTAATGCCACCTTGAATGAAATTTAAGACCAAAAAAAAAAAAAAAATCCTATAAATATAGGCTAAGCAATGGTTGGGGATCCCACTGTACTACAACCTCAATGACAATCAGTCAAGTTTACTTATTGTCTGTTATTAATAAACAAACTGATAATCAATACAAAACTAGAAAAAGCACCAAGGAAGAAAGGAAGGAGTCTGCACGCGACTGACACTGAAATCACTCACACAACTTTTACTCAAGGACAATGGAAAAATTAGCAGAGTATTGAAATGAGTACCAGACCAACAATGACCAAACCACTGTAGGAGGGCATACAGGTGCATCTCAATGAATTAGAATAAATGTAGACAAAATGTATAGAAAAAAGTTTAAAAAAGCATTTTTAATATGGAAATGTTTGCTTTCTGATAAGTTGTCCATGCAGCGGTGCGCCGCGGACATTCACGAAAAAACAAACAAACAACGAAACCGAATGCGCGCCGCCAAGTCCGCTCGGACCGCGGCCACTCGGACCAACAGGTCCGCTCGGTCCAACGTCAACGACGGCAGGAGACCCAACGCGATTTGGCGTATCACTGCCTCCAGAAAGACTGTCACGTTACCGGGCTCATACCAGAGCCAGTCTATTGACAATATTAGAAGTTCTCTGCTCATACGCGCAGGCAGGCCAGGGTTGCCAGATAGAATGAAAAATATCCCCCACAATATTACTTTTTTTTCCTTCACTAATTAGCGGGAGAAATTACCGAGAGCAGCATTAGTAAACCACAACAAAAACACGTGTAGCCTTTTTCCCCCCCTCATTTTTCCCATTGACGGAAATCCGCCGTGGCGACGGAGAACTTTAATCCATGAATTTAAGACCCTTGACTACTGTATTTAAGACCATCTTAGAAATTTCTGATAAATTTAATACTTTTTAAGGCCTTATTTTTAGATACATGAATTTAAGACTTTTTAAGACTTTTTAAGGATCCGCGGATACCCTGTGACATTTCTAAAAACCAGTGGAGGAAACGTTTCACTTCCTGTGATAATAATTTTTTTTAAAAACTGCAGAAGGGACCAGAGGTGTCGCAGGTTCGATTCCCACCTTGGCGAGCGTCCCCTCCACGCAGTAGCCGGCGATGATGACGCCGTTCCTCTTGTCCGTGCACCAGCTCTCAAACAGCTCCCGGGACAAACCGCTCTGCATCATGCCGGGCGACGCCATCACCACGCTGGGCCCGATGTCGTCGAAGTGGTCCATGCTCTGACACACACACACACACACACACACACACACACACGTCAGAAAACAAACGACAACGACAATGGAAACAGGCAATAGCATACATAGGGTTGCAAAATATCGGGTATCGGGTAATATCGGAAACTTTCTATGGGAATAAACGGGAATAAATCCGAAATTTACAAAATTGAAGGTTGGCCCTTAATAAGCAATTAGTAATATTTTACTCAACATTCATGTTTTTGTTGTTCAGTAAAATAGCTGATTGTTCATACAAGAATTAGAACTTGATAAAGTTCTACTCACAAATAAATCCGTTGAAATGTCATGTGTTTTAATTGTATTGTTATTTTGCATGGATGTCTGCTTATGACGAAACAAAATATTTACATTTATGTTTGGATATGATACAGTTTGTTTAAATTACCCCAGATTTCCAGTTAATCCCCATAAATTCCCATAATTTCCCATAATTCCCATGGATATTTTCCAATTTGGAATAAAAAACTGGAAATTTTCCGCCCCTTTGCAACCCTAAACATACACAATGTACAGGTAATACTCAGAAAATTAGAATATCGTGAAAAAGTTCATTCATTTAAGTAATTCAACTTAAAAATATATTATTTAGACTCATAACAGGCATTGCAAGATATTTCAAGCTTTTATTTGTTAGAATTTTGATTATTATGGCTTACAGCTTATGAAAACCCCAAAATCAGAGTCTCAAAAAATTTGAATATCACATGAAATAAACAGAAAAATTAGTTTAAATAAATGAAATGTCAGCCATCAGAAAAGTATAATCATTTTGTGTACTCAGTACTTGGTTGGGCCCCCATTTGCCTGAATTACTGCTTCAATGAATGAACTTTTTCACGATATTCTAATTTTCTGAGTATTACCTGTATACACTGACAATACACTGACCAAAACAGACAAAACAGAAAACAAAGGACAGAACAAACCTGACGACACAATAAAACAGGACAGAAAAGTAAAAACAAAAACAAAACAAAACAAACCTTCAGGTTGCTGATGTGCTTGAAGACGAAGGGGTTGTTGATGTTGATGGCCTTGCGGATCTTGTCGTTCATGGCGTTGATGTAGGTCTGGTACACGGCCATGCACTTCCTGGCCAGAGACGAAGCGTAGAAGATCGGGATGTCGTGGAGCTCCGGGTGGTTCTGCCAGTACTCGTCTGGTCCACACACACACAAATAAAGTTAACGAACCTACTGCTATGACTATAGGGATTATGGCAATGGACCAATTTGCCAAAATGTTGAACTATCCCTTTAAGGTAAAAATCTTGCATAGTTCCTCTTTAAAGGTATAGTATGTAGGAATTCCCCCCATCTAGCAGTGCGGTTGCATATCTGAACGTATTCTTGATGTTGCATTCACGTGAAATCGGGCAGACGTCAGACAGACAACAGACGCTGCATGTAACAGGATAAACAAGCGTCTATGTAAACAAGTGGTCCGCCAGCACGAGGCAAAACAATACAGGCGTGACAATATGTTGTCATGGTGATGTCGTATTGTTTACCTGACCCACGTTTTACCGTCTTTCTCTCGTCGAGTAAAATGACATCCGGTTGGTTTGCCGACGGCCGTCTGCCTGACTGCACCTGAATGCAACACCAGTGCCTCCGTCCTTCCTCACACTACACAGTGGCAGGGCCGTTGTATAGGGGAGAAAGGTGATGATAATTCTAGGGGCCCAGCGCCCAGTGGGGCCCATAAAAAACCCCAGTAGTCTAATCTTTGTATGACTGATTTATTCTGTGTAAGACCCTGACTAATACTCATAGTACACTGTAAAAACTCAACATCCTTCCAAGAATATTTGTCTTATTTCTTGTCCAAATGTCTCATTTCTAGTCAAAACTAATCTCTTTCCACTTAAAATAAGACTCATAACCTAAAAATTAACTTGTTTTTAGATAATTTTCACTTGTTTCAAACTAATTTTCACTTGAAATAAGTAGAAAAATCTGCCAGTGAAAGCAAGTTTTTTGTGCTTGTAATAAGGAAGAAAAACTTGTTCCACTATCAGATTTTTTCTACTTATTCCAAGTGAAAATATGCTTGAAAGAAGTAAAAAGTGTCTAAAAACAGTCTTATTTTAGGTATAATGATATTTGTTTTGACTAGAAATTACATTTTGACTAGAAATAAGACAAATATTCTTGGTAAGATACTTGGGTTTTTGCAGTGTAATGTTGCATTAGCATCAAAACAAGGTAGGCTACTAGGCTAAATAAAAAATGATAATACATACGTAGTCTAAGGCTGTGTTCGAAATCACCCCCTATCACGGATGTAGTGCACTATATAGTGTGTTCGCCATTTTGTAGTGTTGTTCGAATTCTCCGCGATTAATTTCATCCACTATGTAGTGGATGACAAAACACCCACAATGCACCGCGAAATTGAGTGAACAAGCGATGTACACTACTTTCTACTCCCGTATCCCACAATGCAATGCGGTCGTGTTTTGCCAGAGAAGAAGAGGAAGCTAATTAGCATGTTAGCTACGATTTATTTAGGCAATTTACCAAAAAAACTCCTCAGACATATTTGCCTTCGCTCCGTTTGCCTCGTCTGAGGAGCAGGAGTTGGGCAGCAGCATCCGAACATTAACAGGCAGCATTAAATCAATCTAATTAAGAAACTGTAGTAGAATATGCATTAAATACGATCTGACGAGCTAAGCTAATAGCCACAGAGCCGCTAACGGCTCACGGTCGGGACACACAACAGCAGTTTACCAAACCAAACTTCCGATATTTCAACAGTTTATTGTCCGAGTAACACAACCACACATAATCACGTCCTAAAATGTTCCCGCAAGTGTCCGTTTTTTCTTATTTTATTTTTTATGTGTCCGGTTTGTTTCATACATCCATGGTTTGTTTACATGATTCTCGGCGCGTCTGCTTCCGTCACAGCAACACCTGGCGCATCAGCTGACGCAACCACGTCCAGAAAATTACCGTCTAGTGTCCGAATTCTCCTCCCGTCGTTCCCTACATCGTGTACATGATGTAGTGCACTATATCATATACATGATGTAGTGGATAGGGAGTGAGTGAGTGAGTGGATGATTTCGAACACAGCCTAAGAAAAAAAACTGGAAAAGTTAGGGGGAGGGGCCCACTTTAGTATTCTTTAAGGGGGCCCAGAATTCCTAGCAACGGCCCTGCACAGTGGTGACAGTTTTAACAGGCCGAGCCGACAGCTCCGCTGAGTTTCCGTGGTTACCTACGGTCACGATGCAACATGGCCGCCTCGGTTCGGTGCGTCGCCCACTCATGTATTTGTAACGACTTGTAACAACTCATTCTAAGGTACCAGAAAGCTTTCATTTGTATGCGGGTGTGATTCGACTTCAGTGAAATACGTATTTATGAAAGCAATATTAGATTTTTGCTACTAAAAAGCCAAATAAGTTACACACTGGGGCTTTAACGAGTGTGTATGGTGAATGAAAATGTTTCTGTGTGATCCATAGACAGAAACACGTCCCTTAGTTTAATCTTGTAAATAAAACTTGAAGCCTGAATTTATTTTTCCCTCAGCTGAAGGGAAAGCGCCACTCTTAGGTCGCCGTGCGTCGTCATGGCGTCGTTGTTGCCGTGGTCTCACCGAGGATGAGCAGCAGCTCCTGCGCTCGGCCCAGAGCGAACACGGGGATCAGACATCGACCTTCTCTGTTGACGATGTCGTGGACCGTGTTGCAGAACCGAGCCTCTCGCTCCTCCCGCTTCTCGTGGATGTGAGTCCCGTAGGTCGACTCCTGACACACACACACACACACAACAAACACACACACACACACACACACACACACACAAACACACACAGGTTCAATGTTAAGTGTCTGTGCTCTGTGTTTAAATAAAGTTTGAACGGTTTGAATGCTTCCACTCACGGTGATGAGGATGTCTGGTTTGACGCTGGGGATCTCCGCCGCCATCAAGTGTCTGTCCTCCTGACGGGAGAAGTCTCCTGTGTACAACAACTACACACACACACACACACACACACACACACACACACACACACACACACACACACACACACACACACACACACATATATACAGGGATGCAAACGGGTCAGGACCAAAAAAGAGAGGTATTGTCTGGCGGGGGGGGGGGGGGGCTCACCATTAACAATATCACAGAAAAGTCAATTTCCAGTAGTTCAACCCCAACCAAGTATTGAGTGCATATAGATGGACAGTTTTCAGAAGGCCAACATTTCTATATTAAAAATGCTTTAAAAAAATAAAATCCTTTGCAATATTTCAATTTTGGAGATACTGATTTTTAGGTCTTCACTGAATGTTAGTCATAATTATTACTATTAAAATAAACTGAAGAAATAAAGACATGGGATTTAACATCCCATTCGGTGTGTAATGGACATATAGGCCTATATAATGTGTTAGTTTCACTTTAATTGAACACATTCTACATGGCGGAGGCGACGTCTTTCCACTCAGGGCTTCCTGCACCTCTGAAACGGGGCAGAGCTCCATGGAAACACCTGCCTGACACAGCAACGTAGGGAACCGTGCACGTCCGTGGAGCTGTGCGCCGCGGACGTGCACGGGGGGAAAAAACGGCGTCACCGCTTTGGGTAACGTGGCTGCATGTCGCGCGTCTACATTGGAGGACGGCTGTTATCAGTATAATCAGAGACCATGAATGAGTTCGCCTCACGTGATTGTCACTGTCAGCCTGTTAGAAAAACATTTTACTGACCCCAGCTGAGACGCTGAGACCCCCCCCCCCTCAAAACAAAAACTCTTCGGATCTGAACGATTCACACAAGTCACCTAATTGGTCATGAAAAAAGCTAGTTTCGCTTTTCGGCGCGCTGTTTGCATCCCTGTGTGATGTTCAGGGACAGTCAGGACAGTCTGAGGACTGACAGCTCTGAGGTTGAAGTTTATATTAATGCACCATGACACTGTGGCAGGTCTCTGTACTAGGGATGTGAATCTTTGGGTGGCTCACGATTCGATTCCGACTTTTAGGGTCACGATTCGATTCAAAATCGATTTTCGATTCAACCGATTCTTGATTTCTTTTTGCGATTTTTAGTTTGCTTTATTAACACCAGACCATGTGAAAACGTTGAATGATGATGATGTCTACAGACTATTATATCAGAAGCCATATTTCCCCAAAAAAATGCACATCACATGTTTCAGATTTATTCAGCAGCAATATATTCGAACCATTTTAAAGTAAACTGCTACATGAAGCTGATTTTATAGGCTACTCTCTTTTCAAAAGCCTGGACTGAAGGATGTGAATATTTGGGTGTCTCTTCGATTCAAAATCAGTTCTCATGCACATGCACATGGACATGTAGCCTATCTGTAACAAAGGCTGCTAAAAAAAAAAAAAAAAAAGAGACGGCACTCTGCTCTCAGGCCAGCTCACCTGCAGCCTGTCTGCAGCGCCACAGAGGAGCTGTCAGAGCTGCTGCTGCTGCTGCTGGTCCTCTCTCTTCAGCCTGCTGTTTGGCTGCACTTTGTATGAGTTTAAAAAAGTGAAGATCTAACGTCACCTGAGCACCGATCAGCTGATCCAGAGCGCAGTGGATGTGGCTGCTCACACCGTGTCCTAACTGGATGCGACGCGAACGAGCGTCCGACAATCGCGTCACATCTGACGCTCTCTGTCCACACTGAATCCGTGCGTCTGTTGTCATGGAAGCACATCAGCTGTGCGCTCGCCCGCTCGACAGACTGGAGACGTAACTACCCGGTTAAAAGATGGGTGAATTGTGCCTTTTAAACAGAAAACAAGTTTCTTGAAATATAGAGCCAACAGCAAGTTGTCTCTATAGTGTAGGAACACGAGTTGTAAAAAACATAATGCAGGGTTTTCTGTAACATTATAAGACGGCGCACCGCCCCCCGCCCAAGATGAATGAAGAGGCTATTAAAAAAAAAAAAAAGTCCGCTAGTCTCCTTGAAGCGGCTGTTATGTGTCTCTCTCTGGCGGTGTCAGCTGATGTGCACATCTGCAGCAACCCAAACAAATGCACATGTTACTGTTGACTGGCTCTATTCCAGCCACATGATTGGTTCGACGCGGTGGAAATCTCATTATCATTGGTTATTTGTATTGTCTGCCAAAACATGGATGAATGAAACCTATCGACCACGTCTCATATTTCTATTGAGGAAAAGTTATTTCACAATTTATAGACACAACACCGACAAGCACTGAGAGCCGCATGTTGCAGTGACGTTATATAGGCTATAAAAAAAAAAAACCGCAAATAATAAGCCGACGAAAAGGTGCAACTTGCCACTTAACTTCTTGTCGATGTATTATTTGCGGGGGCTTTCGGGGGATCTGCTGACGGTGGAGGATCTGGGACTGATTGACTGTGGACCACCACCAGTCTGATCAGGTCCATCACAGCACAGCAGCTGCAGCACTGCCCCGCTGTCACATTACTCTCGCGTATCAGCTCAATCTGTTTACATTAAACCGACATCAGGAGAATAATGAGAATTATGATTAAAAATATATTTGTTTCGAATTTTGGCCCGTGGATCATGATTTTTCGCATTCTTGGTTAAAAAAAAAAAATCCTCTAAAAAAAAAGACAGTTGGGATGCATAATGTGTCTCATAACAGTATACTGTGCGTCACGCTAGGGGTCGGTGGTGTTTTATTCTAGGGGTCGGTGGCGGCTGTGAGACAGCAGCGGCTCCACGGTGAGGGGGGGGGGGGGGGGGGGGGGGGGCAGCTTCTGCTCACCTGACTCTGTGCAGCTTCTTCATTAAATCCAAACAGTCCGACACAGCGACGCACTGCTCCTTTGACTCTAAAGTCTCTGTAGCTCATCAGCCCGGAACTCGCCGACATGGATCAGAAGCGACGGCGGCGTTTGGCCTCAGTGTCTCGGACTTCCAGAGCAGCTACAGAGCACCCAGCAAACATTTCCTCGACCTGGGTCGAGATGGAGACGTCCAATCTACGTCGCGTCACGTCGTGACCTTAATTCGACAGTTTTTCAACATGATAAAATAACATCTGAGTAAATATGACATACATAATGAGTCATTTTAGATCGGATTAATTGGTTAAATACTGCCAGCAAACATTTTCTCAATCCGCGTCCAGATGACGACATCCATCAGACGTTGCGTCACGACGTGACTTTATTTAGACTTTTTTTCGACATGATAACATTAGGGGGGATACGATCTCACATAACACATATTTAACAAAAAAAACACTGCCAAGAATGATTTCCTCTATCTACTGCTGTCTAGTGCTGTGTGGAGATGAAGACATCCAGTCAACGTCCAGTCATGTCAGGACGTAGATTCCACCTCTGATTAACGTTGGGAAGGCGGGTTGATATGACGTCTATCTGAGGGGTGAGATGACCGGCGGATGACGACGTCATTTCAACGGCGTTTAGACGGCATCGGTTTACGTTGTTAAAAACTATTCAAAATGATGGAAATATGTTTGTGAATGGGAGAAAACAATGTAGTACCATCAAGTGTATTGGCGGGGTGGGCTTAAATGTTTGTTATTCTAGCATCCATCAAGGAACTATTTTCCTCGCGTAGTGAACGCACCTGGTTTCAGCTGCGGTGCGGCGGCGGAAGAAGTTTTGAGTCGGCGAGGAGGAGGAGAAGACAGACGCGTGTGAAAGGTGAGCTTCGAAAAATAGTGTAATTTAAAATGAAAATGTGCTTGGTAAGACATTATACGTTCATGAGTTACATGTTAAAGTTCTGATTTTGTTGCTGCATCGTGTAATGTTACAGATATCTGCTGCATGTTATTCGTAACCGAGCGGCGGCTAACAGTAAGCTAGCAGGCGAAACAGCAAGGCCTAACTTACCCTGATACATCGAGTGTAGCATCGATGTTACACCGAGTATATGTTCACAAATTGTACATTTTAAATTCAAATTCATATCAAGGAAACAGAGTAACCTCTTAGAAAAAGAAAAGTTTGCTGCTGTGAAAACTGTATCACTGCATTATTTTTTTATCATAAGCAACATGCATGGCTATGACCTAACAGTATGACAAACATTTTAAGGTCATGACACACTAACGTTACTGAACTTGATGATGTCATATTTAGCTATCTCTACCTGAAACAGGACTATATTTTTGTGTCTCTGTCTCTCCTATAGGCCTGTATTGATAACTATCTTTTCAATATCTCACTTTACAGGTGTATTGCTGTGATAAAGAGACGCATACCAGGTAAGATACACACACTAAGGGTGATGGGGGCTTGAATGATTGTGAAGATTTTACCATCATTGCTCTTGTTATACACAGGGCCTACAGTAGGCCTATCCATATCCCCACAGCAGCACAGAAACTTAAAATGGGGGTGGGCGGCTCTTAGAGTATTTAGGGATAGTTCACCCAAAATTCAAATTTCACTCATTATCTACGTGCTCGTCTGTAATGTCTCTCTTGTATTGAAGCCCCGACATGAGAAATTTTTCCGCATGTCAGTACAAATCACGTGAGAATTCCATTGACAGAGGAAGAGCAGTGTACCAAGACACTGGGAGCTTCTGCTTAAAATATAGACTTATTTCACTTTTTAAGGAACAATTTCTCATGTTGGGGCTTCAATACAAGAGGGACATTACAGACCAGCAGTATGGAGGTATTTGGATGTTTTTTGGTGTGTCTTTTTGGACCAAGAAACCTGGTCCCCATTGACAACATTATATGGACAAGTTATATAAGTTATTTAATATGGCATTTTTCAGACATCAAATGATGCAACTAATGTTTTAATTTTGGAAAAGTTCAGATTAATATCGATAAAATTACCCAGAAGTTCCTTCAGTGGAAATGCACCTTATGTTGTAAATCTCAGGGCAGGGCTATGGGCTGGCGTTGCTAACAGGAGCAGTGCATTGAGTCTTCTACTGCAATTAAAGTACTTAGGGGCTATTTGGAGATCATACAACCCCACTTAAAAAATGCTGCTATCCCTTTTAATGAAATACCTTTTAATGTTCTTTTTTGCTCTGGATGTAAACTTCCAGGCAACCACGCAAACGGGGAAAATATGACTTGTGGTGCTTCAGTGTGTTGTGTTCAAAGGGGATAATTACTCATCATTCGCACTGTTTTAGAATTATGGTACAAACTCTTTCTCTGTATCTGGATGCAATTCCTGTCATTTATTGCAGTTTGAATAATATACCTATTAATAATTTAAAAAAGAAAGACGTGCCAGATCTATGAATCGAACAGGAATAGGAATCTCCGTGCTTCATGTGCCTTAAATTACATTGATTGTTCTCACAGTATTGTAACCATATTGTTGCTGCTTTAAACAGCCCGATGGCTTCTAACTACTTGCGTGAGTGGAGAAGACGAAGGTCGAGAGCAGATGCTGAAGCTGAAGACAGTGACGCTGAAGATGCTTCTGCACAGGAGCATGAGTCTGATGAAATACAGGAAGCAACCACCTCACAGCAGGGAGAGCAGTCCTTGGTAGAACAAGTGTTGATGGATGATACCTCAGAACTGCATGGTACTTATTCAGATGAGCAAATGGACACAAGCAGTCATGTCGATTCTGACGAAGAGCTAACCCTAGATTTTGAGCATGACATTGTTGATTCAACTTCATCTGATGAACACGTGGCCGAGGCAGACACTTCTGACAATGAGACAGGAACTCTAGCTGGAGATTTGGCTCAATGGGCAACGACAAGCAATCAAACTCTAAGTGCTGTTAATGGTTTGTTGAGTGTTCTTAGAAGACACGGCCATCGTCTTCCAAAAGATGCACGAACTCTTCTCCAAACTCCAAAAGACATTCAGTGCCAGCTGAAGTGCAATGGTCAATATGCCTATTATGGTCTGGAGTCGGGCATTCTTGACTTTCTAACAAAAAATCTAGCCTTCACAGGAGATGTTGAATTGTCATTCAACATTGATGGTGTTCCAGTTTTTAAGTCAACCAAGAAGCATTTTTGGCCCATCTTAGCCACATGTGCTAATGGTGATCCATTCATTGTGGCGCTGTATTATGGAACAGGCAAACCTGAGCCATTATCAGAATTCATTGAAGATTTTATTACGGATTTAGCTGGTTTGCTGGAAAGAGGAGTTGAGTATCAGGGCAAAGTTTACAAAGTGAGCATCAGGGCATTTATCTGTGATGCACCCGCAAGAGCTTTTCTTAAGTGCACCAAAGGCCACAATGCCAGCCAAGGCTGTGAGCGATGTGAGGCAACATCACTACGCATTAACGGTAGGATGGTTTACACAGCCACAGATGTCGCTCCCAGCAGAACTGATGAAATGTTCAGCCAGTTCAAGTATATTAATCATCAGAAGATGCCATCTCCTCTCCTTAATTTGGGGATTAGGTGCATTGAGCAGTTTCCTCTAGATTACATGCACCTGGTGTGCCTTGGTGTTGTCAAACGCATCCTGGTGTTTCTCATTCGTGGACCGTCTAACTGCAAATTACACCGGAGACGGCAGGAGGAGTTGTCAGAAAGGCTGGTTAGCCTGAAGGGAGCGATGCCAGGTGAATTTGTAAGGCAACCCCGGTCTCTGGATGAGATTGGTCGTTGAAAGGCCACAGAATTCCGTCAGTTTCTCTTGTACACAGGGCCAGTAGTCTTGAGCAGTGTCTTACCACAACCACTGTATAGTCATTTCTTAACATTAACAGTCAGTATGTCCATTCTGTTGGAAAAAGATACAGAGAAGAGAAATGCATATCTGGATTATGCAAAGGATCTCATGGATCATTTCGTTGATACAAGCACTGCCTTGTATGGAGAGATCTTCCCCACGTACAACGTACATTCATTAAAGCACCTTCATGAGGATGTCAAATTCTCCAAATGCTCTTTAGATCAGCTGTCATGCTTCCCATTTGAGAATTATCTGCAAGTCATTAAAAAAATGGTTAGAAGCAGCCGCAATCCTGTAGTTCAAGTCACCAAACGGCTTGCTGAGAAGGCCCAGACACTGAAATTACGAAAGCAGCGCCTGCAAACATCCACTGTCATCTCTTCAAAACCACAAGACAGATGCTTTCTGCTACAAAACGAGGACTTTGCCTTTGTGCAAGAAAAAAGAGGTGATGGAACACTCGTTGTTGACATTGTGAGCCAAGATGACACCACCGATCTATTCAAGGATCCTTGCAGTTCCAAACTATTAAACATTGCGTATGTGGACAATTTTGAAAGATCCAAACGCCAACTGTTGAAAATAGAGAATCTGCAAAGGAAAGCGGTTTGCCTACCCCATCAAAATGGGTTTGCTATCTTCCCTGTTCTTCATGATGTGGAGAAATAGCCTTGGATTGTGTGGTATGTTAAATCGTGCAGCATATTTCATTAATTTGATGTGCATTCCTTACCCTTGCATGTATTTTTGTGTTTAAATTAGTGCTGTCAAAAATATAAATACATTTTAACAGTGTCAATTTTTTTTAATGGCCGGTTTTAATGTTCTTTGAACTACAGAAATAAAAAATACAAGATCCGGCTGTAACCCAGAAACAAAGCAATAAGCCTGATTAAAACCTTGATAAACCTTAATAAATAAATAATATTATAAATAAGCCTTGGTTTCACTCTCTGAGGTTCAAATTTTTTTGAATCGACTGACAGCACTGGTTTAAAATCTTAGTCTATCATGTAACTAACTCACTTTTTCCTCCTACTAATCCTAATCCTAATCCTAATCCTAACTAATTCTTCCGGACCACTATGTAGCTCCTTGGCTATCTGGGGTTGGTACATAATTAATGTAATGCATCTGTAGGTGAATTGTTTTGGTCTGTCAGTAGGTGGTTCGACCACGGGTGTTGGGCACTGATAATTAATCACTGTCACTGCATTTTCTCGTTGATGGTGGTGTACTTACGGCTTGCTGCTGTTAACAGATTACTTGATAGACCTATCAAGTAATTTGTTTGTCGTATGTTGTCTGTGCTCACTGTCTTTCTACGCTATTTTTTGTTTTTTTGTCAGGCTGAATTATGGAGTCGGACAGACAAGCATTTAGCGAAGATCTGTTCGATTCGCCAGTTGAGAGGCCCAAAAGAATTCGGCGGAGAAGAATTTTCGAAGACTTCGTAGAAGGTGAGAAATAACATTTTAGTGTTTGTAGTATTGGCAGTCACTTATTAGGGCTTAATGTAATTTTTTACACTGTGATATATGCAGGTGTGACTTCAACAGAAGAGTCTCCACCTCTTTCTCGTAAGTCTTAAGTGGAAACACCCATTCCCCTATGACACATAATAAAATGCAAAAATTACATACTTTCAAATTATTATAATGACTGAGAAAGATAACTTTTTCCACACAGAAAAACAAATTTGTAACCCATTACCGGTACCACCCAAAAAGTTCAAGCAGCAGGTGGAACCCAGCAAAGGTAAATATTTTTTCTGGGTGGACATGTACCGTATTTTCCGCACTATAAGGCGCACTTAAAAGCCTTACATTTTCTCAAATAAACGGCAGTGCGCCTTATAATCTGGAGCGCCTTGTATATGGATCAGTGTTTTTCATGGCCCTCCCGGCGGAACTTTGGAATTAAAAACATCTATATATCCACAGGTTCCCAGGCCCTCCAGATGCCTCCATCCAAAAAAGGCAAGTGCAAGTGTATTCATCCTAATGAATGATATGAACGGCAAATTCAAAGCTTAATGAAACAACTCATATTTTTATATGGGTAGTTGTTGATGAATGAAAACTGTACTTTTGAATGAAATAATCAATTTCTGTGAGTATATAACAGGAGAACATACACAGTGTACCTTTTTTAACAAATTAAAAACATTTCATCTATATATCCACAGGTTCCCAGGCCCTCCAGATGCCTCCATCCAAAAAAGGCAAGTGCAAATGTATTCATCGTATTGAATAATATGAACGGCAAATTCAGAGCTTACTGGAACACCTCATTTTTTAGAAAAGTGTAATTATAGATGAATGAAAACAGTAATTTTGAATGAAATTTATTTTTGTGAGTGTATATAATAGGAGAACATACATAGTGTACCTTTTTAACAAATTAAAAACATTTTATCTATATATCAACAGCTTCCCAGGCCCTCCAGATGCCTCCATCCAAAAAAGGCAAGTGCAAGTGTATTCATTGTAAAGAATGATATGAACGGCAAATTCAGAGCTTAAAGGACAATTCCAGGCAAATTCAACCCGGGGGTGTATGTTACTATCATTTTAGGTCTAAAAGTCTTGTGCGAGACCCTGCTGCCGTGCTCGGTGCATTCAGGTGCAGTTGGAGCAACCGTTTGTGTCATAAACACAGGAATATCGACTCTTTACTTGCTTCAAGTGTACATTTTTTTCAACAGAAAGCGTCGGGTGGCGACTCAAACGACAAGTTTTCTTTACTTGAAGCAAGTCAAGAGTCGATATTTCTGTGTTTATGACAAAAACAGCAGAACTCTAACTGCCCCTGAATGCACCGAGCACGGCAACGCGAGACTCGGGGAGACTTTGAATTAGATCTAGTTTTACAAACATGTCGGCTTGCTTCAAGTAAATAAACTTCTCGGTACATGTTTGAGTCACCATCTGACGCTGTCTGTGGAAAAAAATTGCGGCTTTGAGGGATGTAAACAGGCTAACCAGCGGAACTCGCATCCACTCCATTCATTGCTGCCGTGGCGATGCGGGGACGCGACTACCGCAAAACAGGAGCGATTAAACTGAAAATCTTCACATTCCTTCTTTTAGACCTAAAATGATAGTAACATACACCCCCAAGTTGAATTTGCCTGGAATTGTCCTTTAATGAAACAACTCATATTTTTGTATGGGTAGTTGTTGATGAAGGAAAATTTACTTTTGAATGAAATAATCAATTTTTGTGAGTATATAACAGGAGAACATACACAGTGTACCTTTTTAACGAATTAAAAACATTTTATCTATATATCCACAGGTTCCCAGGCCCTCCAGATGCCTCCATCCAAAAAAGGCAAGTGCAAATGTATTCATCCTAATGAATGATATGAACGGCAAACTCAGCGCTTACTGGAACACCTCATTTGTATTGATATGGATAATTAGTGATGAATAGAAATTGTAATTTTGAATGAAATGGTCGATTTCCATGCATATATAACAGGAGAACGTACACATTTAACAAATTAAAAACATTTATCTATATAAACACAGCTTCCCAGGCCCTCCAGATGCCTCCACCCAAAAAAGGCAAGTGTAAATGTATTCATCCTAATGAATGATATGAATGTCAAATTCAGAGCTTACTGGAACACCTCATTTTTTAGAAGAGTGTAATGGTGCGTTCCAGGCAGGCTTTTTAACCCGTAAGTCACGACTTCAAGTCACCAGTTACGAGTTTGTAGCGTTCCAGGCAAGTTACGAGTTACGAACTGGGAACTGGGAGTAGATCGATCTAGTACGAGTTCACAGGTGGGAAGTTACGAGTTTGACTGTACGTTCTAACGGGTAACCATAGGAACAGGTCGGAAAAATACGAGTTACGGGTTGCCTGGAACGCACCATAATTATAGATGAATTAAAACTGTAATTTTGAATGAAATTGATTTTTGTGAGTATATAACATACACAGTGTACCTTTTTAATGAATTAAAAACATTTGTATATCAACAGCTTCCCAGGCCCTCCAGATGCCTCCATCCAAAAAAGGCAAGTGTAGTCATTGTAATGAATGATATGAACGGCAAATTCAGAGCTTACTGGAACACCTATTTTTTTTATATGGGTAGTTGTCGATGAATGAAAGCTGTACTTTTGAATGAAATCAAAATGTGGAGAACCTTTGTACCTTTAAGAAATTACAAACATTTATCTATATAAACACAGCTTTCCAGGCCCTCCAGATGCCTCCACCCAAAAAAGGCAAGTGCCAATGTAATCATTGTAATGCTCTGTTTGTGACACACATCAAGACTTGAACAGTCTCCATTTAAGGACAATGTTATTTACAAATGTAAATACACAGGTCACCAAGGACTGAAGAGGCATTCATCTCATAGAGGCCGTAAGTAAATAACTAAGTAAATTCAAAGTATCATTTTTAACAGAGTGTCATTACACTTAATTCTGCAGGAATCATGTTAGATTTGGAGTTTGAAAAACTGTACTTACTTTAAATTGTATTTGGATTTTTATGCAGATAAGACTCTGATGCCATCCGCAAATTCCAGCACAATTGCTTCTGGGAGACAAACTTCATCACCACCTATTCGTGGGGGAGTCGATTTAAGAAGTAATTGTAATTTTGGTGCTTTTTCCAAACTGTCCACATAGTTTAATTATTTTTTATCTCATTAAGACACATAACACTACTCACAAAAAATGAGAGCTATTTGACTTCAAGGTGAAATTTCTGGGTGAAGCTAAAATGCATTCTAACCTTTACAAGTGAACTTACTGACCTTCTATAAACTTTTGAATGCACATGTCCAACTGATAATTTTTTCAATCGTTTTTGCACTATTTTCTGTTCTCAGACAAGGAGCATAACGGCAAAATTCACAACAGGAGTTTGATCCATGAATCAACCAGTAAATTTGTTTCTGTTAAAACTTCACACATGTAAAGTTACTGAGAATTGTGCTTGTGGTGTACCCACCACTGTTTGCTTTTTTTTTCTATAAATAATTTGAGATGAGAAAATAACCAGTGCATGCTTCTACTGACATGCTCTACTTTCATGATATATCACTGTAGTGTTAGCCTGTGGATATTCTCATTTGTCCAGGTCATAGTATTTCAAAAGGAGTTTAAATCGAACGCAACTGGACAAAACCAAGTCCAGTTGCGTTCGATTTAAACTCCTTTTGAAACACTGTAGTGTTAACTTTCACTTTTCACCCAGAAGCCAAAGATCCCTAACTTTTTATGAGTAGTGTATTTCTATAACTGCAGTTATGTATGTATGTATATGTATGTTTTGTCAGGATCACCAAGATTTTTGACTAGGGATTCGCCCATGACAGGATCACCATGCCTGAGCCCTGTACAGGTGGACGACCCAAAGGGTAAAAATATATATATATATATATATATATATATATATAGTTATTTTTTTCCATGTGTTTTCAGAGATGTTTTGAATGATTAATCTGATCTTTTTCATAGGTCGGGTGAGACGAACTTCGACACCAATTGACAACAATCTGAGAGGTTATTATTTTTATAATGAAGCTTGAAGTTGTAATGTTGTAATTATGGCTGGAGTCATCTTTCACAATCTGTAATTTAGGGAGTCCGGAAACGACAAATGAGGAACTGCAGTCCAGCCAATTCAGTGCCACACCCACCTGTGAGTTCTTATCAAGGCAAACTAGAAATGTATTACCATGTCAAGTGAATAGGTGTTAAAAGTTATTGACTATTATCACACCTTCTACATTTGGTCTTCCACAGAGGATGCCATGTAATGCTTGAATTACAAATGGTCAAAATTGATAAATGTGTGGGTGTTTACCTCCGGTCGAAGCTCGGTCCCTCCCACCTCCCTATTCCCTGTCTTGACTGTGCTTTCAGTTAAAAGAGTTAGCCCCCCAAATATGTACTTACTGGCGGCTATTAGAGCACAGGCTCGTATTTGTACGCAGACCACTATTTGCTCATCTACAGTTTTTCACCAGCCACCACCAGAAAATTCAGTCATTTAATTGATATCAAGCTGAAGCATTTATGAAATCCTGAAAACACTGCTTGAGTATCACAGGCTGACAGCTTCTCGCATAATTGCACTTTAGAGTTTTCTCTGTTTAGTGGATAAATAATTGAAGCTCTGCCCCCATCGTACATATTTCTCATCGGCTTGACAGCGAGTAGATGACTGAATTTTCATTTCACATATATAAATTGCTATATTGATATTGCAGCGATCTAACGTTTGCAGTCAGATGGTTTCAAAATGTGTCTTTCAGCCGGGTAACTTTTTGCTTCTTTTTCTCAAAGTATCAATCATGACCTCACCCAATGTGGCAATGGATGAAACTGCTGCATCACTCCAGGAAATGACACCGAGACGTAAGTGCTAAGCTTGTTCCTTCAATTCTATAATTTTAATTTTTTTGGAATTACATGTCAACTACATTGTAAAAGGAATAAAGTCTGAATATTATGACAATTTTCATCAGTTACTTGTGCCTTATCAAAATTAAATTTAGCACCTATATGGATATGAAACACCAGAGGTCTTTTCATTAAAATGGACACATAAAGTGTAGACACACAGCAACACAAGTCAATTGACTTTTATCACTCTGTAATTGATATACTGTGATTTTCCCGAGGACCTCATTATAGTCAAGTAGCAAGGTATTTCAGCCTTGAATAATGTCGAGGTTCAAACATGACCCATTTTTTCATTGTAGAACAATGAAACACCTTCAACATTTTATGTTTGAGTTAAAGTTGACTTATATCAGAAATTGAAATACAGGGGTGCAAACTTGTCACCTTTCGGCGAAATTCGCCGTTTTGGATCCCAAATTGGTCATTTGTGTGATTCGTGTAAATCCGCAATAAAAAAAAAATTGAGAGGGGGCGGGGGGTCCGGCGAGGCGAGGCGAAGCAATGCACCTGTCTCTTTAAGGCGCATGCACCTTATCTGGATGACAACGAGTGGTGGCAACACTCCTCTTCTGTCCAGCAATACACACCTGAAGCTTCACTTTTAATACAGACTAACTAACACGACTTTTTGAGCATGGCGAGTGAAGAGTCGGAGCTAGAAGATGCGCCAGCAGCGTTGTATAGGTGCTTGTATGGGACCGCGTGTGTGTGATGATCGCGATCGCGGCCAATTAGCGATTAGCGCGTTTAGCATTATTAGCTCCAGTGTCTCCCTCTTCTCTGGAGGAGGGTCTGGCGAGCGAGACTAGCTCCAGTGCGACCTGTGCAGCAGCAGCAGGAGGAGGAGGAGGAGGAGGAGGAGGAGGTTGACTGACTGTGGCAGGACACCTCTGCCTCTGTTTCACTTTATGTTGCTGGTAAATAATGTGGTTGTAAAAGTAGTAGGCTAAAGTTAAATTATTTTGTATGCACTAATTAAAGGGGCAGAGCTTTAAGAGACATTTTAGCTTTTATATTTTATAAGATATATTTTTTGTAAGAACCACAATTAATAAATATAGGTTATATATTTCAGTGAATATCTAATTGTTCTTAGCATTTGTTAGATAACTTTCTTTGCCCAATAAATTAAAACATGATGGAACTATCATGTCTCCTCTCTTGCAGCCAGAATCTCATCTACTTTTAACCTCAGACTGTCACAATGATGTATCAGATGTCAGACTGCCTCATTCTTTCAGTTTTAACCTGAATATACAAGACATGATTGATTTTCCCAACGATCAAAGTATACGAAACCGAACCGAAAACCATGACCACAAAACCGTGAACTGAACCGTTTGCTTGAACATCTTTTAAATACATATTGCCGCTTAATATGTTTTATGTAACCTATGGCATTTTTAAGCTTCATGTGTGTTATTGGACAGAAAGAGCAGCGCTGCCTCGGAGCATAGCCTACGTACAGAAAACACATTTACATCAATAAATAAATGTTTCACAATGAACCAATCAGTCTGTATTAAATTTTATTTAGTTTGAAGGCAAGGTTTGCAAGGTTCATCTGATGGACATCAAGGGACAGATTCTCCAAGTTTTGCACAGCTTTTGCTCATGCTAAACCTGCATAGGCTGAAGACCCCCTTCACATATTTCAAAACCAAACACAGAGAGACAGATTGTACAGGTTTAACAGGAGCAAAAGCTGTGCAAACCTGAGTAAATCTGGACCCTAGTCTCATGCTAAAATTGACTGTAAATTCACCTTTAAAGTTGGTTTTTAAAAAAAATTCCTCGGGGGAGCATACCCCCGGACCCCCCTAGGGGGTCGGTATCTTGTCACCTTTTTTACCCCTGATGAGTTTGCACCCCTGGAAATATTTAAAGGGATAGTTCACCCTAGAATGATATTTCGCTCATTATCTACTCACCCTCATGTGGACTAAGGGCTGGAAGAAGTTTCAGAGTCCTCCGTCCCTTCTCTGAGTTACAGGGGGTCTCAGCATAGCAGTGCATGTCCATATAACGGTTGTAAAGGGACACCAGAGCTCTTCGTAAAAAAACACACACAAAAAAACATCCAAATACCTCCATGATGCTCGTATGTAATGTCCGTCTTGTGCTGAAGCCCCAAATTGCGTAATTGTCCCGAAAAAAATTAAATAAGTCTATATTTTAAGCTTGTTTGTAGCGGAAGCTTCTCAAAGCTCCTCTTCCTGGTCCGTCCAAATCTCGCGTGATTCGCAGTAACCGCACTGACGCCGGCGGCGCAAATCACGCGAGATTTGGACGGACCAGGAAGAGGAGCTTCGAGAAGCTTCTGCTACAAACAAGCTTAAAATATAGACTTATTTAATTTTTTTTGGGACAATTACGCAATTTGGGGCTTCAGCACAAGACGGACATTACATACGAGCATCATGGAGGTATTTGGATGTTTTTTTGTGTGTGTTTTTTTACGAAGAGCTCTGGTGTCCCTTTACAACCGTTATATGGACATGCATTGCTACGCTGAGACCCCCTGTAACTCAGAGAAGGGACGGAGGACTCTGAGAATTCTTCCAGCCCTTAGTCCACATGAGGGTGAGTAGATAATGAGCGAAATATCATTCTAGGGTGAACTATCCCTTTAAACTTTTTTAAACGCATCAACTTCCTATTTCTAGGGATTTCATGACCAACACAATATTTGGGGAATTGGTCTCCTGTCACCAGTGACTAAACTATTATGATGACATTAACTCTGATATCTACTATATCTTATTACTTTATAAAAATACCACAATCACAGCTTTGTACAGTCTGAACACAGAGTTTATATAAAGTTTATATTAATGGATGTTGATTCACTGTAAGAATGTGATTAAGTTATAATTTCAAACTCTTCAGGCAGTGATCAGTCTGCAGGTTTTTGACTCATTATTCACTGGTCATCTGCATTTTAATTTTACGGGCCAGCAGTGTTTCCAAAAGGATTTAAGGAGACTGTAGTGCGACCGACCGGGATGTTGAAGCAGCATTTAGTTGTCTTGCCCTGTTAAATCAGCAATCTGTCCTTTTGTATTGCAGGTAATCAAGTGAGGCGTTCACCACGCAAAATTCACTCCTGTGAAACCACATCCCCCAGGGTTTCTGCAAAAAGTCAAAAGAAAAGTAGTTTAAACTTAACTTTTTTCATCAAGACTTCTGCCAGCATTTAATTGTACTCTGTTTTTTAATGAATATTTATAATTTATAATTATAAATGCATCTTTAAGAAATCAAATTTTTGCTAATTATGCTTTGCCTGTGTCTCACAGCAAAACAAAAAAACCCATACCCAATGTCGCAAGAACGTAAGTCAAACTTGTTAATCACACTGTTGCCGTGTCATTACCAATATTGGAATAATCTCAAAAGCTTTTCTTTGGCTCAGTAGTTGTTGTGTTTTGTATTTATTTTATCAATTCAGGATTCCAAAGGAAGGTGGTTGGGATGTTCTTGGACATCAAAGACCAACTCCAGAGGATTGAGGCCTCTGTGGGCACTATCCAAGATCACGAAATAACCATAAAGAAAATTCAAAATGAAAATGATGTGGCCGACTTTGAAAATCAGCTCAAACAAAAAAAAACAATGGAAACAATGGTTATTACAATTTTGGATTTTCATATTTTTTTCAGGATTAGAGAAGTATTGTTTAAGGTAAAGCATTTGTGTTCTGTCATTACAGATAACCTTGTTGTCAAGAGTTGGGGGGAGGAACGTCAAAGACTGCACCACAAAGTGCATGAACAGGTATGTGTCTGAACAAAGACCGTTTTAACTGTAGACATATTACAGAGGAAATAAACATGATTTTTCCATGGCTATGCTACATTTTTACCTTACTTAAAGGGACAACGAGGAGTTTTGGAAAAGCGAAGGGTTTTCACACTACCTCCGTGCGCACCATAGCATTCTTCCACCTCGCGCAAGACGGACTCATGTTTTCATTCATTAATAATTAAAGTCAGAGGTTCAAAGAGGTTCAGTTACCGTCGTAGTTCCGACCATAACGCCGCTATAATCGCCGTTATTCTCATTCGCGTCTGTGAAACCAAAAGTAAGGAAACGCTGGTCGGCTCGACCAGCATCTCCACCACCACTAATAATAACAAAATAACGATAGAGAGAAAACGATATATTGATCGAAAATGGAACGATTAACAAGTGTGGGTAGCGTAGATTCATCCACATTAACATGAGACAGTTTTATAACCGAATAGAAACTCCCCGTTGGCCCTTTAATACCTCCAGAGTAATTGTGTAAATAACACTCTTTGAAACTCTTTTGGTACTGTTTTTATTTTCTTTTGTTATATGTACAAAATACTAACAGGAATTTTGTCATACAGGCTCATGACAAATGCTGTAATGGCCAAATACAACATGCACGGAGGGGGACAACGTGACAAAATGGCCTTCAAGGTCACACGGATGTATCACCTCATCAAGTGTAAGAAACTAAGATTGACATAACTGAAATTACTGAATGGGTTTCATTTACATGTGGCTATCCTGGACTCAGCTGGGCTTCCATGGCACAGACTTTTAATCAGTGTTCCTATGCAAGTATGGAAAAATATGGAATTTGTTATTATTAATTTCCTTGTTGGTTCCTAGACTTTTAACAAAGTTCTATTTCCTAAAACACACAATTTATAATATCTAAAAAAGCAGTGGATCGATCTTGATATTCAAGGTGCTTGGCAGTGCAGTTAAACAGTTTGTATGAGAGCTGCAGTACACATCCCAGAAAACATACATCCTCTTTGGGCAGATTGACATGTGGACTGCCCAGTTTGTTTGTGTTTCTTCTATAAAAGGCTCTTTTCAGGTTTTGCTTGTAATCACGTAAAATCCGGAGTATGTGCAGTGTCTTTTCTCTTTCTCTCTTGATAACTCACAGTCCACATATAAAATGAAAGTTATGAAAACATAAACTATTGAGAGATGCCTGAAAACCACGAAATGGACCTGATCCGAGAGTAGTCTATATTGTTAACTATCTGAGCCTGTTAGTTTGAAAAAAAATGCCCGTTTATACGGCGAACTTTGATGGGAGCCACTTGCCCAATGGAAGAGCGTTAGCTGCAGGCTGCCTGCCCAGCTCAATACTGCAGCGACCTCATTAAAAGTATTATCCATCACTCACATATACAGAAAAAAAATATGAAAACAGGGCCCAGGTTGAAATAAACTGAAGTTGCCCTTCAACTTTCAAGTGAGGCCCTGTCTTGGTCATTGGTGTTACAGCGATTAATGCAAACAAACCCATTTTTGTTTATTTTATTTAATTCGAGATTGATCCTGCAAAGCAAATTCAGTTCCCAAAGACAGTACAGCAGTTTGAAAAGGTCTATGAACTTTTAATGTGCAGCTCTAAATAAAAACTTATCTGGGTTTGGTCTTGACTCTCCTGTCGGCCTTCTGGGTCAAATTGAACCAATCTGTCCACTTCCTCCATCCTTCCTTCTTTCCACAATCTTTTTCCCTTCCTTCCTTCCTTCCCTATTTCCTTCCTTCTTCTTCCTCCTCTATTGATCCAATTGACCCTCCATTTTTCTTCCCTTCCTTCCTTCCCTTCTTTCCTCCCATCTTTCCCTTTATCTTTAATCCTTCTTTCCCTTCGTCATTCCTTCTTTCCTGTAGATGCTTCCGCATGTATGTGTGTGAGTTCAATGACCATACATCATCTCCAAAGAGTGTATTTTTATTGTAGCTCCGAGAGCATGGAGTGGCAGACTTACTTTTAGCCTAGCAGGCATAAACAACTGAACCCAAACATCCACAAATACACACAGGCGGCGCGACCCCTACTGGGCACAACAGGGATCATCATGAATGATCTACATTTTCCCTTTGTACTTCCTTCCTTGACCCAGGTGGACAACAGGATGGTTAAAGAGGAACTCTTAAGGATTCCATCCTCAAACCTGCTCCATGTGTCCCTTAGCTCCAGAGTCCTAATGCTGGTTAAATCAATGACTTGTAACTAATGCCTATAGGCTTTATAAGGAACCATCAGAAGATTCAGGCTACTGTGTGGGTCTAAGAAGTGGTTATGTCATTACTCTTTCAAATCCCAGGACAAAGTCTTACTGTAATTTATAAAGTGCATTTTACATCTGAATAGGTGCTCTATAATTTTTTTTTTCTTGTGTCCTCTCTCCAGCTGCTGTGAAAAGATGGAGTATTCAGGCCACAGATGTGGAAATAGAGAGCGCAACAATGAATCATTTGAAGCATGCGCCAGCCAGAAGCGGGGGGAAGGAGTAGCCTCCTTGGCTATGACTTGACAAAAAAAATTTTCTCTAATAAATATATTTGTTTTACTTGTTTATATGTGTTCAATATAACCAGTTGAATAGATCTTGTCCTGAATGCTTTCCTTTTATTATTCTACCTATTAGTCCATGCACCACTTGTATTTTACAGTATAGCCTAGGTGAACATCACAAGGATATTTTAAACCTTCAGGTTTATTTGCTATCAAAGTTTCCGTCAGGTTCACTTTTCCAAAAATGCTGATGTGATTTGATGTCTTTGACTTTTTGAAGTCAATGCAGCTTGAGATTTTTTTTTTTTTGCTAAAATTGAGAAGTTTGTTCAAGTATGTGTAGATTAGAGCATTGAGAATTACACATAGGATATGCAGCACAAGATCTGTGCTTTTCATAGAATTTCTAGATATGATAATGCCAGTTATAGACACCTTTTGAAATGCAATACATTACATGTGTAGACAAAAAGGTTGAAATGTAAGCTATATTGCAATTCGAAACGACAAAAGTCGAAATGTTGATGTAAAAATTATGCCGTCTAATAGCCGTCGAAAAGACGTCGGTCATGGCACAGACGTCTGAAAAACTTAAATTTCAGCACCTCATATCGACGTGGACTCGACCTCCAAGATCGACGTGAAGTAGACAAGACGTCACGTAGAGACGTTGAAAAGTCGTCTATATGGCGTAATATTGATATGGGTTGTAATAGCCTGCTTTGTAAACCGTAGATATGTCGTCTAAACGACGTTGAAACAGCGTGAACTTATGCCGTCTATGAGCCGTCGAAATGACGTCGGTCATGGCACCGACGTCAGGAAAACTTTCATTTAAGCACCTCAAATAGACGTAGAATCAACCTGTTAGATCGACGTTAATTAGACGTGAGATAGACGTCATGAAGTAGCCTGCTCTGTGAGACGTTGATAAGTCGTCTAAACGACGTTGAAACAACGTAAAATGATGCCGTCTATTAGCCGTCGAAATGACGTCGGTCATAACACCGACGTCAGAAAAACTTTCATTTGAGCACCTCAGATCGACGTCGAATCAACCTGCCTGACCGACGTTAATTAGACGTGAAATAGACGTCAAAATGTTTGCTGGGCAGCGTTGTGACCTCAACCATGGTCGATGAGAGCAGAAATGTTGTTGTAGGCCTGTGCATATTCTCATTTGTCCAGGTCATAGTATTTCAAAGGAGGTTAAATCGAAAGCAACTGGACTTCTACTGAGTCTCCAGACCAGTTAGTTGGACCAGTCCCAGCCTGGTCAGATGCTACATGAACTGATGAAGCCTCTTGGATGAGAGGTGAAACGTCTTCCTAGACAAATAACTAAGTCCAGTTGAACCTGCTTTGAAAAAAAAAAAAAGTTGTTGGCGGGCTCGTGAATTTTTTTTTGACACGAGTCAAAAAGAGCGTCAAACCGCGTATCTCGCGTTTGGTCGCGCGTCACAACTCGAGCGAAAAAAAAAGCGTTCCTCGTGTTTGGTGGGAAGCCCCTTGTGGGTCTTCCCACCAAACACGATGAAATAGACGAAGACGCGAAGGTCCCGTCGCACAAAACAAATCGGGTGTATTGCGTCGCAAAAAAAAAAAAGTCGCGTCTACCGCGTCGCGCGCCTAATCGCGTCTCGCGCCTAATCGCGTCTTTGCGTCACGGCCTTTTACACCGCGGACGTAACGAATAAACGGTGACGGTGTGAACGAACAACATAGAACAGGACCAGACGTGGCGTTGTTTCCTCTTTTCACCGACAGCTCCACTCTCCCTTACTTACACTAACTACTGTTATTGTTGAGGCCAGAGAATTGTGGGATTTGTAGTTTTTGACCAATCGCAGGTTGTGCTCTTTCTTTTTGTGATTTTCCTGGTTCACACATGTATTTTTTTTTAGGGGCAAATGCGAGTGAAATGCTCGTCCATGGTGGGCATAAGAAAATTTAAGACCTGTCTAAAATTATTTAAGACTTGAACACAATAATTCAACAAATTTAAGACATTTTAAGGCCTAAAATTTAGATTTTCAAATTTTAGACTTTTTAAGACCCCGTGGATACCCTGTTATTTCATATAAAAGTTTAAGTGCATGCATATTTTATGATGCTGTGTATTTCAGGTGTAGGTTAATATACACACACCTCAGGAGGCCTGTTGACTGGTTAAAACAAGGTAATCAGTAGATGGGAATTAACTTCAGATTTAGTCACGGATCACCTTCAAACTCTCCTTGTCATGATATTTGAATTAATTATACATCAACACCAGCATATATAGGATTAACACAACATACAAATGAATAAAATGATCTAAAAGTATACATTTGTTTATTATTAATTGGATTATTCAACAAAATGTTAAAATTATAAAACCATCCTTCAACTTAAAGCCCGAGGCGACGTCTTTAAACAGTTTATTTTGCTCATCAAATGAAGAGAAATTGACTCTGGAGCCTGAAGTCTGTGATTATTGATTAGGATTTTCAATCAATCACTTTTTAATCAAAACACAGCTGCGTTTTAATCTTCACTGTTTCTGCTCCAACTAAGATAAATAAATCATAATAACATCTGTTCTTTGTCGCAGCAGAGAGAGTGAATCACTGCGATTCATATGTTTATAATTTGCATAATGTGATATTATGTGATAATGAAGTTTAGGTGAAGAGGTGCATTCTGGGAAATATTTTTTGTGAGTTGATGAAATTACTTATCAATATGCGCTTCCATTTAGACATGATGACGATAAAGTGCAGGACAACACGGTGTTAAAAACAGTTTCTTTTTTTAAAAGGATTTGTATTTCCATGCTTTTATTTTGAAGGGATGCTGCATGTTTTAGAAGCCTTACTTCTGATTTCCTGTTTGTCAGACTCAGTTTATTGATCTGGTCACATCGATTATTGATTGAAAATGTTTAATTTTTCTAATTTATTTACTTTACGTGTACATACTTTCTTTTCTTTGTCTTGTTTATTTGATGTTTGTTTATTTTATTTCATGCTCTTATATCTTATGTTTTGTATTTATTTATATTTACAAGTTTACTATTTGCCTTATTGGTTGTACATCGATTTATTTGCAAAATAAAGTAAAAAAGCAATAAACAAAACACCAACAGAGGGTTGAACAGCTGAGTCATGTGAGTGGCGGTGAGCGTCCGTTACCTTGACGCCGGCGATCTCGATCATGAACATGGCGGCGCCCAGCACGTGTCCGGCGTGGTAACACCAGAACTTGATGCCGGCCACTTCCTTCACCTCGTGGAAGTTGATGGTCTCGATCTTCTCCATGCTGTCCTCCAGGTCCGTCTCCGTGTAGAGCATGTCGTCTGCCGAGATGTTACTGTCACACACACACACACACACACACACACACACACACACACGCACACACACAGCATCAACACACAGCTCCGTCACAGCTCCACCTGAGCGACAGGCAGCATCACTCCCTCTCTCTTTGTCAGCTGTAAAGTGACTGAGTGTGAGAGTCTGTGAGGGTCCAGATACTATAAACATGAATGGAACAGCACCTACCCCCTTTCATGTTACCTTGACAACAACATGTTGACTGATAATTTACAGTTTACTTTCAGAAGCACAAGGTGTGTGAGGGACAGACTCACAACAACAAATGCTCTTGGATCAGATCTGATCAAATCATCTAACAATAACCAAAAAACTACACGTGTGTGTGTTGTTATGTGTGTTGTGACAGGAAACAGCAGCGAGTGTCCTCCTCCTGAAAACGCTCCCGATAAGACGGCGTGTCTGGACAGCGGCGAGTGTCTGGACGGGGAGTGCGTTCCTTTCTGTCAGGCCGTCCTGAAGCTGCAGCCCTGCGCCTGCAACGGTAACGACCACACCGGCGTGAGACCAAGGTGGTGGTGGTGATGATGATGATGATGCATCCGTCTCAGTCTTGTATCTGTTCCCTCTCGTCTCTATAGAAACCAACGCGTCGTGCAGAGTCTGCTGCCGGAGCACCAGCGGCATCTGCGCCCCCTACCAGGACAAGACGGGCAACTTCCTGTTCCTGCGTAAAGGGAAACCCTGCACCGTGGGCTTCTGTGACGGAGCGGTGAGTGGAAACACACACACACACACACACACACACACACAGCAGCTTTAAAACACATTGAAGACAAACTTCTAGCTCAACTACTATGAGTGTGAAAACTATTTATTTGGAACTGAGTTTAGGTGTAATCACAAAGAAATGGCTTAAACCATCTGTTGATGAATGGTATGACATCACACTCATTCCAAATTTGAAGACATCTGAAAGCATTGGAAAGGTATATTTCCCTGAAAAGCCCCTCTTTTGTTTAAGTTTTTGGTTAATTATTTATTTCCTTGTGTTATTATAATAGAAAACACCCCATGTTCACGTGTTATTATATAAAATGCTTTGTAAAAGGGGGAAACCCCCCCCCCCCCAAAAAAAAAAAAACACATTAAAGACAAGCGGGATGTGAGTGTGTGTAGGTGGGTTTACATGGAGACTTTTTCCTCTTTCTGATTGAATCCTTTCTGAATGAGTCTTTCAGGTCAACTGTTTACATGATTTTATTTTATTGTTTTATACTTTTGATCGATTTAAGAAAAGGTTTATTCTGCCTCTGTGAAACCGAATGAAACTTGATTTGGTTTGGGCTTGTTTGTTGTGATTGAGCTGTTTATATGGAGCATTTTCATTCAGTTTGGACTCTAAACCGAATCTAATCTGAATATTTGGCTCCATGTAAACAAAGCTTGTGTGTGTATGTGTGTAAACACAGCTTGTGTGTGTGTGTGTGTGTGTGTGTGTGTGTGTGTGTGTGTCTCCTGCAGGGGAAGTGCATGAAGCAGGTGCAGGACGTGGTGGAGCGTCTGTGGGACTTCATCGACAAACTGGACATCAACACGTTTGGGAAGTTTCTGGCCGACAACATCGTGGGTCGGTGGTGGCGTTCTCTCTGCTCTTCTGGGTTCCTATCAGCATCCTGGTCCACTGTGTGGTGAGTCGCTCCGTTCTGTCTCTGTCAGGAACTAAACTACACACTGTCAGTCACACTGTCTGACTGACGCGTTACAGAGACGTATTACCACTGTATTTTCATGAGTATTAAGGGATTAAGGTGCTACAGACAGAATCTGAAGATGATAAAGTCTTTCCTGTCTTTAGTCTGTATAGGTCAGGTGGACAGTCATTTAAATATATATTTTATAAGATGTGCAGAGATTAGTTTAGTTTACTCTTGTCTTTTGTCTTTTCTTCTGTGAACAACCTCCTTCAGGATTAATAAAGTTTCTTTATCTTCTTCTCTCAGGACAAGAAGCTGGATAAACAATACGAGCAAACCACAAAGTCTCTGTTCTTCCCCAGTGTGAGTATCTGATTGTGTGTATTTTAGGGATGTCACAATTACTTGTTTTTCACAATTAATGTAATGAAATTGCAGCAAAAGGAGGAAATATGTCTGATACGAATCATTACCTGGGAGAATGGAGGCTCTCTGCCTTCCACCTATAGCGTCTCTTGGCTGAAAACCAACCTTGTAAGATCAGAGCCTCCGACCCGGTGTCCCAGCTCTCGTCTCTGCGGCACCGCCACACAAACGTAACCCGTAATCTCTTGTTTATGACAGATAAGACTACACAGATATACACATGGTAACATGGTAGATGATAAATAACGTTATCCACCGCTCCATGGATTGATTTCTCACCGGCTTCGTTGTTGAAAACAAACGCACATGGAGGAGAGGAGGTTAGAGACACAGAGAGTTCATCTTTAACCATCAAACTAGGGATGTCACGATTACTTATTGTCACAATTAATCGTGGTATTAAACGCCACAATTAATCAATCGTAAAGATTTCTAAATACTGTCACTCTCCAAAAAAGATTGTCGGAACCGTATCGGCAGATGTAGCGCCAAAGTAAAGGTAAATGCACAGAAACTGGTCCATTTACCTCACGTAACATTAAATTGGTAGGAATTTAAATGTCGGTGTGCCATTTGTAATAATAAAATGTAAAAAATTATTAAAATAAACTCAAACATTTGGTATAGATGACAATTAATGACTTCAATATTTCAAATACTTCCTCTGGGGGAGTAATAATTGGTCCTATATTAATAGATACTTAAAATATTTTGTGTATATTATCAATAATGTAGTTATATTTTGACTATATATTTGATTTTACACATTCATATATAGTGTTGTGAAATTAATTAATGCATAATAATCGTGGTAATCGTACTACCGTGATTATTTATCCAAGAAAATTTATAATCGTGACATCCCTACATCAAACTCAACTGACTCTGTTCATTTTCCCAGAATGCCGAGCTCCTGAGCAGCCTGGAGTCCGCGTCCGTCCGGATCTTCAAGCCTCCGACCTTCCCGACCACCAACCTGCGCTTCCAGCCGTCCGGTCCGCAGCAGACCAGCACGCCGCCGGTCTCCGGCTTCGGCTTCGGCCCCGGTCCAGACTCCTGCTGTCATCTTCCTCACCATCCTCCTCCTCCTCCTGCGGTGGCGGCCCCTCCTCCCCCTCCTCCCCCTCCTCCTCCTCCTCTGGACTCCCCCCGCATGGCCACCATCCAGGAGGACCCGAGCTTCGACTCCCACCTGGACGAGGAGGCGCTGCAGGAGGCGTTCGGCCGCCCGGCGCAGCGCTCGGAGCAGCGGCGGCGCTCCTTCGAGGACCTGACGGAGACGAGCGCGGTGAGTCGCAGCGAGAAGGCGCTGATGTTCCGGCTGCAGAGGCAACACCAGATCGACACCAAGGAGACGCAGTGCTGAGGACGGGACGGGACGGGACGGACGGGACGGACGGTGCCCGGTTTGTCCCGCTCACGTCCTCCTCCTGTGCTGGTTTCACAAACTTTTACGACTTTTTTTATTTTTTATTTTCTTAAAGCGGCTCCGTCCTGAAGCCGCCGCACTGACGCTTTGTTGCTGCAGCAGATCTCAGTCTGGTCACATCGAGACACATTCAATCAGAAAAACGTTTTTATTGAATTTAAAGGACAATTCCAGGCGAATTCAACTCGGGGGTGTATTTTCATATCATTTTAGGTCTAAAAGAATGAATCTGAAGATTTTCAGTTTAATTGCTCCTGTTTTGCGGTAGCTGCGTCTGTCCGTGCATCGCCACGGCAGCAATGAATGGGAGTGGATGTAAGTTCCACTGTTTAGGCTGTTTACATCCCTCAAAGCCGCAGTTTTTTTCCACAGACAGCATCAGATGGAGACTCAAACATGCACCGAGAAGTTTATTTACTTCAAGCAAGCCGACATGTTTGTAAAACTAGATCCAATTCAAAGTCTCCCGGAGTCTCGCGCGAGACCCAGTTGCTGTGTGCGGTGTGTTCAGGTGCAGTGGGAAAAGCTACCGTTTGTGTCATAAACACAGGAATATCAACTCTTTACTTGCTTCAAGTAAAAAAAACTTCTCTGCGCATGTTTGAGTAGCCATCTGACGCTGTCTGGGGAAAAAAATGTACACTTCAAGCAAGTAAAGAGTTGATATTCCTGTGTTTATGACACAAGCGGTAGCTCCTACTGCGCCTGAATACACCAGCACTGCAACTTGGGTCTCGCGCGAGACTCCGGGAGACTTTGAATTAGATCGACTTTTACAAACATGTCGGCTTGCTTGAAGTAAATAAACTTCTCGGTGCATGTTTGAGTCTCCATCTGACGCTGTCTGTGGAAAAAAAATGCGGCTTTGAGGGATGTAAACAGCCTAAACAGCAGAACTTACATCCACTCCCATTCATTGCTGCCGTGGCGATGCGGGGACAGACACAACTACCGCAAAACAGGAGCAATTAAACTGAAAATCTTCAGATTCATTCTTTTAGACCTAAAATGATATGAAAATACACCCCCGAGTTGAATTCGCCTGGAATTGTCCTTTAATTACAATCAGAGTTCAACCGATTATCGACCGATATTTCCCTTTTTTTTTTTGATAATCGATATCGGCCGTTTTTTTTTCACCGATAACCAATAAAATAAATGTATTTTTAAACGCATAAACGCACTCCTTTGGCTCTAACGAAGCCGTCTCTCTTGGCTGTTTAACAATGTCCCAAAGGTTTTCACAGTGAACAAAACAGAAACAAACTGTTGACTGTATTCAGTCTGATCCCTGGTGTGTTATTTTAAATTCTGACACCAAAGTTTTCATTTTTACTGCAAATGAATATCGGTTAAATATCGGTTTCCTTGATTACTAATAATCGGTATCAGTATCGACCCTGATAAAACCATATCAGTTGATCCCTAATTATAATAAGAAAAAGAAAAAGAAACAAAACGTCTCCTCCAGTCGTCGTCCTGTGTGGTCAGACGTGGTTTCAAATCGCTGCTCCGTCCGTCCTCTCCGCGTCTCTTTAACGTCCTTTAGTGACTCGAACTAACATATTGTCCTGTTGAAGCTGTGGCAGCGAGGGGCCGCTGCTGGGTATCGAACCTTCTCCAGGTATCAAACCGTCGTTGGTGCTGATTGAACGGTGCTCAGATCAGATGTTGCTTCCACAATCAAACTGTGTTTAACTGTGGTGATCGATCATCTGTTCAATACTTTTAGTCGTCCAATAAAAATGTTTGCTAAAGCTCCGATTGGTCCCCGCCAGCCACCGTAACAAACTCAGACCAACTCGTCTTCTGATGACACACTACACGATACGACCAGCAACTGTACGCTCCTACGTCGTTTTTAGTTTCTTGAACGTCCCACCAAAGATTTTTTTTTGCTCCTGAATGTTACACGTTTATTTCTGTTACATAAAGTCGTCGTTCACTTTTATAGCTGAAGCCCGGCTCTCGTTTTTAGTTCCCTAAAGGCCAAATGTAACGCTTGTTGTAAGCTCAGTCATCAGTCAAACTGTTGCTGAGTTGAACTTAATGTTTTAAAAAGGTTCAACTTCAATGTGACAACATTTATGTGCACGAGTTTCTGTCTAATGAGAGAAAAACATTTATTTCTAACTGACGCTATTGAGACAAAGTGTTTGTCACCAGCATTTTATAGAAACAGCATCAACACAACATGTTGTAAATAATGGATAATGTTGTTAAAAGCTTTAGAAAATATTATATATTTTATCACAACAAGCACAAAAAATGCCAAAGATTTGACGTTGTCAACTTCTAATTTGTGGTTATTTGATGTTTTTTTTTTGTCTTTACATCAGAATCAATTGGTTTTTTTTTACTGTGTGATAGACTAATTGATTAATTAATAGTCAAAATGATTATTAGTTGCAGCTTCAAAAGGTCAAAGTGCACTGAGAGTCAATGACACGTGCAGCTGCCAAATAAAAAAACAGTAAAAGTCAAAAACACAGAGGTCAAAGTTTTATTTTTAAGGCTCAAAATGTTTTTATATTCTATAAATGATATTAATAAAGTACAAATAGGGTTAAAATAGGTTTGGAGAGTTTAAAGGGTTAAAAAGTGTTTCTGTTTTAAGACTCAGTGGGAATCGAACCCTTGAACGTGACAGTGTTAAGTGCCTTCAAATCGACCCACTGAGCTACATGAGACTGTATTTTATATCACATAAATGTTCATCATCTCCTTAAAACCACTAAAACCTGTCAATCAATTTTATTTACTGTGTATCACATCTGCAACAATAAGCTGATTAATTGATTGAATGTTGATCAGCAATGAAACAAATAATTTAAGTCGTTTTTCAGTCAATAATTGTGATTGATAAATGGATAGCTCAACTGTTTTTTTTTTTTTTTTATAATAAATTGAATATTTGATTGAAGGGACTTTTGATACATTTTAAGTTACATTGGGCATTTTTTTTTTTTACTATTTTGTAAATTTTTATAGACAAAATGTTAAATCACTTAATAAAAATAAAGGAAAAACTTAAAACTTCAGTATAAAATTGTCCTAACCTAAACAGTTTTAAAACACCTCCCTGTTATTTTATTTTATCCTGGTTTGAGGTCAGTTATCTGAACATTTCACCTGTTTGTTTCTTACTGTACGAGGGCAGGTTATTATTATTACTGTGTGTATATATATATCTTTGTATAAAATATCGTTGTGTTGTTGCTTTTGTTGCTTTTATTTTTGTGACTGTCTGTTTTATTTGTGGGGGGGGGGGGGATAAAGACACAGAATGTTAAAACTTCAGAGTGTTTTCAGCTGTTTGGTTTGTGTCACTCGAGCTGTTTGGTACCAGAGTTTATTCTCATCACATGTTTTTACTGTGTCAGATTTATTTTGTGGTAAGTTTTGTGTTTTTTTTGTTTTTTTGTCGATTGATTGAAGCCATATTATCGTTTTAAATGTTTATTTTTTGACATGTCAGAGCTCAAAGTGCCTTCTCTTCTCCTGTGGTATTCAAATGCACTTGTCAGTATTTTTAATATTGTGTCTATCTGATACTGTGTGTGTGTGTGTGTTGAGTCCTGTACACTGTGATGTGTGTGTCTGTGTGTTATGTACATGCTGACGATCGTCTGTATTGATCCAATTAAAGGTCGGTTGCGAGTCATGTTGTTAACGTCACTGTGTCGTCGTCGGACTGAGGCGTCCGCTCAGTCTGCCCTTTCACAATAAAACGTTCTACTGTCTGATTTAAAGTGCTGATCGATAAAGAGTTTTTATTGATATTCTGATATTTTATCAACTCACGTTTCTTCCTGAGTGTAGGAGAACATTTTTAAATATTCTGCTTTAATGTAATTTATTGACTATTTTAATCTCTGGTGATTTTATTTTTATATTTTAATCTAAAAATATCAATATTCAGACCAAGATGAGATCGACTTGCATCATAAAAACATAAAACCTGTAGCCAAAAAATATTAACGTTAGTGTAAAAAAGAAAATACTCTAAATTATTTATCAATAATTAAAATATTTTGCAGATAAATTCTTGTAGAAAATCTAAATTAATGAAAAAAATAAAATAAAATTCTGTTTTCCAGTTTCTAAAATGCAACAATTTTCTGCTTTTATTTAACAATACGAACATTTTTGATGATTTTAACCTTAATTTTGTTTCATAGAAAACAAGATGATTGATAAATTATCTTCAGTATTGATGATGTCATTGTTGTTTCACTCACATTAAATCTAACTCACTTTTTATCTTCGAGGACAGAAACTCAGTGACCCTCTCTCTCTCTCTCTCTCTCTGGACAAATGTTTATTTTCCTTGTGAAGAACTCAAACTTTTGTTTTATAGACAAATCAAGTACAAAAACAATCAATCAATAAAGGTATTGGTGGTCCGTCTCCTGAAGCCGATTCCTTTGGAACCAAGTTTCCAACGAAGAAGCTGGAAAAACTCAAAAGTCCTCGAGTCAAAGAAATGAACGAACGAACATCTGCATCGGTCCGTTATCGACCGATTATTGGCCATCGATCGATACTACGAGGACTGAAGAGAGTGTGACAGAGAAACGTCAGTTCATCGTCCACCGCTACATCACCGACGGCAACGCGCTGCTGCTGCTGCTGCTGATGACATCACAGAGGGGGCGTGGCGTGAAGGCGGGGCTCAGGGCGTCGTAGAGACGGTGGACGGCCACTTCGACCATCTCCCTCAGAGAGTCGTCGTCCGCGCAGGTCACGGCCTGAGGGTCAGAGGTCAGAGGTCATCATGGTGTTATCAGCTGATTATTGAGTATTGATTTATACCCAGGGTTCCTACACATTTGAAATTTCCAAATTCCATACTTTTTCCAGACCCTAATTTCCAGACTTCTCAGTAAAAAATGTTCAATAATTTGTGATATTTGAGTAAATAGTTGTGCATTATATAAACAAATCATGCAATTAATCATTTGTTTTCATTATTCTGAATGTGTATGCCATTATGTAACCAAATAATTTCCAGGAGATTGTAGATATAGGTAGCACATACAAAAATAATTAACCCAGATAACTTCAGATAAGACCAAACCCAGATAAGTATTAAAGGTTGACTACGTAGAATTACAAGAAAAACAACAGGAAAAGAATTCCAGCAGTCGATTGCCAGACCGTTGCTAGGTAAAACTGGCCGTTGCTAGGGACTCCGCTCTGATCAGAGGACACAGAGGAGGAGGACTAAGCAGGATATTTACCTTATGTTTCATTTTTACCGTCATTAACAGCATAATAAATGACTTGTAGCTTGTTACAGGGAGAGTGGAGGCTCTCTGCCTTCACACCGCTGCTGCTCAGAGCCTCAGAGCCTCCGCTGTCACTGCTCTCGTCAAGTTGAAAAAAAAAAAAAAAAAGGAGCTCCGTGGCACCGAAAGTCCGCGACGATAAACGTGTTTATGACAGATAAGACTACACAAATACACCCATCCTAACAAGTATATGATGATCCATTGATCCACCGATTGATTATTAAAAAGGCTTGGTTGGAAACAAACGCATAGGACCGGGAGGAGGCAGGAAAACAGCGGAGAACTGAGCCACGTGTCGGCTACAGGCAGGTACGAATGTAAACAGAACGTTGACAGAAAGTCATTGTCGAGCCCGTCAAAAAAATTAAAAATAATAATTCAGACTAAAAAAAATTTTTTTATGGAAAAGCAATACTTTCATTCTGTACCCCTCTAAAGGCCCCATGGATGTATTATTTTTGAAAAAAATATAGCTTTTAATAAATATTATTCAACCTTTAAGTATTAAGCCAGATCATTTCCATACAATAATTTCCATTTTCCATACTTTTCCAGACCTGGAAATGTATAAAATCAAATTCCATACTTTCCCATACTTTCCATACTTGCGTAGGAACCCTTTAAATACCATTATGATGAACCAGACGTTAAAGGGATAGTTCAACATTTTGGCAAATTCTCCTATCACCATAATTCCCTTGGTCGACCAATAGTCGTCATTAGTCGACTCATCATGTCACGACTTCCTGTATCTGGCCCTTCAAATTAAAAGCCCTATAGCCTTTATATATAGTTCAGTTATATTGATTTTGACTTAATTTTGACAAGACAGGGCTCCAAATGTTTTTTTTTTTTTTTCCTGCGACCAATCGACCATTGAAATTTTGGTTGGCTAATGATTTTTTTTGGTCAACCATAGAGCACTGGAAAAGCGAGTAACGACACGCATTGGTCCAATGGAAGCGCCTCCTGATGGCGGAATATGGTTTTGCAAAGCGCCCAAGAACTGACATCTCTGCATTGTTGGTGAATGAGCAAGTGTGGTATTTTCAATAATTTAAGGACATTTATAGATCACCCACATTAATAGCATCATTGAGGATCCTTTACAGATAAACATTAACACATAGGAGAGTAAAAAACAACAAAAAATAGTTGTTTACATGAATGTTTCAATCTACATTTTGTAATAAAGGCAAGGCAAGGCAAGGCAAGCAAGCAAGGCAAGGCAAGGCAAGGCAAGGCCAAGGCAAGGCAAGGCAAGGCAAGGCAAGGCAAGGCAATTTTATTTGTATAGCCCGTTTTTACAAACAGTTTGTCTCAAAGGGCATTACATGGCATCGTAACAACATCCTCTGTCCTTAGACCCTCACATCAACTGAGGAAAAACTCCATGGAAAACCCTTTTAACAGGGAAAAATCGGAGAAACCTCAGGGTGAGCAACAGAGGAGGGATCCCTCACCCAGGAC
>NC_140924.1:7037851-7236648 GCF_045865225.1 Trachurus japonicus
ATTGCCGATCGATCGATACTACGAGGACTGAAGAGAGTGTGACAGAGAAACGTCAGTTCATCGTCCACCGCTACATCACCGACGGCAACGCGCTGCTGCTGCTGCTGATGACATCACAGAGGGGGCGTGGCGTGAAGGCGGGGCTTAGGGCGTCGTAGAGACGGTGGACGGCCACTTCGACCATCTCCCTCAGAGAGTCGTCGTCCGCGCAGGTCACGGCCTGAGGGTCAGAGGTCAGAGGTCATCATGGTGTTATCAGCTGATTATTGAGTATTGATTTATACCCAGGGTTCCTACACATTTGAAATTTCCAAATTCCATACTTTTTCCAGACCCTAATTTCCAGACTTCTCGGTAAAAAAAATTCAAATAATTTGTGATATTTGAGTAAATAGTTGTGCATTATATAAACAAATCATGCAATTAATCATTTGTTTTCATTATTCTGAATGTGTAGGGGAGAGCGGGGTAAGTAGTGCCAATTTTTACTTAAATTGCCTTTAAAGCAAGGGGATTATAATAATGCCCCCAACTAATATTTAAGCAATATATCACTCCAGGCCGTGGTATATGCTCATTATACCACGGCTAAGGGGCGTTGTTCGGCCCGACGCGAAGCCGGCGCAAATCACGCGAGATTTGGACGGACCAGGAAGAGGAGCTTCGAGAAGCTTCCGCTACAAACAAGCTTAAAATATAGACTTATTTAATTTTTTTCGGGACAATTACGCAATTTGGGGCTTCAGCACAAGACGGACATTACATACGAGCATCATGGAGGTATTTGGATGTTTTTTTGTGTGTGTTTTTTTACGAAGAGCTCTGGTGTCCCTTTGCAACCGTTGCATTGAAATGCACTGCTACGCCGAGACCCCCTGTAACTCAGAGAAGGGACGGTGGACTCTGAAAATTCTTCCAGCCCTTAGTCCACATGAGGGTGAGTAGATAATGAGCGAAATATCATTCTAGGGTGAACTATCCCTTTAACGAACCTACTGCTATGACTATAGGGATTATGGCAATGGACCAATTTGCCAAAATGTTGAACTATCCCTTTAAGGTAAAAATCTTGCATAGTTCCTCTTTAAAGGTATAATATGTAGGAATCCCCCCATCTAGCGGTGCGGTTGCATATCTGAACGTATTCTTGATGTTGCATTCACCTGAAATCGGGCAGAGGTCAGACAGACAACAGACGCTGCATGTAACAGGATAAACAAGCGTCTATGTAAACAAGTGGTCCGCCAGCACGAGGCAAAACAATACAGCCGTGACAATATGTTGTCATGGTGATGTCGTATTGTTTACCCGACCCACGTTTTACCGGCTTTCTCTCGTCGAGTAAAATGACATCCGGTTTGCCGACGGCCGTCTGCCTGACTGCACCTGAATGCAACACCAGTGCCTCCATCCTTCCTCACACTACACAGTGGTGACAGTTTTAACAGGCCGAGCCCACAGCTCCGCTGAGTTTCCGTGGTTACCTACGGTCACGATGCAACATGGCCGCCTCGGTTCGGTGCGTCGCCCACTCATGTGTTTGTAACGACTTGTAACAACTCATTCTAAGGTACCAGAAAGCTTTCATTTGTATGCGGGTGTGATTCGACTTCAGTGAAATACGTATTTATGAAAGCAATATTAGATTTTTGCTACTAAAAAGCCAAATAAGTTACACACTGGGGCTTTAACGAGTGTGTATGGTGAATGAAAATGTTTCGGTGTGATCCATAGACAGAAACACGTCCCTTAGTTTAATCTTGTAAATAAAACTTGAAGCCTGAATTCATTTTTTCCCTCAGCTGAAGGGAAAGCGCCACTCTTAGGTCGCCGTGCGTCGTCATGGCGTCGTTGTTGCCGTGGTCTCACCGAGGATGAGCAGCAGCTCCTGCGCTCGGCCCAGAGCGAACACGGGGATCAGACATCGACCTTCTCTGTTGACGATGTCGTGGACCGTGTTGCAGAACCGAGCCTCTCGCTCCTCCCGCTTCTCGTGGATGTGAGTCCCGTAGGTCGACTCCTGACACACACACACACACACAACAAACACACACACACACACACACACACACACAAACACACACAGGTTCAATGTTAAGTGTCTGTGCTCTGTGTTTAAATAAAGTTTGAACGGTTTGAATGCTTCCACTCACGGTGATGAGGATGTCTGGTTTGACGCTGGGGATCTCCGCCGCCATCAAGTGTCTGTCCTCCTGACGGGAGAAGTCTCCTGTGTACAACAACTACACACACACACACACACACACACACACACACACACACACAGGGATGCAAACGGGTCAGGACCAAAAAAGAGAGGTATTGTCTGGCGGGGGGGGGGGGCTCACCATTAACAATATCACAGAAAAGTCAATTTCCAGTAGTTCAACCCCAACCAAGTATTGAGTGCATATAGATGGACAGTTTTCAGAAGGCCAACATTTCTATATTAAAAATGCTTTAAAAAAATAAAAAACCATTGCAATATTTCAATTTTGGAGATACTGATTTTTAGGTCTTCACTGAATGTTAGTCATAATTATTACTATTAAAATAAACTGAAGAAATAAAGACATGGGATGTTTCATTCAGTGTGTAATGGACATATAGGCCTATATAATGTGTTAGTTTCACTTTAATTGAACACATTCTACATGGCGGAGGCGACGTCTTTCCACTCAGGGCTTCCTTCACCTCTGAAACGGGGCAGAGCTCCATGGAACACCTGCCTGACACAGCAACGTAGGGAACCGTGCACGTCCGTGGAGCTGTGCGCCGCGGACGTGCACGGGGGGAAAAAACGGCGTCACCGCTTTGAGTAACGTGGGTGCATGTCGCGCGTCTACATTGGAGGTCGGCTGTTATCAGTATAATCAGAGACCATGAATGAGTTCGCCTCACGTGATTGTCACTGTCAGCCTGTTAGAAAAAACATTTTACTGACCCCAGCTGAGACGCTGAGACCCCCCCCCCCTCAAAACAAAAACTCTTCGGATCTGAACGATTCACACAAGTCACCTAATTGACCCTTCGCGTAAGCCCCGCCCCTTGGTTACTGTTGCTACGCCGGGCAAGCTTTCACTCCCAGCCATGCTCCTGGCAGTATTTGGTATCGATTTCAAAGGAAATATCAGCAAATTTCTGGATAAACTGTTCTGAGATAATAGAGAGAAGAAATCACAAAGATCATTCATAGTTTTCAGTGACGTGACTCGCGCAGGAGGATAAAACATCTGTTCAACGACACGACTGGACAATGTACAGAGCAGCAGTAAGGACCGGTAATTTTACCGTCTATCAACCCACCAAGACTTAGGTCATCTCACTGGTCATGAAACGTTGTCAAACTCTAAGTTTTTGGGCGATTGTGAACCACATACAGTTTTCGCTGCTGTTTTGTTTTCTCCCACCGCTGTATCAGTCAGTGAAAGCAGTCCCTGCCTGGAGGATCCCTCGCCTAAAAGCCCAGGTAAAAGCCCTAAAAGTACAGCTGTCATTTCGGAGGTGAACATATGGTTTTCCCCATATCTACACTTGCTCAAGTCGAAAAAAAAAGTCCGCTCATATCTGAACATCTCTATATTGCTTCTGCCGCCGCCGCCGCCGCCGTAGTAGCAGCAGCAGCAACAACATCCTTCTCTACAAACAAATGTTTTTCGTCCTAGTCTCAAAATGTGTCCACAAAAGCAAACGTAATGACTCACTGCGGAAAGCTTGCCAGGCCTATAGTTACGGTTGCTAACGTAGGATTGGACAATAGCCGTTTGTGGGAGGAGTTGGCGAAGGGTCAATTGGTCATGAAAAAAGCGAGTTTCGCTTTTCGGCGCGCTGTTTGCATCCCTGTGTGATGTTCAGGGACAGTCAGGACAGTCTGAGGACTGACAGCTCTGAGGTTGAAGTTTATATTAATGCACCATGACACTGTGGCAGGTCTCTGTACTAGGGATGTGAATCTTTGGGTGGCTCACGATTCGATTCCGACTTTTAGGGTCACGATTCGATTCAAAATCGATTTTCGATTCAACCGATTCTTGATTTTCTTTTTGCGATTTTTAGTTTGCTTTATTAACACCAGACCATGTGAAAACGTTGAATGATGATGATGTCTACAGACTATTATATCAGAAGCCATATTTCCCCCCAAAAAATGCACATCACATGTTTCAGATTTATTCAGCAGCAATATATTCGAACCATTTTAAAGTAAACTGCTACATGAAGCTGATTTTATAGGCTACTCTCTTTTCAAAAGCCTGGACTGAAGGATGTGAATATTTGGGTGTCTCTTCGATTCAAAATCAGTTCTCATGCACATGCACATGGACATGTAGCCTATCTGTAACAAAGGCTGCTAAAAAAAAAAAAAAAAAAAGAGACGGCACTCTGCTCTCAGGCCAGCTCACCTGCAGCCTGTCTGCAGCGCCACAGAGGAGCTGTCAGAGCTGCTGCTGCTGCTGCTGGTCCTCTCTCTTCAGCCTGCTGTTTGGCTGCACTTTGTATGAGTTTAAAAAAGTGAAGATCTAACGTCACCTGAGCACCGATCAGCTGATCCAGAGCGCAGTGGATGTGGCTGCTCACACCGTGTCCTAACTGGATGCGACGCGAACGAGCGTCCGACAATCGCGTCACATCTGACGCTCTCTGTCCACACTGAATCCGTGCGTCTGTTGTCATGGAAGCACATCAGCTGTGCGCTCGCCCGCTCGACAGACTGGAGACGTAACTACCCGGTTAAAAGATGGGTGAATTGTGCCTTTTAAACAGAAAACAAGTTTCTTGAAATATAGAGCCAACAGCAAGTTGTCTCTATAGTGTAGGAACACGAGTTGTAAAAAACATAATGCAGGGTTTTCTGTAACATTATAAGACGGCGCACCGCCCCCCGCCCAAGATGAATGAAGAGGCTATTAAAAAAAAAAAAAAGTCCGCTAGTCTCCTTGAAGCGGCTGTTATGTGTCTCTCTCTGGCGGTGTCAGCTGATGTGCACATCTGCAGCAACCCAAACAAATGCACATGTTACTGTTGACTGGCTCTATTCCAGCCACATGATTGGTTCGACGCGGTGGAAATCTCATTATCATTGGTTATTTGTATTGTCTGCCAAAACATGGATGAATGAAACCTATCGACCACGTCTCATATTTCTATTGAGGAAAAGTTATTTCACAATTTATAGACACAACACCGACAAGCACTGAGAGCCGCATGTTGCAGTGACGTTATATAGGCTATAAAAAAAAAAAATCCGCAAATAATAAGCCGACGAAAAGGTGCAACTTGCCACTTAACTTCTTGTCGATGTATTATTTGCGGGGGCTTTCGGGGGATCTGCTGACGGTGGAGGATCTGGGACTGATTCACTGTGGACCACCACCAGTCTGATCAGGTCCATCACAGCACAGCAGCTGCAGCACTGCCCCGCTGTCACATTACTCTCGCGTATCAGCTCAATCTGTTTACATTAAACCGACATCAGGAGAATAATGAGAATTATGATTAAAAATATATTTGTTTCGAATTTTGGCCCCTGGATCATGATTTTTCGCATTCTTGGTTAAAAAAAAAAAATCCTCTAAAAAAAAAGACAGTTGGGATGCATAATGTGTCTCATAACAGTATACTGTGCGTCACGCTAGGGGTCGGTGGTGTTTTATTCTAGGGGTCGGTGGCGGCTGTGAGACAGCAGCGGCTCCACGGTGAGGGGGGGGGGGGGGGGGCAGCTTCTGCTCACCTGACTCTGTGCAGCTTCTTCATTAAATCCAAACAGTCCGACACAGCGACGCACTGCTCCTTTGACTCTAAAGTCTCTGTAGCTCATCAGCCCGGAACTCGCCGACATGGATCAGAAGCGACGGCGGCGTTTGGCCTCAGTGTCTCGGACTTCCAGAGCAGCTACAGAGCAGCGTTGTGACCTCAACCATGGTCGATGAGAGCAGAAATGTTGTTGTAGGCCTGTGCATATTCTCATTTGTCCAGGTCATAGTATTTCAAAGGAGGTTAAATCGAAAGCAACTGGACTTCTACTGAGTCTCCAGACCAGTTAGTTGGACCAGTCCCAGCCTGGTCAGATGCTACATGAACTGATGAAGCCTCTTGGATGAGAGGTGAAACGTCTTCCTAGACAAATAACTAAGTCCAGTTGAACCTGCTTTGAAAAAAAAAAAAAAGTTGTTGGCGGGCTCGTGAATTTTTTTTTGACACGAGTCAAAAAGAGCGTCAAATCGCGTATCTCGCGTTTGGTCGCGCGTCACAACTCGAGCGAAAAAAAAGCGTTCCTTCGTCTATTTCAAACACGATGAAATAGACGAAGACGCGAAGGTCCCGTCGCCCAAAACAAATCGCGTGTATTGCGTCGCAAAAAAAAAAAGTCGCGTCTACCGCGTCGCGCGCCTAATCGCGTCTCGCGCCTAATCGCGTCTTTGCGTCACGGCCTTTTACACCGCGGACGTAACGAATAAACGGTGACGGTGTGAACGAACAACATAGAACAGGACCAGACGTGGCGTTGTTTCCTCTTTTCACCGACAGCTCCACTCTCCCTTACTTACACTAACTACTGTTATTGTTGAGGCCAGAGAATTGTGGGATTTGTAGTTTTTGACCAATCGCAGGTTGTGCTCTTTCTTTTTGTGATTTTCCTGGTTCACACATGTATTTTTTTTTAGGGGCAAATGCGAGTGAAATGCTCGTCCATGGTGGGCATAAGAACATTTAAGACCTGTCTAAAATTATTTAAGACTTGAACACAATAATTCAACAAATTTAAGACATTTTAAGGCCTAAAATTTAGATTTTCAAATTTTAGACTTTTTAAGACCCCGTGGATACCCTGTTATTTCATATAAAAGTTTAAGTGCATGCATATTTTATGATGCTGTGTATTTCAGGTGTAGGTTAATATACACACACCTCAGGAGGCCTGTTGACTGGTTAAAACAAGGTAATCAGTAGATGGGAATTAACTTCAGATTTAGTCACGGATCACCTTCAAACTCTCCTTGTCATGATATTTGAATTAATTATACATCAACACCAGCATATATAGGATTAACACAACATACAAATGAATAAAATGATCTAAAAGTATACATTTGTTTATTATTAATTGGATTATTCAACAAAATGTTAAAATTATAAAACCATCCTTCAACTTAAAGCCCGAGGCGACGTCTTTAAACAGTTTATTTTGCTCATCAAATGAAGAGAAATTGACTCTGGAGCCTGAAGTCTGTGATTATTGATTAGGATTTTCAATCAATCACTTTTTAATCAAAACACAGCTGCGTTTTAATCTTCACTGTTTCTGCTCCAACTAAGATAAATAAATCATAATAACATCTGTTCTTTGTCGCAGCAGAGAGAGTGAATCACTGCGATTCATATGTTTATAATTTACATAATGTGATATTATGTGATAATGAAGTTTAGGTGAAGAGGTGCATTCTGGGAAATATTTTTTGTGAGTTGATGAAATTACTTATCAATATGCGCTTCCATTTAGACATGATGACGATAAAATGCAGGACAACACGGTGTTAAAAACAGTTTCTTTTTTTAAAAGGATTTGTATTTCCATGCTTTTATTTTGAAGGGATGCTGCATGTTTTAGAAGCCTTACTTCTGATTTCCTGTTTGTCAGACTCAGTTTATTGATCTGGTCACATCGATTATTGATTGAAATGTTTAATTTTTCTAATTTATTTACTTTACTGTACATACTTTCTTTTCTTTGTCTTGTTTATTTGATGTTTGTTTATTTTATTTCATGCTCTTATATCTTATGTTTTGTATTTATTTATATTTACAAGTTTACTATTTGCCTTATTGGTTTGTACATCGATTTATTTGCAAAATAAAGTAAAAAAGCAATAAACAAAACACCAACAGAGGGTTGAACAGCTGAGTCATGTGAGTGGCGGTGAGCGTCCGTTACCTTGACGCCGGCGATCTCGATCATGAACATGGCGGCGCCCAGCACGTGTCCGGCGTGGTAACACCAGAACTTGATGCCGGCCACTTCCTTCACCTCGTGGAAGTTGATGGTCTCGATCTTCTCCATGCTGTCCTCCAGGTCCGTCTCCGTGTAGAGCATGTCGTCTGCCGAGATGTTACTGTCACACACACACACACACACACACACACACACACACACACACACACACACACACACACACACACACACACACAGCATCAACACACAGCTCCGTCACAGCTCCACCTGAGCGACAGGCAGCATCACTCCCTCTCTCTTTGTCAGCTGTAAAGTGACTGAGTGTGAGAGTCTGTGAGGGTCCAGATACTATAAACATGAATGGAACAGCACCTACCCCCTTTCATGTTACCTTGACAACAACATGTTGACTGATAATTTACAGTTTACTTTCAGAAGCACAAGGTGTGTGAGGGACAGACTCACAACAACAAATGCTCTTGGATCAGATCTGATCAAATCATCTAACAATAACCAAAAAACTACACGTGTGTGTGTTGTTATGTGTGTTGTGACAGGAAACAGCAGCGAGTGTCCTCCTCCTGAAAACGCTCCCGATAAGACGGCGTGTCTGGACAGCGGCGAGTGTCTGGACGGGGAGTGCGTTCCTTTCTGTCAGGCCGTCCTGAAGCTGCAGCCCTGCGCCTGCAACGGTAACGACCACACCGGCGTGAGACCAAGGTGGTGGTGGTGATGATGATGATGATGCATCCGTCTCAGTCTTGTATCTGTTCCCTCTCGTCTCTATAGAAACCAACGCGTCGTGCAGAGTCTGCTGCCGGAGCACCAGCAGCATCTGCGCCCCCCACCAGGACAAGACGGGCAACTTCCTGTTCCTGCGTAAAGGGAAACCCTGCACCGTGGGCTTCTGTGACGGAGCGGTGAGTGGAAACACACACACACACACACACACACACACACACACACACACACACACACACACACACAGCAGCAGCTTTAAAACACATTGAAGACAAACTTCTAGCTCAACTACTATGAGTGTGAAAACTATTTATTTGGAACTGAGTTTAGGTGTAATCACAAAGAAATGGCTTAAACCATCTGTTGATGAATGGTATGACATCACACTCATTCCAAATTTGAAGACATCTGAAAGCATTGGAAAGGTATATTTCCCTGAAAAGCCCCTCTTTTGTTTAAGTTTTTGGTTAATTATTTATTTCCTTGTGTTATTATAATAGAAAACACCCCATGGACCCCCCCCCCCCCCAAAAAAAAAAAACACATTAAAGACAAGCGGGATGTGAGTGTGTGTAGGTGGGTTTACATGGAGACTTTTTCCTCTTTCTGATTGAATCCTTTCTGAATGAGTCTTTCAGGTCAACTGTTTACATGATTTTATTTTATTGTTTTATACTTTTGATCGATTTAAGAAAAGGTTTATTCTGCCTCTGTGAAACCGAATGAAACTTGATTTGGTTTGGGCTTGTTTGTTGTGATTGAGCTGTTTATATGGAGCATTTTCATTCAGTTTGGACTCTAAACCGAATCTAATCTGAATATTTGGCTCCATGTAAACACAGCTTGTGTGTGTATGTGTGTAAACACAGCTTGTGTGTGTGTGTGTGTGTGTGTGTGTGTGTGTGTCTCCTGCAGGGGAAGTGCATGAAGCAGGTGCAGGACGTGGTGGAGCGTCTGTGGGACTTCATCGACAAACTGGACATCAACACGTTTGGGAAGTTTCTGGCCGACAACATCGTGGGGTCGGTGGTGGCGTTCTCTCTGCTCTTCTGGGTTCCTATCAGCATCCTGGTCCACTGTGTGGTGAGTCGCTCCGTTCTGTCTCTGTCAGGAACTAAACTACACACTGTCAGTCACACTGTCTGACTGACGCGTTACAGAGACGTATTACCACTGTATTTTCATGAGTATTAAGGGATTAAGGTGCTACAGACAGAATCTGAAGATGATAAAGTCTTTCCTGTCTTTAGTCTGTATAGGTCAGGTGGACAGTCATTTAAATATATATTTTATAAGATGTGCAGAGATTAGTTTAGTTTACTCTTGTCTTTTGTCTTTTCTTCTGTGAACAACCTCCTTCAGGATTAATAAAGTTTCTTTATCTTCTTCTCTCAGGACAAGAAGCTGGATAAACAATACGAGCAAACCACAAAGTCTCTGTTCTTCCCCAGTGTGAGTATCTGATTGTGTGTATTTTAGGGATGTCACAATTACTTGTTATTCACAATTAATGCAATGAAATTGCAGCGAAAGGAGGAAAATACTGCATGTCTGATATGAATCATCACCTGCAGGATACCCACCTGGCTTTGTAGCCAAAGTAAAAGAAATTACACAGTAAATGGGTTAAATTACGTTAATGTCAATTGATCTAACGTAACACTGAATTGGTAGGAATTGAAATGTCATTCGTAAGAAAAATTATTTAAAAAAACTTCCTGTCCTCTGAAGGATTTAATATTTTGTTTATATAATTAGAATGCAATTATATTTTCACTGTATTTGGTTCCTGAACATTCAGACTCATTAAGATGGTGAGACCTGATGTGGATGAAGAGGGAACAAAGGAGCGGTGGCTTTTGTAAAGTGAATATATATATATTTTTTTTAAGTATATTTTTTGGGCTTTTATTGCCTTTAATTGATAGTGCAGTCGAGAGAGAGACAGGAAATGGGGAGGCAGAGAGTGGGGGAATGACACGGAGGAAAGGGCCGTCCGACGCGGGACTCGGGACAGGACTGAGCCTCAACATGGGGCGGCAGCTCTACCCAGTGAGCTAAATGCCGCCCCATATTTTGGGGGTTTTAAGATGAATTTAGACACTTGAACACATCACAGTTCCCTCTGAGATCTGACTGAGAGAGGAGGTCGACATGTTGACGTCAGTTGAACATTAAAAAATCTAAAAGTCTTCTCCTTTAAAGAGGAACTATGCAGCATTTGTCCCTTAATTAACCAGCTCCAGAGTCCTAGTGCTGGTTAAATCAATGACTTGTAACTAGTTCCAGGGAGGCGTGTTGCTGCGTCCTTGTTTATGACAGATAAGACTACACAAATACACACACATGGTAACATGGTAGATGATAAATAACCTTATCCACCGCTCCATGGATTGATTTCTCACCGGCTTCGTTGTTGAAAACAAACGCACATGGAGGAGAGGAGGGTTAGAGACAAAGAGAGTTCATCTTTAAAGTCCCCCTCCCACGACCCTTTTTGGTCATTTTAAAACCAGCTCATTAGCAATGCAGCTCTGGAGGGTGGGCGGAGACTGCGCTGCTCTGCACCAGCCCAGCCACCTCCTCGCACCCCATCCCCCCCCCCCACCCGCTCGCTGACAGCTGGACATTGTACAATTACAGATTCAGCGCGTTTAGCGTAAAACTCCACACTGGGAATCGACCCCAGACTGGAACACAGTCCTTGCTCACGGTGCAAGCTGCTCTACCAGGTGAGCTATACCTGTTACACCTTGACAGCTCCACCGAGCTGCCAAGCCTTTCACCTCTGGGCCAGATGCAGAGCGGGGCGGGAGCTTGTAGCACTAGTGCCCTCCCCTGGAGCTGTGACACGTCAGCTCCAGTCTCCCTGAAACTGCCAGTTTGCGTCTGCCATTGGTTCACAGCAGTTTGAAGGCAGAAAAACTCTGAAATGCAATTTTGCACTTCCTTTTCTGCTGATATGTGCTCTAACACAAGAAAAATGCCACAGGAACATGTGAAAAGCACGAAAAACACGATTTTCATGGGAGGGGGTCTTTAACCATCAAACTCGGACTGACTGACTCTGACTCTGTTCATTTTCCCAGAATGCCGAGCTCCTGAGCAGCCTGGAGTCCGCGTCCGTCCGGATCTTCAAGCCTCCGACCTTCCCGACCACCAACCTGCGCTTCCAGCCGTCCGGTCCGCAGCAGACCAGCACGCCGCCGGTCTCCGGCTTCGGCTTCGGCCCCGGTCCAGACTCCTGCTGTCATCTTCCTCACCATCCTCCTCCTCCTCCTGCGGTGGCGGCCCCTCCTCCCCCTCCTCCCCCTCCTCCCCCTCCTCCTCCTCCTCTGGACTCCCCCCGCATGGCCACCATCCAGGAGGACCCGAGCTTCGACTCCCACCTGGACGAGGAGGCGCTGCAGGAGGCGTTCGGCCGCCCGGCGCAGCGCTCGGAGCAGCGGCGGCGCTCCTTCGAGGACCTGACGGAGACGAGCGCGGTGAGTCGCAGCGAGAAGGCGCTGATGTTCCGGCTGCAGAGGCAACACCAGATCGACACCAAGGAGACGCAGTGCTGAGGGACGGGACGGGACGGGACGGACGGGACGGACGGTGCCCGGTTTGTCCCGCTCACGTCCTCCTCCTGTGCTGGTTTCACAAACTTTTACGACTTTTTTTTTATTTTCTTAAAGCGGCTCCGTCCTGAAGCCGCCGCACTGACGCTTTGTTGCTGCAGCAGATCTCAGTCTGGTCACATCGAGACACATTCAATCAGAAAAACGTTTTTATTGAATTTAAAGGACAATTCCAGGCGAATTCAACTCGGGGGTGTATTTTCATATCATTTTAGGTCTAAAAGAATGAATCTGAAGATTTTCAGTTTAATTGCTCCTGTTTTGCGGTAGCTGCGTCTGTCCGCGCATCGCCACGGCGCCAATGAATGGGAGTGGATGTAAGTTCCGCTGTTTAGGCTGTTTCCAGCCCTCAAAGCCGCAGTTTTTTTCCACAGACAGCGTCAGATGGAGACTCAAACATGCACCGAGAAGTTTATTTACTTCAAGCAAGCCGACATGTTTGTAAAACTAGATCCAATTCAAAGTCTCCCGGAGTCTCGCGCGAGACCCAGTTGCTGTGTGCGGTGTGTTCAGGTGCAGTGGGAAAAGCTACCGTTTGTGTCATAAACACAGGAATATCAACTCTTTACTTGCTTCAAGTAAAAAAAACTTCTGGGCGCATGTTTGAGTAGCCACCTGACGCTGTCTGTGGAAAAAAATGTACACTTCAAGCAAGTAAAGAGTTGATATTCCTGTGTTTATGACACAAGCGGTAGCTCCTACTGCGCCTGAATACACCAGCACTGCAACTTGGGTCTCGCGCGAGACTCCGGGAGACTTTGAATTAGATCGACTTTTACAAACATGTCGGCTTGCTTGAAGTAAATAAACTTCTCGGTGCATGTTTGAGTAGCCATCTGACGCTGTCTGTGGAAAAAAAATGCGGCTTTGAGGGCTGGAAACAGCCTAAACAGCGGAACTTACATCCACTCCCATTCATTGCTGCCGTGGCGATGCGGGGACAGACACAACTACCGCAAAACAGGAGCAATTAAACTGAAAATCTTCAGATTCCTTCTTTTAGACCTAAAATGATATGAAAATACACCCCTGAGTTGAATTCGCCTGGAATTGTCCTTTAATTACAATCAGAGTTCAACCGATTATCGACCGATATTTCCCTTTTTTTTTTTGATAATCGATATCGGCCGTTTTTTTTCACCGATAACCAATAAAATAAATGTATTTTTAAACGCATAAACGCACTCCTTTGGCTCTAACGAAGCCGTCTCTCTTGGCTGTTTAACAATGTCCCAAAGGTTTTCACAGTGAACAAAACAGAAACAAACTGTTGACTGTATTCAGTCTGATCCCTGGTGTGTTATTTTTAAATTCTGACACCAAAGTTTTCATTTTTACTGCAAATGAATATCGGTTAAATATCGGTTTCCTTGATTACTAATAATCGGTATCAGTATCGACCCTGATAAAACCATATCAGTTGATCCCTAATTATAATAAGAAAAAGAAAAAGAAACAAAACGTCTCCTTCCAGTCGTCGTCCTGTGTGGTCAGACCGTGGTTTCAAATCGCTGCTCCGTCCGTCCTCTCCGCGTCTCTTTAACGTCCTTTAGTGACTCGAACTAACATATTGTCCTGTTGAAGCTGTGGCAGCGAGGGGCCGCTGCTGGGTATCGAACCTTCTCCAGGTATCAAACCGTCGTTGGTGCTGATTGAACGGTGCTCAGATCAGATGTTGCTTCCACAATCAAACTGTGTTTAACTGTGGTGATCGATCATCTGTTCAATACTTTTATTCGTCCAATAAAATGTCGCTAAAGCTCCGATTGGTCCCCGCCAGCCACCGTACAAACTCAGACCAACTCGTCTTCTGATGACACACTACACGATACGACCAGCAACTGTACGCTCCTACGTCCGTTTTTAGTTCTTGAACGTCCCACCAAAGATTTTTTTTGCTCCTGAATGTTACACGTTTATTTCTGTTACATAAAGTCGTCGTTCACTTTTATAGCTGAAGCCCGGCTCTCGTTTTAGTTCCCTAAAGGCCAAATGTAACGCTTGTTGTAGCTCAGTCATCAGTCAAACTGTTGCTGAGTTGAACTTAATGTTTTAAAAAGGTTCAACTTCAATATGACAATCGTTTATGTGCACGAGTTTCTGTCTAATGAGAGAAAAACATTTATTTCTAACTGACGCTATTGAGACAAAGTGTTTGTCACCAGCATTTTATAGAAACAGCATCAACACAACATGTTGTAATAATGGATAATGTTGTTAAAAGCTTTAGAAATATTATATATTTTATCACAACAGCACAAAAAATGCCAAAGATCTGACGTTGTCAACTTCTAATTTGTGGTTATTTGATGTTTTTTTTTTGTCTTTACATCAGAATCAATTGGTTTTTTTTTACTGTGTGATAGACTAATTGATTAATTAATAGTCAAAATGATTATTAGTTGCAGCTTCAAAAGGTCAAAGTGCACTGAGAGTCAATGACACGTGCAGCTGCCAGATAAAAAAACAGTAAAAGTCAAAAACACAGAGGTCAAAGTTTTATTTTTAAGGCTCAAAATGTTTTTATATTCTATAAATGATATTAATAAAGTACAAATAGGGTTAAAATAGGTTTGGAGAGTTTAAAGGGTTAAAAAGTGTTTCTGTTTTAAGACTCAGTGGGAATCGAACCCTTGAACTTGACAGTGTTAAGTGCCTTCAACTCGACCCACTGAGCTACATGACACTGTATTTTATATCACATAAATGTTCATCATCTCCTTAAAACCACTAAAACCTGTCAATCAATTTTATTTACTGTGTATCACATCTGCAACAATAAGCTGATTAATTGATTGAATGTTGATCAGCAATGAAACAAATAATTTAAGTCGTTTTTCAGTCAATAATTGCTTTAAAAAAAATTGTGATTGATAAATGGATGGCTCAACTGTTTTTTTTTTTATAATAAATTGAATATTTGATTGAAGGGACTTTTGATACATTTTAAGTTACATTGGGCATTTTTTTTTTTTACTATTTTGTAAATTTTTATAGACAAAATGTTAAATCACTTAATAAAAATAAAGGAAAAACTTAAAACTTCAGTATAAAATTGTCCTAAACAGTTTTAAAACACCTCCCTGTTATTTTATTTTATCCTGGTTTGAGGTCAGTTATCTGAACATTTCACCTGTTTGTTTCTTACTGTACGAGGGCAGATTATTATTATTACTGTGTGTATATATATATCTTTGTATAAAATATCGTTGTGTTGTTGCTTTTGTTGCTTTTATTTTTGTGACTGTCTGTTTTTTTTTTGGGGGGGGGGGATAAAGACACAGATGTTAAACTTCAGAGTGTTTTCAGCTGTTTGGTTTGTGTCACTCGAGCTGTTTGGTACCAGAGTTTATTCTCATCACATGTTTTTACTGTGTCAGATTTATTTTGTGGTAAGTTTTGTGTTTTTTTTTGTTTTTTTGTTGATTGATTGAAGCCATATTATCGTTTTAAATGTTTATTTTTGACATGTCAGAGCTCAACGTGCCTTCTCTTCTCCTGTGGTATTCAAATGCACTTGTCAGTATTTTTAATATTGTGTCTATCTGATACTGTGTGTGTGTGTGTGTGTTGAGTCCTGTACACTGTGATGTGTGTGTCTGTGTGTTATGTACATGCTGACGATCGTCTGTATTGATCCAATTAAAGGTCGGTTGAGAGTCATGTTGTTAACGTCACTGTGTCGTTGTTCTACTGTCTGATTTAAAGTGCTGATCGATAAAGAGTTTTTATTGATATTCTGATATTTTATCAACTCACGTTTCTTCCTGAGCTTTCAGCAAGATCTCATGGTTCTCATTAATGGATCATTATTTTGTCAAAAACATTTTTAAATATTCTGCTTTAATGTAATTTATTGACTATTTTAATCTCTGGTGGTTTTATTTTTATATTTTAATCTAAAAATATCAATATTCAGACCAAGATGAGATCGACTTGCATCATAAAAACATAAAACCTGTAGCCAAAAAATATTAAAGTTAGTGTAAAAAAGAAAATACTCTAAATTATTTATCAATAATTAAAATATTTTGCAGATAAATTCTTGTAGAAAATCTAAATTAATGAAAGAAAAAAAAAAAATTCTGCCTCCAGTTTCTAAAATGCAACAATTTTCTGCTTTTATTTAACAATACAAACATTTTTGATGATTTTAACCTTAATTTTGTTTCATAGAAAACAAGATGATTGATAAATTATCTTCAGTATTGATGATGTCATTGTTGTTTCACTCACATTAAATCTAACTCACTTTTTTATCTTCGAGGACAGAAACTCAGTGACCCTCTCTCTCTCTCTCTCTCTCTGGACAAATGTTTATTTTCCTTGTGAAGAACTCAAACTTTTGTTTTATAGACAAATCAAGTACAAAAACAATCAATCAATAAAGGTATTGGTGGTCCGTCTCCTGAAGCCGATTCCTTTGGAACCAAGTTTCCAACGAAGAAGCTGGAAAAAACTCAAAAGTCCTCGAGTCAAAGAAATGAACGAACGAACATCTGCATCGGTCCGTTATCGACCGATTATTGCCGATCGATCGATACTACGAGGACTGAAGAGAGTGTGACAGAGAAACGTCAGTTCATCTTCCACCGCTACATCACCGACGGCAACGCGCTGCTGCTGCTGCTGATGACATCACAGAGGGGGCGTGGCGTGAAGGCGGGGCTTAGGGCGTCGTAGAGACGGTGGACGGCCACTTCCACCATCTCCCTCAGAGAGTCGTCGTCCGCGCAGGTCACGGCCTGAGGGTCAGAGGTCAGAGGTCATCATGGTGTTATCAGCTGATTATTGAGTATTGATTTATACCCAGGGTTCCTACACATTTGAAATTTCCAAATTCCATACTTTTTCCAGACCCTAATTTCCAGACTTCTCGGTAAAAAAATTCAAATAATTTGTGATATTTGAGTAAATAGTTGTGCATTATATAAACAAATCATGCAATTAATCATTTGTTTTCATTATTCTGAATGTGTAGGGGAGAGCGGGGTAAGTAGTGCCAATTTTTACTTAAATTGCCTTTAAAGCAAGGGGATTATAATAATGCCCCCAACTAATATTTAAGCAATATATCACGACAGTATAAAACGGTTACAAATAAAGGCAATATAAAAGAGGGATACGCAATCAATTTCATGTAGTTTTATTCAACCAGAAATATATTATCCAATAAAATAGCCTCACTGTGAAAAAAATAGTCCCACCTCTCCAGACGTTAGCTCCAAATTAGCTCTGCATCTCGTCTTTTCCTCCGCTTTTTTTCAGGTTAATGTCACTGCTCAGTCCACTCTACCGTTGTTAACCGTCCCCGCAGGTGAAAGTTCACCTCAAACATGTGAATTCAACTACTTTAGTCCGTTTTTTAACATCGTAAAAACATCAGCTGTGTTTGGCTACGGACTGCAACAGTCCGTTGTCATGGATACATGACAACAACTTCCATTCATACCAGTCATACGTGCCTGACGCGGAGTGATAGCCTACGCTGTGATAAGGTTTTAGAATAGTAGCCGTGGTATATGCTCAATATACCACGGTTAACAACCAATCAGATTGCGGGATTTCACCTTTCCGTTTTATAAATGTACATATAGTTTAGGATGTTGTGCATCCCTGGGAACAATCACTTTGAATCTTAAATCAACTGTTTCAGAAATATAGCTTTAGAAAAAAAAAAAAAAATCTGGCACAACTTGCCCCCGGTGCGGGGTAAGTTGTGCCATTGGAGAGAATTCACTGGGGTAAATTGTGCCATTGATAATTGAAGTAAAACAGATAATTTTAATCTCACAAATGTTAATGCTATATAAAAGCAAGACATTCAATACAAAATTAAAGCCAGAAGCGGCGATGATCGGGCCCTCGCTTGTCCCCATGTAGTCGTGGAGGCCTGAGCCACGCTGGGGGCTGTGGCACAAAGAAACGCCATGTTTTGTTCATCCACCAGACTACGAGCACAACCAGACTGGGCAGGTGTGTTCAGGGGCGGTCCCTCATCACACATGTTAAGTTTCAAGCGAATCCGTGCCCACTGCCATGTTTCTCCTATACACAGACAGCACTGCCACTGGCACAACTTAACCCAGGCCCCATGGCACAAATTACCCCACTCTCCCCTATGCCATTATGTTACCAAATTATTTCCAGGAGATTGTAGCTATAGGTAGCACATACAAAAATAATTAACCCAGATAACTTCAGATATAATAAGACCAAACCCAGATAAGTATTAAGTATTAAGCCAGATCATTTCCATACAATAATTTCCATTTTCCATACTTTTCCAGACCTGGAAATGTATAAAATCAAATTCCATACTTTCCCATACTTTCCATACTTGCGTAGGAACCCTGTAAATACCATTATGATGAACCAGACGTTAAAGGGATAGTTCAACATTTTGGCAAATTCTCCTATCACCATAATTCCCTTGGTCGTCATTAGTCAACTAATCATGTCACGACTTCCTGTATCTGGCCCTTCAAATTAAAAGCCCTATAGCCTTTCATATACAGTTCAGTCATATTGATTTTGACTATTTTAACAAGACACGGCTCCAAATGTTTGTTTTTTTTTCCTGCGAACAATCGACCATTGAAATTTTGGTTGGCTAATGATTTTTTTGGTCAACCATAGAGCACTGGAAAAGTGAGTAACGACACGCATTGGTCCAATGGAAGCGCCTCCTGATGGCGGAATATGGGTTTTGCAAAAGCGCCCAAGAACTGACATCTCTGCATTGTTGGTGAATGAGCAAGTGTGGTATTTTCAATAATTTAAGGACATTTATAGATCACCCACGTTAATAGCATCATTGAGGACCCTTTACAGATAAATATTAACACATAGGCAACACACATACATTGGAGTGAATGAGTTTTCTGGGCGCTTTTGCAATACCCATATCCTGCCACTCGGGGCGCAAAACCCTTACCACGGGAGTCAATGGTGGCGTCGTTACTCTCTTTTCCAGTGCTCTAGTCAACCAGTGCTTGGTCGACTATTTGGGGGCAGCCCTATTAAATTCTGTGCAAAAAGATGTTGAAACAGTTTTCAATAAAGTAGTGAATTTAAAAGTACATGGGTTCTGTTTTGTTTTTGTTTTTTTAATCGTGGTATCGAATTAGTATCGAGAATCGTGGAAATTCACAGGTATTGGTATCGACTACTGAAATTCTGGTATCGTGACAACCCTATACTGTAGGCGAATTTGCCAAAATATTGAACTATCCCTTTAATGTTCGTGTATAGAATAGATGTCAGAAGCTGGACTCACTCTGGTCTCTGGGTCGATGCACGCCGTGACTCCGTCCACCGTCACACTCAGGCTTTTACTGTCTTTGAAATTCACGCAGTCGTCCCCGAACATGTCGCTGAAACAGAAAAAAAAACATTTTACCAGGTGAAAACAGAAAATCTTTAATCTCTACCTTCATTTAAAAGTTTTATTCTCTTATATTTGGATCAATTAGGTTTAATTTTAACTTAAAAAGTGTCAGATTCTACAGTTTTGTCCGATATTTTAACCATTAAAACCATTTTGCAGGTGTTCAGACTCACTGCAGCATCAGCTCCAGTCGCTCGACGAACAGCTCCATGTCGAAGGTTTCCTTCCTGCCCTCGTGGACTGAAACAAACAAACAAACAAACAAACAAACAAACAAACAAACAAGCGTCAGTAAAGTTTCTGTTCATCAGTGAAATTAAAATAAATTCCCTCGTGATGCGTTCACTGACATTTCTGGGCGGTGGGGTTGGACTGGACCTCCAGGATCACCGTGGTGACGGCGTCAGCGTACATGTCGTTGAGCGGGTTGGCGACCCACTGAGACGAGAACATTTTCATTATTAATAATTTTATTTCAGTTATTTATTGATTTATAAATTTTATTGCTGCATCAATTAGTTCATAGAGTTTTTTACTTCAATTGTCTGTTGTTTTTACATTCTTCTCTGTTTTATTTGTGTTGAGATTTTTGTAGTGTTTGAAAAAGTGTGATAAAAATAAAAAATTGTCATAATTATTGTATATATCTGTGTAATGAATGTATTAACTGGCTAATAATGTATCTGTAACCAGGTCTGAGTGAGATCTGTGTCTAAAAACATAAATAAAATGATAAAATATACAAAATAGTTTGAAATAAACATGTAGAACAAATACTGAGCTTTAATAAAACCTGACTGCAGCTACATAACCATGTCATAAACTGTATATTTAATGTTTATAAACTGGTTTAAATAAAAACAGACGTGTTCGTGTGCTCAGAGTTAATAAAGTTTTGATAAACAGGTGAGTTTTAGCCACTTCAGGCGACATGTGGTGGATGATGAGTGTAAAAAGTGTCGTGTTGCGTTCGAGTGTCCGACCTCCAGTACGACCATCCCGGCCTCGTGAACCAGCGTGATGCTCTTAAAGATCTTCACCGTGATTTTCTCCGTCCCCTCGACCTGCTCCACGTCGCCTGAAACACACACACACACACACACACACACACACACACACACACACACACACACAACACACACACACACACACACACACACACACACACACACACACACACACACACAGAGGAAACAGGAAGTTACAGCTTCTACTGCAGCATATATATATATATATATACTGACTAGATGCCGCGTTCCTAGGCAACTCTATTGAGTGGAATGCGTCAACGCGGCGGCCATCTTGGTCAGGGGGAAGCTGTGTCTACTTCCTGCACTAGTCAACAGAGGCAGACGTCTATTAACCATTAAAATCGCCATAACTCACTGAATATTCAACCGATTTTCAAGCCGTTTGGTTTATTATAAATGTCAGACATATGTTTATGATACAACAACAACAAAAAATCTTTATAATTTTTTTTTTATGTATTAAACATACACTTTGTTGTGATATTTACCCCAAAATCGTATATTGCTATAATGTTTGGGATATTGACATTTGCCTTAGACATATGATAAGCTCGTGACAATCAGTTTAATAATGAAGCATGTAATCAACTTTTCTATAATTGGTGTAATTACTGTGTTTTGCTCTTACAGCCCAGAGAATGACATAGCCTACACATGACAGGGGAGTAGCAGTTACACACAGGGACTGAGTGTACTGGTTGTTTGATAAACAATTGGGATATCTGGTCTTCGTACCTAGTGTAACTGTGATAGTCAGCTGACACAGGGGAAGGCTGACAAATGCAGGGGGTTGCGTGTCTTGTCCTTTTCTCTTTCTCTTGTCCCTTGTTTAATAGGAGCTATCAACAGCTGATCAGCACTAGGGATGGGTATTGATAAGAATTTAGCGATTCCGATTCCATTATCGATATTGCTTATCGATTCGATTCCTTATCGATTCTCTTATCGATTCTCATTGGGTGAGGGAATAAAAGAGAAATGGGTTTGTTTGCATTAATGCAGTGGTTCCCAACCTTTTTTGGCTCATGACCCCTTTTGACATCACAAATTTCTGGTGACCCTCATTCAAGATGAGCAAGCTCAGATATTTGTATATGCTGCATTTTATTTTATCTTGATTTATTCAAGAAAGTGAATATATTGAAATTTGTTTATTTGGATAAAACCCCTTGAGATGTATCATCTCGTTTTCGAGGGGGTCCAAACATATAGACAAACATAGATTCAACAGACAAACATGTTCTCAACAATATAGAAAAACAAACAGACAAATAAACAAACAAAACAAGCAAACCAAAAGACAAGAACAATAGTACAAACAAGGACAAACCACAGTTATTGTAACTACATTGGGACAAAACAAAACAACCATAGTAGGGCCACAAAGGTCAACACTGGGACTAAAAAGACAGTATATAATGATAAGTAACAGATCAACAAATCAGAAATGCGTCTTCAGTGAGAACAGGAACAGGTCACCATGAGATGAGAAGACAAAGCATGCTTGAAAATACCAAGAGAGGAACTGGATCTGATATTAGCAGGAAGGTTGTTCCAATCTGCAGGTGCTTTAAACATAAAAGCTCTTCTACCAAATGATTTAATGACATTGGGAACAGAAAAAAAGGGCTGCGATGAATGTCTGATATGATAACTTGTTGTATATGGTATAAGATACTGCTGTAGATAGGATGGGTAATTAAAATAAATACATTTGTATATCAGCTGTAACCAGTGCATGTGTCTTCTCATGTTCAATGTTGGCCAGTTGAGTCTAGTGTACATTGTGCAGTGATGAGTAAGAAAAGGACATCCAAGGACAAATCTACAGAGTCTGTTATAGGCTATGTTGAGTGAGGCAAGGTCTGATTTATGGGCACTTTGATATATAACATCACAATAATCTATAATTATCAAGAATATAGTTGTTTAAGATTGTGAAAAATAATTAGTTTATTTATTTATTTATTTATTTTTAATCAATTACTAGACATTTAAGGCGATCCCATTTGAATTCCAGGCGACCCCACATGGGGTCCCAACCCCAAGGTTGAAAACACTGCATTAATGGCTCTGACATTAAAAAAGTTGACAGGACCGACCTGCCTGGACAGGTTAACACTAGACCACTGTGGCTGTGGGGCAGCTGTGCTCACAGGAGGAATTTAACAATGTTTCCATTACATAGTTTTTATGCATCTGTATCTTCTCACTAGTTATTGTTTTCATAACGTTCGTTTTTATGCGGAGCGAGTGAGCGAGCGAAAGAGAGAGAGCGCGCCAGAGAAAAGACACAGGGCGCAGCTACCGTTTCACCTGGCTACGAGCAAAACCTGAAAGGAAGTGATTAGAATGAAGAGAGAAAAACAGAAAGAGTAGACATGTAGCCTGTTCAGGAGACGTTGACCTGTCCTCACGGCGTGAGGGAGGGAGGACCGGAGGGTGGCTCTGGCTCACAGGTTAGTGATGAAGAAACGTCACTGTCAGCTGCATCTGTCAGCAGCTCCGCTCCACGCAGACACGCCACTAACTTTATTTTGGGAGAACAAACGGTGACACGTGGATATAAACACTAAGCACCCTCATTTATAATGAAGATTGATTTTAACGGAACGTTACGTAACGTCATTAATCAATTAATGCGCGAGTTTCTGAACCAAACGGAATCGATAAGGGAATCGTTAAAGCAGACACGCACACGATTCCAGGAATTGATCCAAGTTGGAACCGGTTCCGAAGAGGAACCGGTTTTCGATTCCCATCCCTAATCAGCACCAAGCATGAGATTGGGGTCAGACACGAGGTCATGGCGTACGGACTCCAGCCAATGAGGATGCACATTACATCAATTACATCATATCTTGCATTTGTGTAATCAGTAACTATAAAACCGGACAGGGACAGTAGACAGCATCAGACTTCGTGAACTGATGCTGCTGCGGCATGTTGGTCAGGGAAACTTAGTCTGGTCCGGAGCTCTGTACACAATCTCTTTTCCTAGTTGATTCTTTTATAAATAAATATCTAAAATGTTGTAACTGAACGTCTCCTGCGTACTTCATCAAACGAACACGCGAGTTCAAGGACTGGAACTCTTCAACTTACATACTCAGACACACACCCACATGCATAAACACACTGAACTTAGTTCTACAAGGGTCTGACCGGTCTGACTGCTGGTCAGATGTATATTATGTCTATGGTCAGAACCCCGGACCAAGATGGCGGCCGTGTTGACGTACGCTGAGAAGCAGAACGCGGCATCTAGTCAGTATATATACTGTATATCTATGCTACTGCAGGAGGAGGAGGAGGAGGAGGAGGAGGAGGAAGGAGGAAGAGGAAGAGGAGGAAGAGGAGGAGGAGGAGTTAGAGGACGAAGGGGGCGGAGCCAACTCACCCGCGAGGCTGCGCAGCTGCGTGACGAGCAGAGAGATCGGTCCAGTGAACGGGATCGCCTGAGTCTGTTTCACCGTTCCCATGGCGAGGTCGGTGTAGTCTGAGGAGGAGGAGGAGGAGGAGGAGGAGGAGGAGGAGGAGGAGGAGGAGGAGAGGAAGAGGAGGAGGAAGAGGAGGAGGAGGAGGAGGAGGAGGAGGAGAGGAGGAGGAGAGGAGGAGGAGGAGGAGGAGAGGAGGAGGAGAGGAGGAGGAGGAGGAGGAAAATGTGGAAGAAGAGGAGAAGGAGGAGTCTGTTAGTCACTCCATCATTTATGTCTCTACTTTCTTCACGTCTTCATGTTCATGTCTTTCTCTTTCTTTACTTTTTTGTCACTTCTCTCTCTTCTTTGCTTCTGTAGCCTTTTGTCTTTCTTTCTATTTCTTCTCTCTTTCTGTCCGTCTTTTTTCTTCCTACTATCTTTTTCTTGTTTTGCCTTTTTTGTTTGTTTGTTTCTCTTTTTTTCTTTGTTTCTTTCCTTTTGATTATTTCTTCCTTGATCTTCCTTTCTTTCTACCTTCATTGTCTTTATTATTATTTTGATTATTTTTTTCTTCTTTTCATTGTCTTTCTTTCCTCCTCTTTCTCTCTTTTTCTTTATTTCCTTCCCTCTCTTTTTCTTAAGTATTTCTAAGTATTTCTTCTTTCCTTTTTCTTCCTACTATCTTTTTCTTTCTTTGCCCTTTTTGTTTCTTTTCTTTCTCTCTATTTTCTTTCCTTTTGATTATTTCTTTCTTGATCTTCCTTTTTTCCTGTTTCTTTTCTTTCTCTCTTTCTTTATCTTCCCTCTTTCTTTTTTCTTCGTTTCTTTCCTTCTGATTATTATTTTCTTGGTCTTCCTTTCTTGCATTTTCTTTCAGTCTTTCATTAGTTGGGTTTCCATCCACCTTTTCTTATGCGCATTTTGTGAAAATGCGCATAAATACTTGAATGGAAACGCCAGAAATTCGAATAAAGGCAGTAAATGCGCATAAAAGTTTACACGCTTGGAGGGGGTGGATTTGTCAGCGTATCGAATAAAGGAAATGCGAGTTTTTGTGATGGAAACAGATTATGCGAATTGAGGCAGAGTTTGTGGGTGAAGTGCTGGACTTCACCCAGCGACGCCCCGGTCTCCCAGCTCTCCTCTCTGCACCGCAACACAAACGCGCTCCGTAACCCGTAATGTTTTGTTCATGACGGTTAAGACTACACAAACACACGCCGTAACATCGTTATGTAACTTATTGATTTTTCACCGGCTTCGTATGTAAACAGATGCACATGGAGGAGAGGAGCATAACCAAAACAGCGGAAAAGCGAGCGGACTGTCACAGTTCCTACTGTCTTTCTGTGTAAATATCTCATGTTACAACATGAAAACCTAAAGTGCGGCCTATATATGTATTTTCTTTTAAAATGTAGCTGGTGCGGATTATACAGGTGCGTCTATAGTCCGGAAAGTACGTAAATTGTCCATGATGTTGAGTGTCAGCTGAGTGTCAACTGTTGGATACATTCACGCTCTCTTATGACGTAATCTCACGGTGCACTCCTCCTAATCGCAAAACACTAATGAATGGAAACGGGCATAAATTCGCTTTGCTTTTTGCGCATTTTCACAAAATCCGCTTTTAAATTCGATACGACTTGGATGGAAACCCAGCTATTGTCTTTCTTTCCACCTCTTTCTCTCTTTTTCTTTCTTTCCTTCACTCTTTCTTTCTTTCCTTCACTCTTTCTTTCTTTCCTTCCTTCTTTCTTTCTTTCTTTCTTTCTTTCTTTCTTTCTTTCTTTCTTTCTTTCTTTCTTTCTTTCTTTCTTTCTTTCTTTCTTTCTTTCTTTCTATCAACCAACCAACCAACCAATCAGTCCAGATGTTGAGGTTTACTTTCTGTGACAGAAGCAGCTTGAAACATTTGATGACGGATCAAAAACATTAAACATTCATCAATTATAATAAGTGTTTGACAATACACACACACACACACACACACACACACACACACAACCTCACACACACACACACACACACACACACACAGACTGACTGGAGAGGTCGGACGGCGTCAGGATGTGGTAACTGAAGTTTCTCTTCACCAGGATCCCAGAGACTCTCTGACCCTGAGAGCACTTCTCATCCGCCAGCACGCCCATCACCTGCAGCACAGCACAGCGGAGCAAAGCATGCTGGGAGTTAACAACACGGCCCACACCAATACAACAACACAACAACAACACACACACAGACACACACACACCTTGGCCAGTTTCTCTCCTCTGAAGTTCAGCGTCACGGCTTCAGTGTTTCGCGGGTTGTGGACTTCGATGTGAACCTCGTCGTTGTCTTCGTACTCTCGGATCAGAGCCGCCTTCAGCCGGGCCATCTCGTTCTGCTCGCCGTGCACCAGGATCTGCACACACACACACACACACACACACACACACACACACACACACACACACACACACACACACACACACACACACACACACACACACACACACACACACAAACTGCATTAAGGTGGGACACTACAGGTGAATAGGGTAGAAATTTAAACTAACAGACATCACCATGAAACTTCCCAAGTTTATCACTCACATTAAGACAAATATTTTTTGTATTACAAGTTTTGTCAAGTTTTATGTTTAAATATGTAAATGAGGCAATATCTGATGAAATATGCGCTAATTTGCATACATTTCCAGAACCGAAATCTGAACAATGGATAAAGAACCTTTCAAAATTCTTGTTTTATTCTGTTGACATATTAGAGTCAGAAGTTTTTACAGAGGAGGATTTTGGATATGTCTTTTTATCACTCTGTAAATGAGAAAATACTGTCACCAGCCCTAAAAACTCAAATTTCTCCATGTTTTTAGGAATAAAATGTTGTATAAATCAGGCTGTGAATGATATATCAACAATCCCCTCTGTAAAAACCTTCAGAATATAGACAGGAATAGAACTGGAAGGTTAGGTGTCTGTAAGTGCTGCTGAAGTGGAGATTTCGGGTCCAGAGTCTGAGGAAAAACTCATTTTGAGAAAACGGCCTTTAAAGATTTGTACTGTAAAATTCCATAGATCATTAATGTGAATCGCACTTTTACGATTGGTCGCGGATACGGAGGAAACGACAATTTTTGGATCCACATAATTGTTCAGGAGAGAGAGGGAGCTTTACAGTGATACCTGACATAACTTTTGGTGAATTTAGGAGAAATCTACTGATGAAAGAGACAAAATGAAGTAAAATAAAAAACCTTAATGTGGATTTTCTACCATTTCTTTCCACTTTTCTGAGAGAAAAATATCCCAAAATCTCAAAATTGATCAGTGCATGAAAAAACAGTGTTTTTGCCTGTTAGTGTGTCGCATTAAACCCAAAGGTTTGTGGATTTAATTAAATAGTGTGGATTTAAATAGTGTGTGTGTCTGTGTGTGTGTGATGTTTTTACCACGTGCGGCGGTTTGAGCGCCCGGATGAACTCGCTGGTCTGCTGGTAGTCGGTGTGAGCGGAGAAGGAGATGTAGTCGACCGACATCTTGAGAGGAAGCTTCTGTCCCGACATGGTGGCGATCTCATCAGGCTCCGTCATGATGTGCTGCAACACACACACACACACACACACACACACACACACACACAGTACATTAAATAACCTGTGTGAAAAGTTTCATCATTTAAAATAATATAAAAATATTATTAAAAATTCATTAAATCCCAGCGGCACTTGAACGCAACACGACACACTCTTCTGATCGATCCTACGTCGTTAACACAGGCGTCTGTCACAGATTCAGATTCTTGTTACGTAGCCACATTAAACTCAACATTATCAATAAAACTGACCGGACTGATCCAATACTGGGAATATCTATCGATGCCGATCAATAATATAATTTAAATAAGAGTCTTATTTCTGGTTTTTATTCAGATACACACACACACACTGTAAAAGATTTTGTTTCAGCAATTACACTGTTCTCAGTCAGAGTTATTTGTGTTGCTGTTCTTGCCATCGCAGTTATTATCACCAAACTGTAAGATACCGATTAAAGGAGAAGTTATGAATAAAGAAAGATGCATTTGGGGCAGACAAACTAATTTTACAGCTGTTATTGTCTATTTTTATTTATTGCTGTGATTGTTTATTTTATTTCACTCTCTCACTCTCTGTTGTTCTTATCTTGTCTCCAAAAGTGAGCACAGACCTGACATTTCTAAAACCAGTGGAGGAAACGTTTCACTTCCGGTGATAATAAAAATTAAAAAAAAACTGCAGAAGGGACCAGAGGTGTCGCAGGTTCGATTCCCACCTTGGCGAGCGTCCCCTCCACACAGTAGCCGGCGATGATGACGCCGTTCCTCTTGTCCGTGCACCAGCTCTCAAACAGCTCCCGGGACAAACCGCTCTGCATCATGCCGGGCGACGCCATCACCACGCTGGGCCCGATGTCGTCGAAGTGGTCCATGCTCTGACACACACACACACACACACACACACACGTCAGAAAACAAACGACAACGACAATGGAAACAGGCAATAGCATACATAGGGTTGCAAAATATCGGGTATCGGGTAATATCGGAAACTTTCTATGGGAATAAACGGGAATAAATCCGAAATTTACAAAATTGAAGGTTGGCCCTTAATAAGCAATTAGTAATATTTTACTCAACATTCATGTTTTTGTTGTTCAGTAAAATAGCTGATTGTTCATACAAGAATTAAAACTTGATAAAGTTCTACTCACAAATAAATCTGTGTAAATGTCATGTTTTTTAATTGTATTGTTATTTTGCATGGATGTCTGCTTATGACGAAACAAAATATTTACATTTATGTTTGGATATGATACAGTTTGTTTAAATTACCCCAAATTTCCAGTTAATCCCCATAAATTCCCATAATTTCCCATAATTCCCATGGATATTTTCCAATTTGGAATAAAAAACTGGAAATTTTCCGCCCCTTTGCAACCCTAAGCATACACAATGTATACACTGACAATACACTGACCTAAACAGACAAAACGGAAAACAAAGGACAGAACAAACCTGACAACACAATAAAACAGGACAGAAAAGTAAAAACAAAAACAAAACAAACCTTCAGGTTGCTGATGTGCTTGAAGACGAAGGGGTTGTTGATGTTGATGGCCTTGCGGATCTTGTCGTTCATGGCGTTGATGTAGGTCTGGTACACGGCCATGCACTTCCTGGCCAGAGACGAAGCGTAGAAGATCGGGATGTCATGGAGCTCCGGGTGGTTCTGCCAGTACTCGTCTGGTCCACACACACACAAATAAAGTTAACGAACCTACTGCTATGACTATAGGGATTATGGCAATGGAGCAATTTGCCAAAATGTTGAACTATCCCTTTAAGGTAAAAATCTTGCATAGTTCCTCTTTAAAGGTATAGTATGTAGGAATTCCCCCCATCTAGCGGTGCGGTTGCATATCTGAACGTATTCTTTATGTTGCATTCAGGTGAAATCGGGCAGACGTCAGACAGACAACAGACGCTGCATGTATCAGGATAAACAAGCGTCTATGTAAACAAGTGGTCCGCCAGCACGAGGCAAAACAATACAGGCGTAGCAATATGTTGTCATGGTGATGTCGTATTGTTTACCCGACCCACGTTTTACCGGCTTTCTCTCGTCGAGTAAAATGACATCCGGTTGGTTTGCCGACGGCCGTCTGCCTGACTGCACCTGAATGCAACACCAGTGCCTCCGTCCTTCCTCACACTACACAGTGGCAGGGCCGTTGTATAGGGGAGAAAGGTGATGATAATTCTAGGGGCCCAACGCCCAGTGGGGCCCCATAAAAAACCCCAGTAGAATAATCTTTGTATGACTGATTTATTCTGTGTAAGACCCTGACTAATACTCATAGTACACTGTAAAAACTCAACATCCTTCCAAGAATATTTGTCTTATTTCTTGTCCAAATGTCTCATTTCTAGTCAAAGCTAATCTCTTTCCACTTAAAATAAGACTCATAACCTAAAAATTAACTTGTTTTTAGATAATTTTCACTTGTTTCAAACTAATTTTCACTTGAAATAAGTAGAAAAATCTGCCAGTGAAAGCAAGTTTTTTGTGCTTGTAATAAGGAAGAAAAACTTGTTCCACTATCATATTTTTTCTACTTATTCCAAGTGAAAATATGCTTGAAAGAAGTAAAAAGTGTCTAAAAACAAGCTACTTTTAATATTCTGAGTCTTATTTTAGGTATAATGATATTTGTTTTGACTAGAAATTACATTTTGACTAGAAATAAGACAAATATTCTTGGTAAGATACTTGGGTTTTTGCAGTGTAATGTTGCATTAGCATCAAAACAAGGTAGGCTACTAGGCTGAATAAAAAATGATAATACATACGTAGTCTAAGAAAAAAAACTGGAAAAGTTAGGGGGAGGGGCCCACTTTAGTATTCTTTAAGGGGGCCCAGAATTCCTAACAACAGCCCTGCACAGTGGTGACAGTTTTAACAGGCCGAGCCGACAGCTCTGCTGAGTTTCCGTGGTTACCTACGGTCACGATGCAACATGGCCGCCTCGGTTCGGTGCGTCGCCCACTCATGTATTTGTAACGACTTGTAACAACTCATTCTAAGGTACGAGAAAGCTTTCATTTGTATGCGGGTGTGATTCGACTTCAGTGAAATACGTATTTATGAAAGCAATATTAGATTTTTGCTACTAAAAAGCCAAATAAGTTACACACTGGGGCTTTAACGAGTGTGTATGGTGAATGAAAATGTTTCGGTGTGATCCATAGACAGAAACACGTCCCTTAGTTTAATCTTGTAAATAAAACTTGAAGCCTGAATTTATTTTTCCCTCAGCTGAAGGGAAAGCGCCACTCTTAGGTCGCCGTGCGTCGTCATGGCGTCGTTGTTGCCGTGGTCTCACCGAGGATGAGCAGCAGCTCCTGCGCTCGGCCCAGAGCGAACACGGGGATCAGACATCGACCTTCTCTGTTGACGATGTCGTGGACCGTGTTGCAGAACCGAGCCTCTCGCTCCTCCCGCTTCTCGTGGATGTGAGTCCCGTAGGTCGACTCCTGACACACACACACACACACAACAAACACACACACACACACACACACAAACACACACAGGTTCAATGTTAAGTGTCTGTGCTCTGTGTTTAAATAAAGTTTGAACGGTTTGAATGCTTCCACTCACGGTGATGAGGATGTCTGGTTTGACGCTGGGGATCTCCGCCGCCATCAAGTGTCTGTCCTCCTGACGGGAGAAGTCTCCTGTGTACAACAACTACACACACACACACACACACACACACACACACACACACACAGGGATGCAAACGGGTCAGGACCAAAAAAGAGAGGTATTGTCTGGCGGGGGGGGGGGGGGCTCACCATTAACAATATCACAGAAAAGTCAATTTCCAGTAGTTCAACCCCAACCAAGTATTGAGTGCATATAGATGGACAGTTTTCAGAAGGCCAACATTTCTATATTAAAAATGCTTTAAAAAAATAAAAACCATTGCAATATTTCAATTTTGGAGATACTGATTTTTAGGTCTTCACTGAATGTTAGTCATAATTATTACTATTAAAATAAACTGAATAAATAAAGACATGGGATTTAACATCCCATTCGGTGTGTAATGGACATATAGGCCTATATAATGTGTTAGTTTCACTTTAATTGAACACATTCTACATGGCGGAGGCGACGTCTTTCCACTCAGGGCTTCCTTCACCTCTGAAACGGGGCAGAGCTCCATGGAAACACCTGCCTGACACAGCAACGTAGGGAACCGTGCACGTCCGTGGAGCTGTGCGCCGCGGACGTGCACGGGGGGAAAAAACGGCGTCACCGCTTTGGGTAACGTGGGTGCATGTCGCGCGTCTACATTGGAGGTCGGCTGTTATCAGTATAATCAGAGACCATGAATGAGTTCGCCTCACGTGATTGTCACTGTCAGCCTGTTAGAAAAACATTTTACTGACCCCAGCTGAGACGCTGAGACCCCCCCCCCCTCAAAACAAAAACTCTTCGGATCTGAACGATTCACACAAGTCACCTAATTGACCCTTCGCGTAAGCCCCGCCCCCTTGGTTACTGTTGCTACGCCGGGCAAGCTTTCACTCCCAGCCATGCTCCTGGCAGTATTTGGTATCGATTTCAAAGGAAATATCAGCAAATTTCTGGATAAACTGTTCTGAGATAATAGAGAGAAGAAATCACAAAGATCATTCATAGTTTTCAGTGACGTGACTCGCGCAGGAGGATAAAACATCTGTTCAACGACACGACTGGACAATGTACAGAGCAGCAGTAAGGACCGGTAATTTTACCGTCTATCAACCCACCAAGACTTAGGTCATCTCACTGGTCATGAAACGTTGTCAAACTCTAAGTTTTTGGGCGATTGTGAACCACATACAGTTTTCGCTGCTGTTTTGTTTTCTCCCACCGCTGTATCAGTCAGTGAAAGCAGTCCCTGCCTGGAGGATCCCTCGCCTAAAAGCCCAGGTAAAAGCCCTAAAAGCCCAGGTAAAAGCCCTAAAAGCCCAGGTAAAAGCCCTAAAAGCCCAGGTAAACGCCCTAAAAGTACAGCTGTCATTTCGGAGGTGAACATATGGTTTTCCCCATATCTACACTTGCTCAAGTCGAAAAAAAAAGTCCGCTCATATCTGAACATCTCTATATTGCTTCTGCCGCCGCCGCCGCCGCCGTAGTAGCAGCAGCAGCAACAACATCCTTCTCTACAAACAAATGTTTTTCGTCCTAGTCTCAAAATGTGTCCACAAAAGCAAACGTAATGACTCACTGCGGAAAGCTTGCCAGGCCTATAGTTACGGTTGCTAACGTAGGATTGGACAATAGCCGTTTGTGGGAGGAGTTGGCGAAGGGTCAATTGGTCATGAAAAAAGCGAGTTTCGCTTTTCGGCGCGCTGTTTGCATCCCTGTGTGATGTTCAGGGACAGTCAGGACAGTCTGAGGACTGACAGCTCTGAGGTTGAAGTTTATATTAATGCACCATGACACTGTGGCAGGTCTCTGTACTAGGGATGTGAATCTTTGGGTGGCTCACGATTCGATTCCGACTTTTAGGGTCACGATTCGATTCAAAATCGATTTTCGATTCAACCGATTCTTGATTTTCTTTTTGCGATTTTTAGTTTGCTTTATTAACACCAGACCATGTGAAAACGTTGAATGATGATGATGTCTACAGACTATTATATCAGAAGCCATATTTCCCCCCAAAAAATGCACATCACATGTTTCAGATTTATTCAGCAGCAATATATTCGAACCATTTTAAAGTTAACTGCTACATGAAGCTGATTTTATAGGCTACTCTCTTTTCAAAAGCCTGGACTGAAGGATGTGAATATTTGGGTGTCTCTTCGATTCAAAATCAGTTCTCATGCACATGGACATGTAGCCTATCTGTAACAAAGGCTGCTAAAAAAAAAAAAAAAAAAAGAGACGGCACTCTGCTCTCAGGCCAGCTCACCTGCAGCCTGTCTGCAGCGCCACAGAGGAGCTGTCAGAGCTGCTGCTGCTGCTGCTGGTCCTCTCTCTTCAGCCTGCTGTTTGGCTGCACTTTGTATGAGTTTAAAAAAGTGAAGATCTAACGTCACCTGAGCACCGATCAGCTGATCCAGAGCGCAGTGGATGTGGCTGCTCACACCGTGTCCTAACTGGATGCGACGCGAACGAGCGTCCGACAATCGCGTCACATCTGACGCTCTCTGTCCACACTGAATCCGTGCGTCTGTTGTCATGGAAGCACATCAGCTGTGCGCTCGCCCGCTCGACAGACTGGAGACGTAACTACCCGGTTAAAAGATGGGTGAATTGTGCCTTTTAAACAGAAAACAAGTTTCTTGAAATATAGAGCCAACAGCAAGTTGTCTCTATAGTGTAGGAACACGAGTTGTAAAAAACATAATGCAGGGTTTTCTGTAACATTATAAGACGGCGCACCGCCCCCGCCCAAGATGAATGAAGAGGCTATTAAAAAAAAAAAAAAGTCCGCTAGTCTCCTTGAAGCGGCTGTTATGTGTCTCTCTCTGGCGGTGTCAGCTGATGTGCACATCTGCAGCAACCCAAACAAATGCACATGTTACTGTTGACTGGCTCTATTCCAGCCACATGATTGGTTCGACGCGGTGGAAATCTCATTATCATTGGTTATTTGTATTGTCTGCCAAAACATGGATGAATGAAACATATCGACCACGTCTCATATTTCTATTGAGGAAAAGTTATTTCACAATTTATAGACACAACACCGACAAGCACTGAGAGCCGCATGTTGCAGTGACGTTATATAGGCTATAAAAAAAAAAATCCGCAAATAATAAGCCGACGAAAAGGTGCAACTTGCCACTTAACTTCTTGTCGATGTATTATTTGCGGGGGCTTTCGGGGGATCTGCTGACGGTGGAGGATCTGGGACTGATTGACTGTGGACCACCACCAGTCTGATCAGGTCCATCACAGCACAGCAGCTGCAGCACTGCCCCGCTGTCACATTACTCTCGCGTATCAGCTCAATCTGTTTACATTAAACCGACATCAGGAGAATAATGAGAATTATGATTAAAAATATATTTGTTTCGAATTTTGGCCCCTGGATCATGATTTTTCGCATTCTTGGTAAAAAAAAAAAAATCCTCTAAAAAAAAAGACAGTTGGGATGCATAATGTGTCTCATAACAGTATACTGTGCGTCACGCTAGGGGTCGGTGGTGTTTTATTCTAGGGGTCGGTGGCGGCTGTGAGACAGCAGCGGCTCCACGGTGAGGGGGGGGGGGGCAGCTTCTGCTCACCTGACTCTGTGCAGCTTCTTCATTAAATCCAAACAGTCCGACACAGCGACGCACTGCTCCTTTGACTCTAAAGTCTCTGTAGCTCATCAGCCCGGAACTCGCCGACATGGATCAGAAGCGACGGCGGCGTTTGGCCTCAGTGTCTCGGACTTCCAGAGCAGCTACAGAGCAGCGTTGTGACCTCAACCATGGTCGATGAGAGCAGAAATGTTGTTGTAGGCCTGTGCATATTCTCATTTGTCCAGGTCATAGTATTTCAAAGGAGGTTAAATCGAAAGCAACTGGACTTCTACTGAGTCTCCAGACCAGTTAGTTGGACCAGTCCCAGCCTGGTCAGATGCTACATGAACTGATGAAGCCTCTTGGATGAGAGGTGAAACGTCTTCCTAGACAAATAACTAAGTCCAGTTGAACCTGCTTTGAAAAAAAAAAAAAGTTGTTGGCGGGCTCGTGAATTTTTTTTGACACGAGTCAAAAAGAGCGTCAAACCGCGTATCTCGCGTTTGGTCGCGCGTCACAACTCGAGCGAAAAAAAAGCGTTCCTCGTGTTTGGTGGGAAGCCCCTTGTGGGTCTTCCCACCAAACACGATGAAATAGACGAAGACGCGAAGGTCCCGTCGCACAAAACAAATCGGGTGTATTGCGTCGCAAAAAAAAAAAGTCGCGTCTACCGCGTCTCGCGCCTAATCGCGTCTCGCGCCTAATCGCGTCTTTGCGTCACGGCCTTTTACACCGCGGACGTAACGAATAAACGGTGACGGTGTGAACGAACAACATAGAACAGGACCAGACGTGGCGTTGTTTCCTCTTTTCACCGACAGCTCCACTCTCCCTTACTTACACTAACTACTGTTATTGTTGAGGCCAGAGAATTGTGGGATTTGTAGTTTTTGACCAATCGCAGGTTGTGCTCTTTCTTTTTGTGATTTTCCTGGTTCACACATGTATTTTTTTTTAGGGGCAAATGCGAGTGAAATGCTCGTCCATGGTGGGCATAAGAAAATTTAAGACCTGTCTAAAATTATTTAAGACTTGAACACAATAATTCAACAAATTTAAGACATTTTAAGGCCTAAAATTTAGATTTTCAAATTTTAGACTTTTTAAGACCCCGTGGATACCCTGTTATTTCATATAAAAGTTTAAGTGCATGCATATTTTATGATGCTGTGTATTTCAGGTGTAGGTTAATATACACACACCTCAGGAGGCCTGTTGACTGGTTAAAACAAGGTAATCAGTAGATGGGAATTAACTTCAGATTTAGTCACGGATCACCTTCAAACTCTCCTTGTCATGATATTTGAATTAATTATACATCAACACCAGCATATATAGGATTAACACAACATACAAATGAATAAAATGATCTAAAAGTATACATTTGTTTATTATTAATTGGATTATTCAACAAAATGTTAAAATTATAAAACCATCCTTCAACTTAAAGCCCGAGGCGACGTCTTTAAACAGTTTATTTTGCTCATCAAATGAAGAGAAATTGACTCTGGAGCCTGAAGTCTGTGATTATTGATTAGGATTTTCAATCAATCACTTTTTAATCAAAACACAGCTGCGTTTTAATCTTCACTGTTTCTGCTCCAACTAAGATAAATAAATCATAATAACATCTGTTCTTTGTCGCAGCAGAGAGAGTGAATCACTGCGATTCATATGTTTATAATTTACATAATGTGATATTATGTGATAATGAAGTTTAGGTGAAGAGGTGCATTCTGGGAAATATTTTTTGTGAGTTGATGAAATTACTTATCAATATGCGCTTCCATTTAGACATGATGACGATAAAGTGCAGGACAACACGGTGTTAAAAACAGTTTCTTTTTTTAAAAGGATTTGTATTTCCATGCTTTTATTTTGAAGGGATGCTGCATGTTTTAGAAGCCTTACTTCTGATTTCCTGTTTGTCAGACTCAGTTTATTGATCTGGTCACATCGATTATTGATTGAAATGTTTAATTTTTCTAATTTATTTACTTTACTGTACATACTTTCTTTTCTTTGTCTTGTTTATTTGATGTTTGTTTATTTTATTTCATGCTCTTATATCTTATGTTTTGTATTTATTTATATTTACAAGTTTACTATTTGCCTTATTGGTTTGTACATCGATTTATTTGCAAAATAAAGTAAAAAAGCAAAAAACAAAACACCAACAGAGGGTTGAACAGCTGAGTCATGTGAGTGGCGGTGAGCGTCCGTTACCTTGACGCCGGCGATCTCGATCATGAACATGGCGGCGCCCAGCACGTGTCCGGCGTGGTAACACCAGAACTTGATGCCGGCCACTTCCTTCACCTCGTGGAAGTTGATGGTCTCGATCTTCTCCATGCTGTCCTCCAGGTCCGTCTCCGTGTAGAGCATGTCGTCTGCCGAGATGTTACTGTCACACACACACACACACACACACACACACACACACACACACACACACACACACACACACACACACACACACACATTGGATAACTTCATCTCCATCCCGGCCTTCAAAGACGCCATCTCACACCTTTTTACAGATTCTTGCAGCTGCTTCCCTACTATTTAACTACTCAACTATCTAACTCTTTTCTTCAGTTTCTGCTTGTTGAACGCCCATACCTACCGCCGTTGGCCAGGACACTTTCTGTGACACACTGCTCGCTAATGAATCCTGTAATATCTGTAACAGACATTTACTCTCTTTTATGCTTGTAATAATCTTGTCTTCTATGCTTGAATATCCTTGTTATTAACTTTTATGCCTTGTTTTCTGCTGAATGTTTGTATTGTTGTGTATATTTGCTATTGTCTTTTAACCTATCTTTTCTCCCTCACAGCCCCCCCCCATCAAGAAGCTTATGCCTCTTGTCAGGCCATCATTGTAAATAAGAACATGTTCTTAATTGATTTCGCCTGGTTAAATAAAGGTTAAATAAAAAAAAAAACACGCGCACACACACACACACACACACACACAGCATCAACACACTGCTGCGTCACAGCTCCACCTGAGCGACAGGCAGCATCACTCCCTCTCTCTTTGTCAGCTGTAAAGTGACTGAGTGTGAGAGTCTGTGAGGGTCCAGATACTATAAACATGAATGGAACAGCACCTACCCCCTTTCATGTTACCTTGACAACAACATGTTGACTGATAATTTACAGTTTACTTTCAGAAGCACAAGGTGTGTGAGGGACAGACTCACAACAACAAATGCTCTTGGATCAGATCTGATCAAATCATCTAACAATAACCAAAAAACTACACGTGTGTGTGTTGTTATGTGTGTTGTGACAGGAAACAGCAGCGAGTGTCCTCCTCCTGAAAACGCTCCCGATAAGACGGCGTGTCTGGACAGCGGCGAGTGTCTGGACGGGGAGTGCGTTCCTTTCTGTCAGGCCGTCCTGAAGCTGCAGCCCTGCGCCTGCAACGGTAACGACCACACCGGCGTGAGACCAAGGTGGTGGTGGTGATGATGATGATGATGCATCCGTCTCAGTCTTGTATCTGTTCCCTCTCGTCTCTATAGAAACCAACGCGTCGTGCAGAGTCTGCTGCCGGAGCACCAGCGGCATCTGCGCCCCCCACCAGGACAAGACGGGCAACTTCCTGTTCCTGCGTAAAGGGAAACCCTGCACCGTGGGCTTCTGTGACGGAGTGGTGAGTGGAAACACACACACACACACACACACACACACACACACACACAGCAGCTTTAAAACACATTGAAGACAAACTTCTAGCTCAACTACTATGAGTGTGAAAACTATTTATTTGGAACTGAGTTTAGGTGTAATCACAAAGAAATGGCTTAAACCATCTGTTGATGAATGGTATGACATCACACTCATTCCAAATTTGAAGACATCTGAAAGCATTGGAAAGGTATATTTCCCTGAAAAGCCCCTCTTTTGTTTAAAGCAGATATCAGTGGAATGTTTTTGTTAATATAAGTCCTAAATAGTCCTATTTTCCGTCAGCAATCACTTACATGAAGTATTTCAGCCTAAACACGAGTCTCTCCGTCACTCTGCTCTGCTGTAACCCGAGGAGAAAATTTTCCTTGTGGGATACAAGTGTTATCCAATGAGGGGAGAGAACGGCATGAAGGGCTGTGTGTGCAGCCAAGGGATGCGCGTGAATGTGGTGACGTAGCACGAGGACCAATTGATGCCTGACAAGGGCGGGGGCTGCTAACTCATGGTGCGTTCAAGGAAACTCGTACTTTGTGTTTTTCCTTCCTGTGAAGTCATACCAGTTCGATCTGGTACGAGTTCACGGGTCGGAAGTTACGAGTGGCCGTTATAGGGAACTTTCACAGACAACAGGACGGTAAAAACACGAGCTACGGGTTACCTGGAACGCTACCAAGTCGTAGTTGTGACTTGAAGCTGTAACTTACGGTTTCAAAAGCCTGCCTTGAACACAGCATTAGCCGAAACGGCCGTGCCGCTGTTATCTGCTTTAAGTTTTTGGTTAATTATTTATTTCCTTGTGTTATTATAATAGAAAACACCCCATGTTCACGTGTTATTATATAAAATGCTTTGTAAAAGGGGGAACCCCCCCCCCCCCAAAAAAAAAAAAACACATTAAAGACAAGCGGGATGTGAGTGTGTGTAGGTGGGTTTACATGGAGACTTTTTCCTCTTTCTGATTGAATCCTTTCTGAATGAGTCTTTCAGGTCAACTGTTTACATGATTTTATTTTATTGTTTTATACTTTTGATCGATTTAAGAAAAGGTTTATTCTGCCTCTGTGAAACCGAATGAAACTTGATTTGGTTTGGGCTTGTTTGTTGTGATTGAGCTGTTTATATGGAGCATTTTCATTCAGTTTGGACTCTAAACCGAATCTAATCTGAATATTTGGCTCCATGTAAACAAAGCTTGTGTGTGTATGTGTGTAAACACAGCTTGTGTGTGTGTGTGTGTGTGTGTGTGTGTGTGTGTGTGTGTCTCCTGCAGGGGAAGTGCATGAAGCAGGTGCAGGACGTGGTGGAGCGTCTGTGGGACTTCATCGACAAACTGGACATCAACACGTTTGGGAAGTTTCTGGCCGACAACATCGTGGGGTCGGTGGTGGCGTTCTCTCTGCTCTTCTGGGTTCCTATCAGCATCCTGGTCCACTGTGTGGTGAGTCGCTCCGTTCTGTCTCTGTCAGGAACTAAACTACACACTGTCAGTCACACTGTCTGACTGACGCGTTACAGAGACGTATTACCACTGTATTTTCATGAGTATTAAGGGATTAAGGTGCTACAGACAGAATCTGAAGATGATAAAGTCTTTCCTGTCTTTAGTCTGTATAGATCAGGTGGACAGTCATTTAAATATATATTTTATAAGATGTGCAGAGATTAGTTTAGTTTACTCTTGTCTTTTGTCTTTTCTTCTGTGAACAACCTCCTTCAGGATTAATAAAGTTTCTTTATCTTCTTCTCTCAGGACAAGAAGCTGGATAAACAATACGAGCAAACCACAAAGTCTCTGTTCTTCCCCAGTGTGAGTATCTGATTGTGTGTATTTTAGGGATGTCACAATTACTTGTTTTTCACAATTAAAGCTTCAGTTGGTAACAATTATTCAGTCATATTTGCTGGAATTGTCACTATATTCTGATGGTCAGACATTAAATGAGTAATTTAGGACAAAATCCAACTCCTCTGGCTCCACCTACAGCCTGTAATCGTATTTGCCAAAATCCACCGCGCCCGACGATTCTCCACCAGTCAGGTAGAGGGAGCAGGAGGAGCAGCCAATCGCCGCTCCTACACGTCGTGCTATGGATACGGTACATCTTTTTTTTTTTTTTTTTTTTCTCTGTGGGTGCGTTCATGGCTACTTTGTGTGTGTCTGTGTGTGTGTGGGGCGCTTGGCAGAGGTTCATAAAGGGACCTGACGGAGTATTGTCTTGAAATTTCCGACCAAGTCGCGGAGTTTACTTTCACTTTCGTCAACTTACCAACTGGAGCTTTAATGCAATGAAATTGCAGCGAAAGGAGGAAAATACTGCATGTCTGATATGAATCATCACCTGCAGGATACCCACCTGGCTTTGTAGCCAAAGTAAAAGAAATTACACAGTAAATGGGTTAAATTACGTTAATGTCAATTGATCTAACGTAACACTGAATTGGTAGGAATTGAAATGTCATTCGTAAGAAAAATTATTTAAAAAAACTTCCTGTCCTCTGAAGGATTTAATATTTTGTTTATATAATTAGAATGCAATTATATTTTCACTGTATTTGGTTCCTGAACATTCAGACTCATTAAGATGGTGAGACCTGATGTGGATGAAGAGGGAACAAAGGAGCGGTGGCTTTTGTAAAGTGAATATATATATATATATTTTTTTAAAGTATATTTTTTGGGCTTTTATTGCCTTTAATTGATAGTGCAGTCGAGAGAGAGACAGGAAATGGGGAGGCAGAGAGTGGGGGAATGACACGCAGGAAAGGGCCGTCCGACGCGGGACTCGGGACAGGACTGAGCCTCAACATGGGGCGGCAGCTCTACCCAGTGAGCTAAATGCCGCCCCATATTTTGGGGGTTTTAAGATGAATTTAGACACGTGAACACATCACAGTTCCCTCTGAGATCTGACTGAGAGAGGAGGTCGACATGTTGACGTCAGTTGAACATTAAAAAATCTAAAAGTCTTCTCCTTTAAAGAGGAACTATGCAGCATTTGTCCCTTAATTAACCAGCTCCAGAGTCCTAGTGCTGGTTAAATCAATGACTTGTAACTAGTTCCAGGGAGGCGTGTTGCTGCGTCCTTGTTTATGACAGATAAGACTACACAAATACACACACATGGTAACATGGTAGATGATAAATAACCTTATCCACCGCTCCATGGATTAATTTCTCACCGGCTTCGTTGTTGAAAACAAATGCACATGGAGGAGAGGAGGGTTAGAGACACAGAGAGTTCATCTTTAAAGTCCCCCTCCCCCTTTTTGGTCATTTTAAAACCAGCAGCTCATTAGCAATGCAGCTCTGGAGGGTGGGCGGAGACTGCGCTGCTCTGCACCCGCCCAGCCACCTCCTCGCACCCCACCCCCCCCCCGCTTGCTGACAGCTGGACATTGTACAATTACAGATTCAGCGCGTTTAGCGTAAAACTCCACACTGGGAATCGACCCCAGACTGGAACACAGTCCTTGCTCACGGTGCAAGCTGCTCTACCAGGTGAGCTATACCTGTTACACCTTGACAGCTACACCGAGCTGCCAAGTCTTTCACCTCTGGGCCAGATGCAGAGCGGGGCGGGAGCTTGTAGCACTAGTGCCCTCCCCTGGAGCTGTGACACGTCAGCTCCAGTCTCCCTGAAACTGCCAGTTTGCGTCTGCCATTGGTTCACAGCAGTTTGAAGGCAGAAAAACTCTGAAATGCAATTTTGCACTTCCTTTTCTGCTGCTATGTGCTCTAACACAAGAAAAATGCCACAGGAACATGTGAAAAGCACGAAAAACACGATTTTCATGGGAGGGGGTCTTTAACCATCAAACTCGGACTGACTGACTCTGACTCTGTTCATTTTCCCAGAATGCCGAGCTCCTGAGCAGCCTGGAGTCCGCGTCCGTCCGGATCTTCAAGCCTCCGACCTTCCCGACCACCAACCTGCGCTTCCAGCCGTCCGGTCCGCAGCAGACCAGCACGCCGCCGGTCTCCGGCTTCGGCTTCGGCCCCGGTCCAGACTCCTGCTGTCATCTTCCTCACCATCCTCCTCCTCCTCCTGCGGTGGCGGCCCCTCCTCCCCCTCCTCCCCCCTCCTCCTCCTCCTCTGGACTCCCCCCGCATGGCCACCATCCAGGAGGACCCGAGCTTCGACTCCCACCTGGACGAGGAGGCGCTGCAGGAGGCGTTCGGCCGCCCGGCGCAGCGCTCGGAGCAGCGGCGGCGCTCCTTCGAGGACCTGACGGAGACGAGCGCGGTGAGTCGCAGCGAGAAGGCGCTGATGTTCCGGCTGCAGAGGCAACACCAGATCGACACCAAGGAGACGCAGTGCTGAGGGACGGGACGGGACGGACGGGACGGACGGTGCCCGGTTTGTCCCGCTCACGTCCTCCTCCTGTGCTGGTTTCACAAACTTTTACGACTTTTTTTATTTTTTATTTTCTTAAAGCGGCTCCGTCCTGAAGCCGCCGCACTGACGCTTTGTTGCTGCAGCAGATCTCAGTCTGGTCACATCGAGACACATTCAATCAGAAAAACGTTTTTATTGAATTTAAAGGACAATTCCAGGCGAATTCAACTCGGGGGTGTATTTTCATATCATTTTAGGTCTAAAAGAATGAATCTGAAGATTTTCAGTTTAATTGCTCCTGTTTTGTGGTAGTTGCATCTGTCCCCGCGTCCCCACGGCAGCAATGAATGGGAGTGGATGTAAGTTCCGCTGTTTAGGCTGTTTCCAGCCCTCAAAGCCGCAATTTTTTTCCACAGACAGCGTCAGATGGCGACTCAAACATGCACCGAGAAGTTTATTTACTTCAAGCAAGCCGACATGTTTGTAAAACTAGATCCAATTCAAAGTCTCCCGGAGTCTCGCGCGAGACCCAGTTGCTGTGTGCGGTGTGTTCAGGTGCAGTGGGAAAAGCTACCGTTTGTGTCATAAACACAGGAATATCAACTCTTTACTTGCTTCAAGTAAAAAAAACTTCTGGGCGCATGTTTGAGTAGCCATCTGACGCTGTCTGTGGAAAAAAATGTACACTTCAAGCAAGTAAAGAGTTGATATTCCTGTGTTTATGACACAAGCGGTAGCTCCTACTGCGCCTGAATACACCAGCACTGCAACTTGGGTCTCGCGCGAGACTCCGGGAGACTTTGAATTAGATCGACTTTTACAAACATGTCGGCTTGCTTGAAGTAAATAAACTTCTCGGTGCATGTTTGAGTCGCCATCTGACGCTGTCTGTGGAAAAAAAATGCGGCTTTGAGGGATGTAAACAGCCTAAACAGCGGAACTTACATCCACTCCCATTCATTGCTGCCGTGGCGATGCGGGGACAGACACAACTACCGCAAAACAGGAGCGATTAAACTGAAAATCTTCAGATTCCTTCTTTTAGACCTAAAATGATATGAAAATACACCCCCGAGTTGAATTCGCCTGGAATTGTCCTTTAATTACAATCAGAGTTCAACCGATTATCGACCGATATTTCCCTTTTTTTTTTGATAATCGATATCGGCCGTTTTTTTTCACCGATAACCAATAAAATAAATGTATTTTTAAACGCATAAACGCACTCCTTTGGCTCTAACGAAGCCGTCTCTCTTGGCTGTTTAACAATGTCCCAAAGGTTTTCACAGTGAACAAAACAGAAACAAACTGTTGACTGTATTCAGTCTGATCCCTGGTGTGTTATTTTTAAATTCTGACACCAAAGTTTTCATTTTTACTGCAAATGAATATCGGTTAAATATCGGTTTCCTTGATTACTAATAATCGGTATCAGTATCGACCCTGATAAAACCATATCAGTTGATCCCTAATTATAATAAGAAAAAGAAAAAGAAACAAAACGTCTCCTTCCAGTCGTCGTCCTGTGTGGTCAGACCGTGGTTTCAAATCGCTGCTCCGTCCGTCCTCTCCGCGTCTCTTTAACGTCCTTTAGTGACTCGAACTAACATATTGTCCTGTTGAAGCTGTGGCAGCGAGGGGCCGCTGCTGGGTATCGAACCTTCTCCAGGTATCAAACCGTCGTTGGTGCTGATTGAACGGTGCTCAGATCAGATGTTGCTTCCACAATCAAACTGTGTTTAACTGTGGTGATCGATCATCTGTTCAATACTTTTATTCGTCCAATAAAATGTCGCTAAAGCTCCGATTGGTCCCCGCCAGCCACCGTACAAACTCAGACCAACTCGTCTTCTGATGACACACCACACGATACGACCAGCAACTGTACGCTCCTACGTCCGTTTTTAGTTCTTGAACGTCCCACCAAAGATTTTTTTTGCTCCTGAATGTTACACGTTTATTTCTGTTACATAAAGTCGTCGTTCACTTTTATAGCTGAAGCCCGGCTCTCGTTTTAGTTCCCTAAAGGCCAAATGTAACGCTTGTTGTAGCTCAGTCATCAGTCAAACTGTTGCTGAGTTGAACTTAATGTTTTAAAAAGGTTCAACTTCAATGTGACAATCGTTTATGTGCACGAGTTTCTGTCTAATGAGAGAAAAACATTTATTTCTAACTGACGCTATTGAGACAAAGTGTTTGTCACCAGCATTTTATAGAAACAGCATCAACACAACATGTTGTAATAATGGATAATGTTGTTAAAAGCTTTAGAAATATTATATATTTTATCACAACAGCACAAAAAATGCCAAAGATTTGACGTTGTCAACTTCTAATTTGTGGTTATTTGATGTGTTTTTTTTGTCTTTACATCAGAATCAATTGGTTTTTTTTTACTGTGTGATAGACTAATTGATTAATTAATAGTCAAAATGATTATTAGTTGCAGCTTCAAAAGGTCAAAGTGCACTGAGAGTCAATGACACGTGCAGCTGCCAAATAAAAAAACAGTAAAAGTCAAAAACACAGAGGTCAAAGTTTTATTTTTAAGGATCAAAATGTTTTTATATTCTATAAATGATATTAATAAAGTACAAATAGGGTTAAAATAGGTTTGGAGAGTTTAAAGGGTTAAAAAGTGTTTCTGTTTTAAGACTCAGTGGGAATCGAACCCTTGAACGTGACAGTGTTAAGTGCCTTCAACTCGACCCACTGAGCTACATGACACCGTATTTTATATCACATAAATGTTCATCATCTCCTTAAAACCACTAAAACCTGTCAATCAATTTTATTTACTGTGTATCACATCTGCAACAATAAGCTGATTAATTGATTGAATGTTGATCAGCAATGAAACAAATAATTTCAGTCGTTTTTCAGTCAATAATTGCTTTTAAAAAAAATTGTGATTGATAAATGGATGGCTCAACTGTTTTTTTTTATAATAAATTGAATATTTGATTGAAGGGACTTTTGATACATTTTAAGTTACATTGGGCTTTTTTTTTTTTACTATTTTGTAAATTTTTATAGACAAAATGTTAAATCACTTCACAAAAATAAAGGAAAAACTTAAAACTTCAGTATAAAATTGTCCTAACCTAAACAGTTTTAAAACACCTCCCTGTTATTTTATTTTATCCTGGTTTGAGGTCAGTTATCTGAACATTTCACCTGTTTGTTTCTTACTGTACGAGGGCAGATTATTATTATTACTGTGTGTATATATATATATCTTTGTATAAAATATCGTTGTGTTGTTGCTTTTGTTGCTTTTATTTTTGTGACTGTCTGTTTTTTTTTGGGGGGGGGGGGGGTAAAGACACAGATGTTAAACTTCAGAGTGTTTTCAGCTGTTTGGTTTGTGTCACTCGAGCTGTTTGGTACCAGAGTTTATTCTCATCACATGTTTTTACTGTGTCAGATTTATTTTGTGGTAAGTTTTGTGTTTTTTTTTGTTTTTTTGTTGATTGATTGAAGCCATATTATCGTTTTAAATGTTTATTTTTGACATGTCAGAGCTCAACGTGCCTTCTCTTCTCCTGTGGTATTCAAATGCACTTGTCAGTATTTTTAATATTGTGTCTATCTGATACTGTGTGTGTGTGTGTGTTGAGTCCTGTACACTGTGATGTGTGTGTCTGTGTGTTATGTACATGCTGACGATCGTCTGTATTGATCCAATTAAAGGTCGGTTGCGAGTCATGTTGTTAACGTCACTGTGTCGTTGTTCTACTGTCTGATTTAAAGTGCTGATCGATAAAGAGTTTTTATTGATATTCTGATATTTTATCAACTCACGTTTCTTCCTGAGCTTTCAGCAAGATCTCATGGTTCTCATTAATGGATCATTATTTTGTCAAAAACATTTTTAAATATTCTGCTTTAATGTAATTTATTGACTATTTTAATCTCTGGTGATTTTATTTTTATATTTTAAAGCAGAAGTAAGTGGTCCGGTCGTTTTCGCTAATGCTGCGTTCCAGGCAGGCTTTTGAAATCGTAAATTACAGCTTCAAGTCACAACTTACGACTTTGTAGCGTTTCAGGCAACCCACTCGTGTTTTTCCGACCTGTTTTACCGGTGAAAGTCACTATAACGGCCACTCGTAACTTCCGACCCGTGAACTCGTACCAGATCGAACTGGTACGACTTCACGGTCGGAAAAATACGAGTTTCCTTGAACGCACCATAACAGTCCTCGTCCCTACGTCACCACATTCACGGCGTCCCTTGGCTGCACACACAGCCCTGCATGCCGTTCTCTCTCCTCATTGGATAAAAACTGTAGGATACGATAAATGTTTTCTTCTCGGCTCAGAGCAGAGCAGAGGGACTGACAGACCCGTGTTTCGGTCCAAACACTCTATGTAAGTGATTGCTGTCGGAAGATATAACTATTTAAGACTTATATTAACACAAATATATCACTTACTTCTGCTTTAATCTAAAAATATCAATATTCAGACCAAGATGAGATCGACTTGCATCATAAAAACATAAAACCTGTAGCCAAAAAATATTAAAGTTAGTGTAAAAAAGAAAATACTCTAAATTATTTATCAATAATTAAAATATTTTGCAGATACATTATTGTAGAAAATCTAAATTAATGAAAGTTAAAAAAAAAAATTCTGCCTCCAGTTTCTAAAATGCAACAATTTTCTGCTTTTATTTAATAATACGAACATTTTTGATGATTTTAACCTTAATTTTGTTTCATAGAAAACAAGATGATTGATAAATTATCTTCAGTATTGATGATGTCGTTGTTTCACTCACATTAAATCTAACTCACTTTTTTATCTTCGAGGACAGAAACTCAGTGACCCTCTCTCTCTCTCTCTCTCTCTGGACAAATGTTTATTTTCCTTGTGAAGAACTCAAACTTTTGTTTTATAGACAAATCAAGTACAAAAACAATCAATCAATAAAGGTATTGGTGGTCCGTCTCCTGAAGCCGATTCCTTTGGAACCAAGTTTCCAACGAAGAAGCTGGAAAAACTCAAAAGTCCTCGAGTCAAAGAAATGAACGAACGAACGAACATCTGCATCGGTCCGTTATCGACCGATTATTGCCGATCGATCGATACTACGAGGACTGAAGAGAGTGTGACAGAGAAACGTCAGTTCATCGTCCACCGCTACATCACCGACGGCAACGCGCTGCTGCTGCTGATGACATCACAGAGGGGGCGTGGCGTGAAGGCGGGGCTTAGGGCGTCGTAGAGACGGTGGACGGCCACTTCCACCATCTCCCTCAGAGAGTCGTCGTCCGCGCAGGTCACGGCCTGAGGGTCAGAGGTCAGAGGTCATCATGGTGTTATCAGCTGATTATTGAGTATTGATTTATACCCAGGGTTCCTACACATTTGAAATTTCCAAATTCCATACTTTTTCCAGACCCTAATTTCCAGACTTCTCAGTAAAAAATTTAAATAATTTGTGATATTTGAGTAAATAGTTGTGCATTATATAAACAAATCATGCAATTAATCATTTGTTTTCATTATTCTGAATGTGTAGGGGAGAGCGGGGTAAGTAGTGCCAATTTTTACTTAAATTGCCTTTAAAGCAAGGGGATTATAATAATGCCCCCAACTAATATTTAAGCAATATATCACTCCAGGCCGTGGTATATGCTCATTATACCACGGCTAAGGGGCGTTGTTCGGCCCGACGCGAAGCGGAGGGACGACAACCCCCTTAGAGTGGTATAATGAGCATATACCACGGCCTGGGGCCTCATTTATCATTGTGGATACACCTTTTTTTACGCCATTTTCCCCTCGTTTTTTGCGTACGCACTTTTCTCCGCCAAATTTGGGATCTATCAAGCCAAAACCTGACGGGGAAAAGTGCGGACATTTACACCCATTTTGACCCTGGCGTACGCCTTTTTTGAGGAACAGGAGGAATTGGCGACACCGTTGCTGAGTCAGAGAACTGCAGTGTGAGAGGGAGAGAGGAGCGGAGTACATTTAGAAGAGCACAGTAGGATTTTTTGAAGTAATTGTGGTAGTGGTTGACAGTTGATGCTGGCAATCCAACCCGCTCTATAATAACACTAGGCTTTATGTTAATTGATAAACAGAGCGGATTGTGGATTTTGCTTTTTTGATTAGGCTATGTGTGACGTCTGACAAGGATCAAACCATCCAAGTTTAAAAACACATCGGCAGCAGCGCACACTGATCTGCAGCTACTGAGACTGTTGTTATTCTGTCACCTGAGTTAACGAGGTGCACGTGTGTTTGGAGCTGACGAGAGAATAAAGAGCGAGACAACCGGCCCTGAGGAGGAACTGTGAAGGACTCAGCTGTAGCCTAATGGAAAATGACCTAAACCGAGTCCAGTAGAGCTGTAACTGTGTGGAAAAGCATGCAAAATAATGGTAATTATCGTCCTGCTTCCTACATTGTTTTAACATCTAGGTAAAAAAAAAAAAAAAAAGATTTTCTGGGATAAACGGGCAGATAAGATTCTTCTTCTTTCTGCTCCCTTTTGTTGAGATTTGGGAGGTTTTTGTTTTTATTGTATCTTATTAAAATGCAAGATCATTTTTCTGACTGAGTTATTGCCCGTGTATCTGCTTTCGGAGAAGCGGAGAAGTTCCGCTTCTTTCCCCCGTCCTCCGCCCGTTGTCTCCGTTGTCACTTTGTTGTCACAAAAGTTGCTGCGCCACAGAGAGCACATGGCTAATTACATATGCACGTGCTGACCATATATAGTTGTATATAGGCGTTCCGGGGGCGGAGTAAGAGGTGTGTTCACGTGTGCACCATTCTTGAGTCCTGTGTGATCTATTGCGGAGAGTTGTGCGTACGCACAGTTTGATTGATCTGAAAAAGGTGTAAATATTTAGGGTGTACGCCATTTTCGTCTTTTCGCCGTACGCAAATATTTAGTAGCAGTTTTACACCCTCTTTGATAAATGAGGCCCCTGGAGTGATATATTGCTTTTATAAAACGGTTACAAATAAAGGCAATATAAAAGAGGGATACGCAATCAATTTCATGTAGTTTTATTCAACCAGAAATATATTATCCAATAAAATAGCCTCACTGTGAAAAAAATAGTCCCACCTCTCCAGACGTTAGCTCCAAATTAGCTCTGCATCTCGTCTTTTCCTCCGCTTTTTTTCAGGTGAAAGTCACTGCTCAATCCACTCTACCGTTGTTAACCGTCCCCGCAGGTGAAAGTTCACCTCAAACATGTGAATTCAACTACTTTAGTCCGTTTTTTAACATCGTAAAAACATCAGCTGTGTTTGGCTACGGACTGCAACAGTCCGTTGTCATGGATACATGACAACAACTTCCATTCATACCAGTCATACGTGCCTGACGCGGAGTGATAGCCTACGCTGTGATAAGGTTTTAGAATAGTAGCCGTGGTATATGCTCAATATACCACGGTTAACAACCAATCAGATTGCGGGATTTCACCTTTCCGTTTTATAAATGTACATATAGTTTAGGATGTTGTGCATCCCTGGGAACAATCACTTTGAATCTTAAATCAACTGTTTCAGAAATATAGCTTTAGAAAAAAAAAAAAAAATCTGGCACAACTTGCCCCCGGTGCGGGGTAAGTTGTGCCATTGGAGAGAATTCACTGGGGTAAATTGTGCCATTGATAATTGAAGTAAAACAGATAATTTTAATCTCACAAATGTTAATGCTATATAAAAGCAAGACATTCAATACAAAATTAAAGCCAGAAGCGGCGATGATCGGGCCCTCGCTTGTCCCCATGTAGTCGTGGAGGCCTGAGCCACGCTGGGGGCTGTGGCACAAAGAAACGCCATGTTTTGTTCATCCACCAGACTACGAGCACAACCAGACTGGGCAGGTGTGTTCAGGGGCGGTCCCTCATCACACATGTTAAGTTTCAAGCGAATCCGTGCCCACTGCCATGTTTCTCCTATACACAGACAGCACTGCCACTGGCACAACTTAACCCAGGCCCCATGGCACAAATTACCCCACTCTCCCCTATGCCATTATGTTACCAAATTATTTCCAGGAGATTGTAGCTATAGGTAGCACATACAAAAATAATTAACCCAGATAACTTCAGATCAGACCAAACCCAGATAAGTATTAAGTATTAAGCCAGATCATTTCCATACAATAATTTCCATTTTCCATACTTTTCCAGACCTGGAAATGTATAAAATCAAATTCCATACTTTCCCATACTTTCCATACTTGCGTAGGAACCCTGTAAATACCATTATGATGAACCAGACGTTAAAGGGATAGTTCAACATTTTGGCAAATTCTCCTATCACCATAATTCCCTTGGTCGACCAATAGTCGTCATTAGTCGACTAATCATGTCACGACTTCCTGTATCTGGCCATTCAAATTAAAAGCCCTATAGCCTTTCATATACAGTTCAGTCATATTGATTTTGACTATTTTAACAAGACACGGCTCCAAATGTTTGTTTTTTTTCCTGCGAACAATCGACCATTGAAATTTTGGTTGGCTAATGATTTTTTTGGTCAACCATAGAGCACTGGAAAAGAGAGTAACGACACGCATTGGTCCAATGGAAGCGCCTCCTGATGGAGGAATATGGGTTTTGCAAAAGCGCCCAAGAACTGACATCTCTGCATTGTTGGTGAATGAGCAAGTGTGGTATTTTCAATAATTTAAGGACATTTATAGATCACTCACGTTAATAGCATCATTGAGGACCCTTTACAGTTAAACATTAACACATAGGCTAGTAAAAATAAAAAAAAATAGTTGTCTACATTAATGTTTCAATCTACATTTTGTAATAAAGGCAAGGCAAGGCAAGGCAAGGCAAGGCAAGGCAAGGCAAGGCAAGGCAAGGCAAGGCAAGGCAAGGCAAGGCAATTTTATTTGTATAGCCCGTTTTTACAAACAGTTTGTCTCAAAGGGCTTTACATGGCATCGTAACAACATCCTCTGTCCTTAGACCCTCACATCAACTGAGGAAAAACTCCATGGAAAACCCTTTTAACAGGGAAAAATCAGAGAAACCTCAGGTTGAGCAACAGAGGAGGGATCCCTCACCCAGGATGGACAAATAAACAAATTACAAGTGTAATTTGATATGACCAAGACACCTAAAAACAAAAACACGGCCGTTTTCATCAATCTACAAGCAAGTGGGCAACACACATAGCTACATTGGAGTGAATGAGTTTTCTGGGCGCTTTTGCAATACCCATATCCTGCCACTCGGGGCGCAAAACCCTTACCACGGGAGTCAATGGTGGTGTCGTTAATCTCTTTTCCAGTGCTCTAGTCAACCAGTGCTTGGTCGACTATTTGGGGGCAGCCCTATTAAATTCTGTGCAAAAAGATGTTGAAACAGTTTTCAATAAAGTAGTGAATTTAAAAGTACATGGGTTCTGTTTTGTTTTTGTTTTTTTAATCGTGGTATCGAATTAGTATCGAGAATCGTGGAAATTCACAGGTATTGGTATCGACTACTGAAATTCTGGTATCGTGACAACCCTATACTGTAGGCGAATTTGCCAAAATATTGAACTATCCCTTTAATGTTCGTGTATAGAATAGATGTCAGGGACGCTGGACTCACTCTGGTCTCTGGGTCGATGCACGCCGTGACTCCGTCCACCGTCACACTCAGGCTTTTACTGTCTTTGAAATTCACGCAGTCGTCCCCGAACATGTCGCTGAAACAGAAAAAAAACATTTTACCAGGTGAAAACAGAAAATATTTAATCTTTATCTTCATTTAAAAGTTTTATTCTCTTATATTTGGATCAATTAGGTTTAATTTTAACTTAAAAAGTGTCAGATTCTACAGTTTTGTCCGATATTTTAACCATTAAAACCATTTTCGAGGTGTAGCTACAGGCGTTCAGACTCACTGCAGCATCAGCTCCAGTCGCTCGACGAACAGCTCCATGTCGAACGTTTCCTTCCTGCCCTCGTGGACTGAAACAAACAAACAAAAAAAACAAACAAACAAGCGTCAGTAAAGTTTCTGTTCATCAGTGAAATTAAAATAAATTCCCTCGTGATGCGTTCACTGACATTTCTGGGCGGTGGGGTTGGACTGGACCTCCAGGATCACCGTGGTGACGGCGTCTGCGTACATGTCGTTGAGCGGGTTGGCGACCCACTGAGACGAGAACATTTTCATTATTAATAATTTTATTTCAGTTATTTATTGATTTATAAATTTTATTGCTGCATCAATTAGTTTATCGAGTTTTTTACTTCAATTGTCTGTTGTTTTTACATTCTTCTCTGTTTTATTTGTGTTGAGATTTTTGTAGTGTTTGAAAAAGTGTGATAAAAATAAAAAATTGTCATAATTATTGTATATAGTATCTGTATAATGAATGTATTAACATGTAATAACTGGCTAATAATGTATCTGTAACCAGGTCTGAGTGAGATCTGTGTCTAAAAACATAAATAAAATTATAAAATATACAAAATAGTTTGAAATAAACATGTAGAACAAATACTGAGCTTTAATAAAACCTGACTGCAGCTACATAACCATGTCATAAACTGTATATTTAATGTTTCTAAACTGGTTTAAATAAAAACAGACGTGTTCGTGTGCTCAGAGTTAATAAAGTTTTGATAAACAGGTGAGTTTTAGCCACTTCAGGCGACATGTGGTGGATGATGAGTGTAAAAAGTGTCGTGTTGCGTTCGAGTGTCCGACCTCCAGTACGACCATCCCGGCCTCGTGAACCAGCGTGATGCTCTTAAAGATCTTCACCGTGATTTTCTCCGTCCCCTCGACCTGCTCCACGTCGCCTGAAACACACACACACACACACACACACACACACACACACACACACACACACACACACACACACACACACACACACACACACACACACACACACACACACACACACACACACAGAGGAAACAGGAAGTTACAGCTTCTACTGCAGCATAGATATATATATACTGACTAGATGCCGCGTTCCTAGGCAACTCTATTGAGTGGAATGCGTTAACGCGGCGGCCATCTTGGTCAGGGGGAAGCCGTGTCTACTTCCTGCACTAGTCAACAGAGGCAGACGTCTATCAACCATTAAAATCGCCATAACTCACTGAATATTCAACCGATTTTCAAGCCGTTTGGTTTATTATAAATGTCAGACATATGTTTATGATACAACAACAACAAAAAATCTTTATAATTTTTTTTTTATGTATTAAACATACACTTTGTTGTGATATTTACCCCAAAATCGTATATTGCTATAATGTTTGGGATATTGACATTTGCCTTAGACATATGATAAGCTCGTGACAATCAGTTTAATAATGAAGCATGTAATCAACTTTTCTATAATTGGTGTAATTACTGTGTTTTGCTCTTACAGCCCAGAGAATGACATAGCCTACACATGACAGGGGAAGTAGCAGTTACACACAGGGACTGAGTGTACTGGTTGTTTGATAAACAATTGGGATATCTGGTCTTCGTACCTAGTGTAACTGTGATAGTCAGCTGACACAGGGGAAGGCTGACAAATGCAGGGGGTTGCGTGTCTTGTCCTTTTCTCTTTCTCTTGTCCCTTGTTTAATAGGAGCTATCAACAGCTGATCAGCGCCAAGCATGAGATTGGGGTCAGACACGAGGTCATGGCGTACGGACTCCAGCCAATGAGGATGCACATTACATCAATTACATCATATCTTGCATTTGTGTAATCAGTAACTATAAAACCGGACAGGGACAGTAGACAGCATCAGACTTCGTGAACTGATGCTGCTGCGGCATGTTGGTCAGGGAAACTTAGTCTGGTCCGGAGCTCTGTACACAATCTCTTTTCCTAGTTGATTCTTTTATAAATAAATATCTAAAATGTTGTAACTGAACGTCTCCTGCGTACTTCATCAAACGAACACGCGAGTTCAAGGACTGGAACTCTTCAACTTACATACTCAGACACACACCCACATGCATAAACACACTGAACTTAGTTCTACAAGGGTCTGACCGGTCTGACTGCTGGTCAGACGTATATTATGTCTATGGTCAGAACCCCGGACCAAGATGGCGGCCGTGTTGACGTACGCTGAGAAGCAGAACGCGGCATCTAGTCAGTATATATACTGTATATCTATGCTACTGCAGGAGGAGGAGGAGGAGGAGGAGGAGGAGGAAGGAGGAAGAGGAAGAGGAGGAAGAGGAGGAGGAGGAGTTAGAGGACGAAGGGGGCGGAGCCAACTCACCCGCGAGGCTGCGCAGCTGCGTGACGAGCAGAGAGATCGGTCCAGTGAACGGGATCGCCTGAGTCTGTTTCACCGTTCCCATGGCGAGGTCGGTGTAGTCTGAGGAGGAGGAGGAGGAGGAGGAGAGGAAGAGGAGGAGGAAGAAGAGGAGGAGGAGAGGAAGAGGGGGAGGAGGAGGAGGAGGAGGAGGAGGAAGAGGAAAATGTGGAAGAAGAGGAGAAAGAGGAGTCTGTTAGTCACTCCATCATTTATGTCTCTACTATCTTCACGTCTTCATGTTCATGTCTTTCTCTTTCTTTATTTTTTTGTCACTTCTCTCTCTTCTTTGCTTCTGTAGCCTTTTGTCTTTCTTTCTATTTCTTCTCTCTTTCTGTCCGTCTTTTTTCTTCCTACTATCTTTTTCTTGTTTTGCCTTTTTTGTTTGTTTGTTTCTCTTTATTTCTTTGTTTCTTTCCTTTTGATTATTTCTTCCTTGATCTTCCTTTCTTTCTACCTTCATTGTCTTTATTATTATTTTGATTATTTTTTTCTTCTTTTCATTGTCTTTCTTTCCTCCTCTTTCTCTCTTTTTCTTTATTTCCTTCCCTCTCTTTTTCTTAAGTATTTCTAAGTATTTCTTCTTTCCTTTTTCTTCCTACTATCTTTTTCTTTCTTTGCCCTTTTTGTTTCTTTTCTTTCTCTCTATTTTCTTTCCTTTTGATTATTTCTTTCTTGATCTTCCTTTTTTCCTGTTTCTTTTCTTTCTCTCTTTCTTTATCTTCCCTCTTTCTTTTTTCTTCGTTTCTTTCCTTCTGATTATTATTTTCTTGGTCTTCCTTTCTTGCATTTTCTTTCAATCTTTCATTAGTTGGGTTTCCATCCACCTTTTCTTATGCGCATTTTGTGAAAATGCGCATAAATACTTGAATGGAAACGCCAGAAATTCGAATAAAGGCAGTAAATGCGCATAAAAGTTTACACGCTTGGAGGGGGTGGATTTGTCAGCGTATCGAATAAAGGAAATGCGAGTTTTTGTGATGGAAACAGATTATGCGAATTGAGGCAGAGTTTGTGGGTGAAGCTGCTGGACTTCACCCAGCGACGCCCCGGTGTCCCAGCTCTCCTCTCTGCACCGCAACACAAACGCGCTCCGTAACCCATAATCTTTTGTTTATGACGGTTAAGACGACACAAACACACGCCGTAACATCGTTATGTAACTTATTGATTTTTCACCGGCTTCGTATGTAAACAGATGCACATGGAGGAGAGGAGCATAACCAAAACAGCGGAAAAGCGAGCGGACTGTCACAGTTCCTACTGTCTTTCTGTGTAAATATCTCATGTTACAACATGAAAACCTAAAGTGCGGCCTATATATGTATTTTCTTTTAAAATGTAGCTGGTGCGGATTATACAGGTGCGTCTATAGTCCGGAAAGTACGTAAATTGTCCATGATGTTGAGTGTCAGCTGAGTGTCAACTGTTGGATACATTCACGCTCTCTTATGACGTAATCTCACGGTGCACTCCTCCTAATCGCAAAACACTAATGAATGGAAACGGGCATAAATTCGCTTTGCTTTTTGCGCATTTTCACAAAATCCGCTTTTAAATTCGATACGACTTGGATGGAAACCCAGCTATTGTCTTTCTTTCCACCTCTTTCTCTCTTTTTCTTTCTTTCCTTCACTCTTTCTTTCTTTCCTTCACTCTTTCTTTCTTTCCTTCCTTACTTCTTTCTTTCTTTCTTTCTTTCTTTCTTTCTTTCTTTCTTTCTTTCTTTCTTTCTTTCTTTCTTTCTATCAACCAACCAACCAACCAATCAGTCCAGATGTTGAGGTTTACTTTCTGTGACAGAAGCAGCTTGAAACATTTGATGACGGATCAAAAACATTAAACATTCATCAATTATAATAAGTGTTTGACAATACACACACACACACACACACACACAGTCTCACACACACACACACACACGCAGACTGACTGGAGAGGTCGGACGGCGTCAGGATGTGGTAACTGAAGTTTCTCTTCACCAGGATCCCGGAGACTCTCTGACCCTGAGAGCACTTCTCATCCGCCAGCACGCCCATCACCTGCAGCACAGCACAGCGGAGCAAAGCAAAGCATGCTGGGAGTTAACAACACGGCCCACACCAATACAACAACACAACAACAACACACACACAGACACACACACACCTTGGCCAGTTTCTCTCCTCTGAAGTTCAGCGTCACGGCTTCAGTGTTTCGCGGGTTGTGGACTTCGATGTGAACCTCGTCGTTGTCTTCGTACTCTCGGATCAGAGCCGCCTTCAGCCGGGCCATCTCGTTCTGCTCGCCGTGCACCAGGATCTGCACACGCACACACACACACACACACACACACACACACACACACACACACAAACTGCATTAAGGTGGGACACTACAGGTGAATAGGGTAGAAATTTAAACTAACAGATATCACCATGAAACTTCCCAAGTTTATCACTCACATTAAGACAAATATTTTTTGTATTACAAGTTTTGTCAAGTTTTATGTTTAAATATGTAAATGAGGCAATATCTGATGAAATATGCGCTAATTTGCATACATTTCCAGAACAGAAATCTGAACAACAGATAAAGCTACTTTCAAAATTCTTGTTTTATTTTGTTGACATATTAGAGTCAGAAGTTTTTACAGAGGAGGATTTTGGATATCTCTTTTTATCACTCTGTAAATGAGAAAATACTGTCACCAGCCCTAAAAATTCAAATGTCGCCATGTTTTTAGGAGTAAAATGTTGTATAAATCAGGCTGTGGATGATATATCAACAATTCCCTCTGTAAAAACCTTCAGAATATAGACAGGAATAAAACTGGAAGGTTTGGTGTCTGTAGGTGCTGCTGAAGTGGAGATTTCGGGTCCAGAGTCTGAGGAAAAACTCATTTTGAGAAAACGGCCTTTAAAGATTTGTACTGTAAAATTCCATAGATCATTAATGTGAATCGCACTTTTACGATTGACTGCGGATACGGAGGAAATGACAATTTTTGGATCCACATAATTGTTCAGGAGAGAGAGGGAGCTTTACAGTGATACCTGACATAACTTTTGGTGAATTTAGGAGAAATCTACTGATGAAAGAGACAAAATGAAGTAAAATAAAAAACCTTAATGTGGATTTTCTACCATTTCTTTCCACTTTTCTGAGAGAAAAATATCCCAAAATCTCAAAATTGATCAGTGCATGAAAAAACTGTGTTTTTGCCTGTTAGTGTGTCGCAATAAACCCAAAGGATCCAGGAACATCGCTTTGTGGATTTAATTAAATAGTGTGGATTTAAATAGTGTGTGTCTGTGTGTGTGTGTGTCTGTGTGTGTTGTTTTTACCACGTGCGGCGGTTTGAGCGCCCGGATGAACTCGCTGGTCTGCTGGTAGTCGGTGTGAGCGGAGAAGGAGATGTAGTCGACCGACATCTTGAGAGGAAGCTTCTGTCCCGACATGGTGGCGATCTCATCAGGCTCCGTCATGATGTGCTGCAACACACACACACACACACACACACACACACACATTACACACAGTACATTAAATAACCTGTGTGAAAAGTTTCATCATTTAAAATAATATAAAAATATTATTAAAAGTTCATTAAACCCCAGCGGCACTTGAACGCAACACGACTAGGGATGGGTATTGATAAGAATTTAGCGATTCCGATTCCATTATCGATATTGCTTATCGATTCGATTCCTTATCGATTCTCTTATCGATTCTCATTGGGTGAGGGAATAAAAGAGAAATGGGTTTGTTTGCATTAATGCAGTGGTTCCCAACCTTTTTTGGCTCATGACCCCTTTTGACATCACAAATTTCTGGCGACCCTCATTCAAGATGAGCAAGCTCAGATATTTGTATATGCTGCATTTTATTTTATCTTGATTTATTCAAGAAAGTGAATGTATAAAGAATATAGTTGTTTAAGATTGTGAAAAATAATTAGTTAAAAAAAAAAAATTAATCAATTACTAGACATTTAAGGCGATCCCATTTGAATTCCAGGCGACCCCACATGGGGTCCCAACCCCAAGGTTGAAAACACTGCATTAATGGCTCTGACATTAAAAAAGTAGACAGGACCGACCTGCCTGGACAGGTTAACACTAGACCACTGTGGCTGTGGGGCAGCTGTGCTCACAGGAGGAATTTAACAATGTTTCCATTTCATGGTTTTTATGCATCTGTATCTTCTCACTAGTTATTGTTTTCATAACGTTCGTTTTTATGCGGAGTGAGCGAGTGAGCGAGCGAAAGAGAGAGCGCGCAAGAGAAAAGACACACGGCGCAGCTACCGTTTCACGTGGCTACGAGCAAAACCTGAAACGAGGTGGTTGGAAATGAAGAGAGAAAAACAGAAAGAATAGACATGTAGCCTGTTCAGGAGACGTTGACCTGTCCTCACGGCGTGAGGGAGGGAGGACCGGAGGGAGGCTCTGGCTCACAGGTTAGTGATGAAGAAACGTCACTGTCAGCTGCATCTGTCAGCAGCTCCGCTCCACGCAGACACGCCACTAACTTTATTTTGGGAGAACAAACGGTGACACGTGGATATAAACACTAAGCACCCTCATTTATAATGAAGATTGATTTTAACGGAACGTTACGTAACGTCATTAATCAATTAATGCGCGAGTTTCTGAACCAAACGGAATCGATAAGGGAATCGTTAAAGCAGACACGCACACGATTCCAGGAATTGATCCAAGTTGGAACCGGTTCCGAAGAGGAACCGGTTTTCGATACCCATCCCTAAACACGACACACTCTTCTGATCGGTCCTACGTCGTTAACACAGGAGTCTGTCACAGATTCAGATTCTTGTTACGTAGCCACATTAAACTCAACATTATCAATAAAACTGACCGGACTGATCCAATACTGGGAATATCTATTGATGCCGATCAATAATATAATTTAAATAAGAGTCTTATTTCTGGTTTTTATTCAGATACACACACTGTAAAAGATTTTGTTTCAGCAATTACACTGTTCTCAGTCAGAGTTATTTGTGTTGCTGTTCTTGCCATCGCAGTTATTATCTCCAAACTATAAGATACCGATTAAAGGAGAAGTTATGAATAAAGAAAGATGCATTTGGGGCAGACAAACTAATTTTACAGCTGTTATTGTCTATTTTTATTTATTGCTGTGATTGTTTATTTGATTTCACTCTCTCACTCTCTGTTGTTCTTAACTTGTCTCCAAAAGTGAGCACAGACCTGACATTTCTAAAACCAGTGGAGGAAACGTTTCACTTCCGGTGATAATAAAAATTTAAAAAAAACTGCAGAAGGGACCCGAGGTGTCGCAGGTTCGATTCCCACCTTGGCGAGCGTCCCCTCCACGCAGTAGCCGGCGATGATGACGCCGTTCCTCTTGTCCGTGCACCAGCTCTCAAACAGCTCCCGGGACAAACCGCTCTGCATCATGCCGGGCGACGCCATCACCACGCTGGGCCCGATGTCGTCGAAGTGGTCCATGCTCTGACACACACACACACACACACACACACACACACACACGTCAGAAAACAAACGACAACGACAATGGAAACAGGCAATAGCATACATAGGGTTGCAAAATATCGGGTATCGGGTAATATCGGAAACTTTCTATGGGAATAAACGGGAATAAATCCAAAATTTACAAAATTGAAGGTTGGCCCTTAATAAGCAATTAGTAATATTTTCCTCAACATTCATGTTTTTGTTGTTCAGTAAAATAGCTGATTGTTCATACAAGAATAAAGTTCTACTCACAAATAAATCTGTGGAAATGTCATGTTTTTTAATTGTATTGTTATTTTGCATGGATGTCTGCTTATGACGAAACAAAATATTTACATTTATGTTTGGATATGATACAGTTTGTTTAAAGCAGTACTAAAGAACTTTCAGTTTTGGTTGAGTTTGGCAGCGCCTGTGGACCAAAGCGGTAGTGTTTTGCCTGAAGGAAGACTCCATTTCCCATGAACACTAGCGTGAAGCCCTGTAAATATCCTGCATTAAAATTAACAGAAGACATCAAAACTAAGTTTCTGTTTCCAGTGGATCATTTCAAAGTGAAAACACAAACATAATCCATTGCTAAAGTGCCGTTTTGCCTGCTCCCTCCTTGTTGTGACTCGCAAAAGTGAAAGTGAAACTTAAGTGAGAGCAGGGTTCCTACCATGCTCCTCAAAGCTGCTTAGTGCCAGAGAAAGAGATACAGACCCCCTCAGGCCATGACAGAGGTGTCATTCAACTCGTTGTAAGTCGATGTATCATCACAAAAGTTATGAAAATATTTTATGAAGGTTGAAAGTTCCTTAGTGTTGGTTTAAATTACCCCAAATTTCCAGTTAATCCCCATAATTTCCCATAATTTCCCATAATTCCCATGGATATTTTCCAATTTGGAATAAAAAACTGGACATTTTCCGCCCCTTTGCAACCCTGAGCATACACAACGTATACACTGACAATACACTGACCAAAACAGACAAAACAGAAAACAAAGGACAGAACAAACCTGACGACACAATAAAACAGGACAGAAAAGTAAAAACAAAAACAAAACAAAACAAACCTTCAGGTTGCTGATGTGCTTGAAGACGAAGGGGTTGTTGATGTTGATGGCCTTGCGGATCTTGTCGTTCATGGCGTTGATGTAGGTCTGGTACACGGCCATGCACTTCCTGGCCAGAGACGAAGCGTAGAAGATCGGGATGTCGTGGAGCTCCGGGTGGTTCTGCCAGTACTCGTCTGGTCCACACACACACAAATAAAGTTAACGAACCTACTGCTATGACTATAGGGATTATGGCAATGGACCAATTTGCCAAAATGTTGAACTATCCCTTTAAGGTAAAAATCTTGCATAGTTCCTCTTTAAAGGTATAGTATGTAGGAATTCCCCCCATCTAGCAGTGCGGTTGCATATCTGAACGTATTCTTGATGTTGCATTCACGTGAAATCGGGCAGACGTCAGACAGACAACAGACGCTGCATGTAACAGGATAAACAAGCGTCTATGTAAACAAGTGGTCCGCCAGCACGAGGCAAAACAATACAGGCGTGACAATATGTTGTCATGGTGATGTCGTATTGTTTACCTGACTCACGTTTTACCGTCTTTCTCTCGTCGAGTAAAATGACATCCGGTAGGTTTGCCGACGGCCGTCTGCCTGACTGCACCTGAATGCAACACCAGTGCGTCCGTCCTTCCTCACACTACACAGTGGCAGGGCCGTTGTATAGGGGAGAAAGGTGATGATAATTCTAGGGGCCCAACGCCCAGTGGGGCCCCATAAAAAACCCCAGTAGTCTAATCTTTGTATGACTGATTTATTCTGTGTAAGACCCTGACTAATACTCATAGTACACTGTAAAAACTCAACATCTTTCCAAGAATATTTGTCTTATTTCTTGTCCAAATGTCTCATTTCTAGTCAAAACTAATCTCTTTCCACTTTAAATAAGACTCATCACCTAAAAATTAACTTGTTTTTAGATAATTTTCACTTGTTTCAAACTAATTTTCACTTGAAATAAGTAGAAAAATCTGCCAGTGAAAGTAAGTTTTTTGTGCTTGTAATAAGGAAGAAAAACTTGTTCCACTATCATATTTTTTCTACTTATTCCAAGTGAAAATATGCTTGAAAGAAGTAAAAAGTGTCTAAAAACAAGCTACTTTTAATATGATGAGTCTTATTTTAAGTATAATGATATTTGTTTTGACTAGAAATTACATTTTGACTAGAAATAAGACAAATATTCTTGGTAAGATACTTGGGTTTTTACAGTGTAATGTTGCATTAGCATCAAAACAAGGTAGGCTACTAGGCTAAATAAAAAATGATAATACATACGTAGTCTAAGAAAAAAAAACTGGAAAAGTTAGGGGGAGGGGCCCACTTTAGTATTCTTTAAGGGGGCCCAGAATTCCTAGCAACGGCCCTGCACAGTGGTGACAGTTTTAACAGGCCGAGCCGACAGCTCCGCTGAGTTTCCGTGGTTACCTACGGTCACGATGCAACATGGCCGCCTCGGTTCGGTGCGTCGCCCACTCATGTATTTGTAACGACTTGTAACAACTCATTCTAAGGTACGAGAAAGCTTTCATTTGTATGCGGGTGTGATTCGACTTCAGTGAAATACGTATTTATGAAAGCAATATTTGATTTTTGCTACTAAAAAGCCAAATAAGTTACACACTGGGGCTTTAACGAGTGTGTATGGTGAATGAAAATGTTTCTGTGTGATCCATAGACAGAAACACGTCCCTTAGTTTAATCTTGTAAATAAAACTTGAAGCCTGAATTCATTTTTCCCTCAGCTGAAGGGAAAGCGCCACTCTTAGGTCGCCGTGCGTCGTCATGGCGTCGTTGTTGCCGTGGTCTCACCGAGGATGAGCAGCAGCTCCTGCGCTCGGCCCAGAGCGAACACGGGGATCAGACATCGACCTTCTCTGTTGACGATGTCGTGGACCGTGTTGCAGAACCGAGCCTCTCGCTCCTCCCGCTTCTCGTGGATGTGAGTCCCGTAGGTCGACTCCTGACACACACACACACACACAACAAACACACACACACACACACACACACAACAAACACACACACACACACACACACACAACAAACACACACAGGTTCAATGTTAAGTGTCTGTGCTCTGTGTTTAAATAAAGTTTGAACGGTTTGAATGCTTCCACTCACGGTGATGAGGATGTCTGGTTTGACGCTGGGGATCTCCGCCGCCATCAAGTGTCTGTCCTCCTGACGGGAGAAGTCTCCTGTGTACAACAACTACACACACACACACACACACACACACACACACAGGGATGCAAACGGGTCAGGACCAAAAAAGAGAGGTATTGTCTGGCGGGGGGGGGGGGGGGCTCACCATTAACAATATCACAGAAAAGTCAATTTCCAGTAGTTCAACCCCAACCAAGTATTGAGTGCATATAGATGGACAGTTTTCAGAAGGCCAACATTTCTATATTAAAAATGCTTTAAAAAAATAAAAACCATTGCAATATTTCAATTTTGGAGATACTGATTTTTAGGTCTTCACTGAATGTTAGTCATAATTATTACTATTAAAATAAACTGAAGAAATAAAGACATGGGATGTTTCATTCAGTGTGTAATGGACATATAGGCCTACATAATGTGTTAGTTTCACTTTAATTGAACACATTCTACATGGCGGAGGCGACGTCTTTCCACTCAGGGCTTCCTGCACCTCTGAAACGGGGCAGAGCTCCATGGAAACACCTGCCTGACACAGCAACGTAGGGAACCGTGCACGTCCGTGGAGCTGTGCGCCGCGGACGTGCACGGGGGGAAAAAACGGCGTCACCGCTTTGGGTAACGTGGGTGCATGTCGCGCGTCTACATTGGAGGACGGCTGTTATCAGTATAATCAGAGACCATGAATGAGTTCGCCTCACGTGATTGTCACTGTCAGCCTGTTAGAAAAACATTTTACTGACCCCAGCTGAGACGCTGAGACCCCCCCCCCTCAAAACAAAAACTCTTCGGATCTGAACGATTCACACAAGTCACCTAATTGACCCTTTGCGTAAGCCCCGCCCCCTTGGTTACTGTTGCTACGCCGGGCAAGCTTTCACTCCCAGCCATGCTCCTGGCAGTATTTGGTATCGATTTCAAAGGAAATATCAGCAAATTTCTGGATAAACTGTTCTGAGATAATAGAGAGAAGAAATCACAAAGATCATTCATAGTTTTCAGTGACGTGACTCGCGCAGGAGGATAAAACATCTGTTCAACGACACGACTGGACAATGTACAGAGCAGCAGTAAGGACCGGTAATTTTACCGTCTATCAACCCACCAAGACTTAGGTCATCTCACTGGTCATGAAACGTTGTCAAACTCTAAGTTTTTGGGCGATTGTGAACCACATACAGTTTTCGCTGCTGTTTTGTTTTCTCCCACCGCTGTATCAGTCAGTGAAAGCAGTCCCTGCCTGGAGGATCCCTCGCCTAAAAGCCCAGGTAAAAGCCCTAAAAGTACAGCTGTCATTTCGGAGGTGAACATATGGTTTTCCCCATATCTACACTTGCTCAAGTCGAAAAAAAAAGTCCGCTCATATCTGAACATCTCTATATTGCTGCTGCCGCCGCCGCCGCCGCCGTAGTAGCAGCAGCAGCAACAACATCCTTCTCTACAAACAAATGTTTTTCGTCCTAGTCTCAAAATGTGTCCACAAAAGCAAACGTAATGACTCACTGCGGAAAGCTTGCCAGGCCTATAGTTACGGTTGCTAACGTAGGATTGGACAATAGCCGTTTGTGGGAGGAGTTGGCGAAGGGTCAATTGGTCATGAAAAAAGCGAGTTTCGCTTTTCGGCACGCTGTTTGCATCCCTGTGTGATGTTCAGGGACAGTCAGGACAGTCTGAGGACTGACAGCTCTGAGGTTGAAGTTTATATTAATGCACCATGACACTGTGGCAGGTCTCTGTACTAGGGATGTGAATCTTTGGGTGGCTCACGATTCGATTCCGACTTTTAGGGTCACGATTCGATTCAAAATCGATTTTCGATTCAACCGATTCTTGATTTTCTTTTTGCGATTTTTAGTTTGCTTTATTAACACCAGACCATGTGAAATCGTTGAATGATGATGATGTCTACAGACTATTATATCAGAAGCCATATTTCCCCCCAAAAAATGCACATCACATGTTTCAGATTTATTCAGCAGCAATATATTCGAACCATTTTAAAGTAAACTGCTACATGAAGCTGATTTTATAGGCTACTCTCTTTTCAAAAGCCTGGACTGAAGGATGTGAATATTTGGGTGTCTCTTCGATTCAAAATCAGTTCTCATGCACATGCACATGGACATGTAGCCTATCTGTAACAAAGGCTGCTAAAAAAAAAAAAAAAAAAAGAGACGGCACTCTGCTCTCAGGCCAGCTCACCTGCAGCCTGTCTGCAGCGCCACAGAGGAGCTGTCAGAGCTGCTGCTGCTGCTGCTGGTCCTCTCTCTTCAGCCTGCTGTTTGGCTGCACTTTGTATGAGTTTAAAAAAGTGAAGATCTAACGTCACCTGAGCACCGATCAGCTGATCCAGAGCGCAGTGGATGTGGCTGCTCACACCGTGTCCTAACTGGATGCGACGCGAACGAGCGTCCGACAATCGCGTCACATCTGACGCTCTCTGTCCACACTGAATCCGTGCGTCTGTTGGACTGGAAGCACATCAGCTGTGCGCTCGCCCGCTCGACAGACTGGAGACGTAACTACCCGGTTAAAAGATGGGTGAATTGTGCCTTTTAAACAGAAAACAAGTTTCTTGAAATATAGAGCCAACAGCAAGTTGTCTCTATAGTGTAGGAACACGAGTTGTAAAAAACATAATGCAGGGTTTTCTGTAACATTATAAGACGGCGCACCGCCCCCCGCCCAAGATGAATGAAGAGGCTATTTAAAAAAAAAAAAAGTCCGCTAGTCTCCTTGAAGCGGCTGTTATGTGTCTCTCTCTGGCGGTGTCAGCTGATGTGCACATCTGCAGCAACCCAAACAAATGCACATGTTACTGTTGACTGGCTCTATTCCAGCCACATGATTGGTTCGACGCGGTGGAAATCTCATTATCATTGGTTATTTGTATTGTCTGCCAAAACATGGATGAATGAAACCTATCGACCACGTCTCATATTTCTATTGAGGAAAAGTTATTTCACAATTTATAGACACAACACCGACAAGCACTGAGAGCCGCATGTTGCAGTGACGTTATATAGGCTATAAAAAAAAAAATCCGCAAATAATAAGCCGACGAAAAGGTGCAACTTGCCACTTAACTTCTTGTCGATGTATTATTTGCGGGGGCTTTCGGGGGATCTGCTGACGGTGGAGGATCTGGGACTGATTCACTGTGGACCACCACCAGTCTGATCAGGTCCATCACAGCACAGCAGCTGCAGCACTGCCCCGCTGTCACATTACTCTCGCGTATCAGCTCAATCTGTTTACATTAAACCGACATCAGGAGAATAATGAGAATTATGATTAAAAATATATTTGTTTCGAATTTTGGCCCCTGGATCATGATTTTTCGCATTCTTGGTTAAAAAAAAAAAATCCTCTAAAAAAAAAGACAGTTGGGATGCATAATGTGTCTCATAACAGTATACTGTGCGTCACGCTAGGGGTCGGTGGTGTTTTATTCTAGGGGTCGGTGGCGGCTGTGAGACAGCAGCGGCTCCACGGTGAGGGGGGGGGGGGGGGGCAGCTTCTGCTCACCTGACTCTGTGCAGCTTCTTCATTAAATCCAAACAGTCCGACACAGCGACGCACTGCTCCTTTGACTCTAAAGTCTCTGTAGCTCATCAGCCCGGAACTCGCCGACATGGATCAGAAGCGACGGCGGCGTTTGGCCTCAGTGTCTCGGACTTCCAGAGCAGCTACAGAGCAGCGTTGTGACCTCAACCATGGTCGATGAGAGCAGAAATGTTGTTGTAGGCCTGTGCATATTCTCATTTGTCCAGGTCATAGTATTTCAAAGGAGGTTAAATCGAAAGCAACTGGACTTCTACTGAGTCTCCAGACCAGTTAGTTGGACCAGTCCCAGCCTGGTCAGATGCTACATGAACTGATGAAGCCTCTTGGATGAGAGGTGAAACGTCTTCCTAGACAAATAACTAAGTCCAGTTGAACCTGCTTTGAAAAAAAAAAAAAGTTGTTGGCGGGCTCGTGAATTTTTTTTTGACACGAGTCAAAAAGAGCGTCAAACCGCGTATCTCGCGTTTGGTCGCGCGTCACAACTCGAGCGAAAAAAAAGCGTTCCTCGTGTTTGGTGGGAAGCCCCTTGTGGGTCTTCCCACCAAACACGATGAAATAGACGAAGACGCGAAGGTCCCGTCGCCCAAAACAAATCGGGTGTATTGCGTCGCAAAAAAAAAAAGTCGCGTCTACCGCGTCGCGCGCCTAATCGCGTCTCGCGCCTAATCGCGTCTCGCGCCTAATCGCGTCTTTGCGTCACGGCCTTTTACACCGCGGACGTAACGAATAAACGGTGACGGTGTGAACGAACAACATAGAACAGGACCAGACGTGGCGTTGTTTCCTCTTTTCACCGACAGCTCCACTCTCCCTTACTTACACTAACTACTGTTATTGTTGAGGCCAGAGAATTGTGGGATTTGTAGTTTTTGACCAATCGCAGGTTGTGCTCTTTCTTTTTGTGATTTTCCTGGTTCACACATGTATTTTTTTTTAGGGGCAAATGCGAGTGAAATGCTCGTCCATGGTGGGCATAAGAAAATTTAAGACCTGTCTAAAATTATTTAAGACTTGAACACAATAATTCAACAAATTTAAGACATTTTAAGGCCTAAAATTTAGATTTTCAAATTTTAGACTTTTTAAGACCCCGTGGATACCCTGTTATTTCATATAAAAGTTTAAGTGCATGCATATTTTATGATGCTGTGTATTTCAGGTGTAGGTTAATATACACACACCTCAGGAGGCCTGTTGACTGGTTAAAACAAGGTAATCAGTAGATGGGAATTAACTTCAGATTTAGTCACGGATCACCTTCAAACTCTCCTTGTCATGATATTTGAATTAATTATACATCAACACCAGCATATATAGGATTAACACAACATACAAATGAATAAAATGATCTAAAAGTATACATTTGTTTATTATTAATTGGATTATTCAACAAAATGTTAAAATTATAAAACCATCCTTCAACTTAAAGCCCGAGGCGACGTCTTTAAACAGTTTATTTTGCTCATCAAATGAAGAGAAATTGACTCTGGAGCCTGAAGTCTGTGATTATTGATTAGGATTTTCAATCAATCACTTTTTAATCAAAACACAGCTGCGTTTTAATCTTCACTGTTTCTGCTCCAACTAAGATAAATAAATCATAATAACATCTGTTCTTTGTCGCAGCAGAGAGAGTGAATCACTGCGATTCATATGTTTATAATTTACATAATGTGATATTATGTGATAATGAAGTTTAGGTGAAGAGGTGCATTCTGGGAAATATTTTTTGTGAGTTGATGAAATTACTTATCAATATGCGCTTCCATTTAGACATGATGACGATAAAATGCAGGACAACACGGTGTTAAAAACAGTTTCTTTTTTTAAAAGGATTTGTATTTCCATGCTTTTATTTTGAAGGGATGCTGCATGTTTTAGAAGCCTTACTTCTGATTTCCTGTTTGTCAGACTCAGTTTATTGATCTGGTCACATCGATTATTGATTGAAATGTTTAATTTTTCTAATTTATTTACTTTACTGTACATACTTTCTTTTCTTTGTCTTGTTTATTTGATGTTTGTTTATTTTATTTCATGCTCTTATATCTTATGTTTTGTATTTATTTATATTTACAAGTTTACTATTTGCCTTATTGGTTTGTACATCGATTTATTTGCAAAATAAAGTAAAAAAGCAAAAAACAAAACACCAACAGAGGGTTGAACAGCTGAGTCATGTGAGTGGCGGTGAGCGTCCGTTACCTTGACGCCGGCGATCTCGATCATGAACATGGCGGCGCCCAGCACGTGTCCGGCGTGGTAACACCAGAACTTGATGCCGGCCACTTCCTTCACCTCGTGGAAGTTGATGGTCTCGATCTTCTCCATGCTGTCCTCCAGGTCCGTCTCCGTGTAGAGCATGTCGTCTGCCGAGATGTTACTGTCACACACACACACACACATTGGATAACTTCATCTCCATCCCGGCCTTCAAAGACGCCATCTCACACCTTTTTACAGATTCTTGCAGCTGCTTCCCTACTATTTAACTACTCAACTATCTAACTCTTTTCTTCAGTTTCTGCTTGTTGAACGCCCATACCTACCGCCGTTGGCCAGGACACTTTCTGTGACACACTGCTCGCTAATGAATCCTGTAATATCTGTAACAGACATTTACTCTCTTTTATGCTTGTAATAATCTTGTCTTCTATGCTTGAATATCCTTGTTATTAACTTTTATGCCTTGTTTTCTGCTGAATGTTTGTATTGTTGTGTATATTTGCTATTGTCTTTTAACCTATCTTTTCTCCCTCACAGCCCCCCCCCATCAAGAAGCTTATGCCTCTTGTCAGGCCATCATTGTAAATAAGAACATGTTAATTGATTTCGCCTGGTTAAATAAAGGTTAAATAAATAAAAAAACACGCGCACACACACACACACACACACACACACACACAGCATCAACACACACACACACACACACAGCATCAACACACAGCTCCGTCACAGCTCCACCTGAGCGACAGGCAGCATCACTCCCTCTCTCTTTGTCAGCTGTAAAGTGACTGAGTGTGAGAGTCTGTGAGGGTCCAGATACTATAAACATGAATGGAACAGCACCTACCCCCTTTCATGTTACCTTGACAACAACATGTTGACTGATAATTTACAGTTTACTTTCAGAAGCACAAGGTGTGTGAGGGACAGACTCACAACAACAAATGCTCTTGGATCAGATCTGATCAAATCATCTAACAATAACCAAAAAACTACACGTGTGTGTGTTGTTATGTGTGTTGTGACAGGAAACAGCAGCGAGTGTCCTCCTCCTGAAAACGCTCCCGATAAGACGGCGTGTCTGGACAGCGGCGAGTGTCTGGACGGGGAGTGCGTTCCTTTCTGTCAGGCCGTCCTGAAGCTGCAGCCCTGCGCCTGCAACGGTAACGACCACACCGGCGTGAGACCAAGGTGGTGGTGGTGATGATGATGATGATGCATCCGTCTCAGTCTTGTATCTGTTCCCTCTCGTCTCTATAGAAACCAACGCGTCGTGCAGAGTCTGCTGCCGGAGCACCAGCGGCATCTGCGCCCCCCACCAGGACAAGACGGGCAACTTCCTGTTCCTGCGTAAAGGGAAACCCTGCACCGTGGGCTTCTGTGACGGAGCGGTGAGTGGAAACACACACACACACACACACACACACACACACAGCAGCTTTAAAACACATTGAAGACAAACTTCTAGCTCAACTACTATGAGTGTGAAAACTATTTATTTGGAACTGAGTTTAGGTGTAATCACAAAGAAATGGCTTAAACCATCTGTTGATGAATGGTATGACATCACACTCATTCCAAATTTGAAGACATCTGAAAGCATTGGAAAGGTATATTTCCCTGAAAAGCCCCTCTTTTGTTTAAGTTTTTGGTTAATTATTTATTTCCTTGTGTTATTATAATAGAAAACACCCCATGTTCACGTGTTATTATATAAAATGCTTTGTAAAAGGGGGAAACCCCCCCCCCCCCCAAAAAAAAAAAACACATTAAAGACAAGCGGGATGTGAGTGTGTGTAGGTGGGTTTACATGGAGACTTTTTCCTCTTTCTGATTGAATCCTTTCTGAATGAGTCTTTCAGGTCAACTGTTTACATGATTTTATTTTATTGTTTTATACTTTTGATCGATTTAAGAAAAGGTTTATTCTGCCTCTGTGAAACCGAATGAAACTTGATTTGGTTTGGGCTTGTTTGTTGTGATTGAGCTGTTTATATGGAGCATTTTCATTCAGTTTGGACTCTAAACCGAATCTAATCTGAATATTTGGCTCCATGTAAACAAAGCTTGTGTGTGTATGTGTGTAAACACAGCTTGTGTGTGTGTGTGTGTGTGTGTGTGTGTGTGTGTGTGTGTGTGTGTGTCTCCTGCAGGGGAAGTGCATGAAGCAGGTGCAGGACGTGGTGGAGCGTCTGTGGGACTTCATCGACAAACTGGACATCAACACGTTTGGGAAGTTTCTGGCCGACAACATCGTGGGGTCGGTGGTGGCGTTCTCTCTGCTCTTCTGGGTTCCTATCAGCATCCTGGTCCACTGTGTGGTGAGTCGCTCCGTTCTGTCTCTGTCAGGAACTAAACTACACACTGTCAGTCACACTGTCTGACTGACGCGTTACAGAGACGTATTACCACTGTATTTTCATGAGTATTAAGGGATTAAGGTGCTACAGACAGAATCTGAAGATGATAAAGTCTTTCCTGTCTTTAGTCTGTATAGGTCAGGTGGACAGTCATTTAAATATATATTTTATAAGATGTGCAGAGATTAGTTTAGTTTACTCTTGTCTTTTGTCTTTTCTTCTGTGAACAACCTCCTTCAGGATTAATAAAGTTTCTTTATCTTCTTCTCTCAGGACAAGAAGCTGGATAAACAATACGAGCAAACCACAAAGTCTCTGTTCTTCCCCAGTGTGAGTATCTGATTGTGTGTATTTTAGGGATGTCACAATTACTTGTTTTTCACAATTAAAGCTTCAGTTGGTAACAATTATTCAGTCATATTTGCTGGAATTGTCACTATATTCTGATGGTCAGACATTAAATGAGTAATTTAGGACAAAATCCAACTCCTCTGGCTCCACCTACAGCCTGTAATCGTATTTGCCAAAATCCACCGCGCCCGACGATTCTCCACCAGTCAGGTAGAGGGAGCAGGAGGAGCAGCCAATCGCCGCTCCTACACGTCGTGCTATGGATACGGTACATCTTTTTTTTTTTTTTTTTTTTTTCTCTGTGGGTGCGTTCATGGCTACTTTGTGTGTGTCTGTGTGTGTGTGGGGCGCTTGGCAGAGGTTCATAAAGGGACCTGACGGAGTATTGTCTTGAAATTTCCGACCAAGTCGCGGAGTTTACTTTCACTTTCGTCAACTTACCAACTGGAGCTTTAATGCAATGAAATTGCAGCGAAAGGAGGAAATACTGTATGTCTGATATGAATCATCACCTGCAGGATACCCACCTGGCTTTGTAGCCAAAGTAAAAGAAATTACACAGTAAATGGGTTAAATTACGTTAATGTCAATTGATCTAACGTAACACTGAATTGGTAGGAATTGAAATGTCATTCGTAAGAAAAATTATTTAAAAAAACTTCCTGTCCTCTGAAGGATTTAATATTTTGTTTATATAATTAGAATGCAATTATATTTTCACTGTATTTGGTTCCTGAACATTCAGACTCATTAAGATGGTGAGACCTGATGTGGATGAAGAGGGAACAAAGGAGCGGTGGCTTTTGTAAAGTGAATATATATATATATTTTTTTAAAGTATATTTTTTGGGCTTTTATTGCCTTTAATTGATAGTGCAGTCGAGAGAGAGACAGGAAATGGGGAGGCAGAGAGTGGGGGAATGACACGCAGGAAAGGGCCGTCCGACGCCGGACTCGGGACAGGACTGAGCCTCAACATGGGGCGGCAGCTCTACCCAGTGAGCTAAATGCCACCCCATATTTTGGGGGTTTTAAGATGAATTTAGACACTTGAACACATCACAGTTCCCTCTGAGATCTGACTGAGAGAGGAGGTCGACATGTTGACGTCAGTTGAACATTAAAAAATCTAAAAGTCTTCTCCTTTAAAGAGGAACTATGCAGCATTTGTCCCTTAATTAACCAGCTCCAGAGTCCTAGTGCTGGTTAAATCAATGACTTGTAACTAGTTCCAGGGAGGCGTGTTGCTGCGTCCTTGTTTATGACAGATAAGACTACACAAATACACACATGGTAACATGGTAGATGATAAATAACCTTATCCACCGCTCCATGGATTGATTTCTCACCGGCTTCGTTGTTGAAAACAAATGCACACGGAGGAGAGGAGGGTTAGAGACACAGAGAGTTCATCTTTAAAGTCCCCCTCCCCCTTTTTGGTCATTTTAAAACCAGCAGCTCATTAGCAATGCAGCTCTGGAGGGTGGGCGGAGACTGCGCTGCTCTGCACCCGCCCAGCCACCTCCTCGCACCCCACCCCCCCGCTCGCTGACAGCTGGACATTGTACAATTACAGATTCAGCGCGTTTAGCGTAAAACTCCACACTGGGATTCGATCCCAGACTGGAGCATAGTCCTTGCTCACGGTGCAAGCTGCTCTACCAGGTGAGCTATACCTGTTACACCTTGACAGCTCCACCGAGCTGCCAAGTCTTTCACCTCTGGGCCAGATGCAGAGCGGGGCGGGAGCTTGTAGCACTAGTGCCCTCCCCTGGAGCTGTGACACGTCAGCTCCAGTCTCCCTGAAACTGCCAGTTTGCGTCTGCCATTGGTTCACAGCAGTTTGAAGGCAGAAAAACTCTGAAATGCAATTTTGCACTTCCTTTTCTGCTGATATGTGCTCTAACACAAGAAAAATGCCACAGGAACATTTGAAAAGCACGAAAAACACGATTTTCATGGGAGGGGGTCTTTAACCATCAAACTCGGACTGACTGACTCTGACTCTGTTCATTTTCCCAGAATGCCGAGCTCCTGAGCAGCCTGGAGTCCGCGTCCGTCCGGATCTTCAAGCCTCCGACCTTCCCGACCACCAACCTGCGCTTCCAGCCGTCCGGTCCGCAGCAGACCAGCACGCCGCCGGTCTCCGGCTTCGGCTTCGGCCCCGGTCCAGACTCCTGCTGTCATCCTCCTCTTCCTCCTCACCATCCTCCTCCTCCTCCTGCGGTGGCGGCCCCTCCTCCCCCTCCCCCTCCCCCACCTCCTCCTCCTCTGGACTCCCCCCGCATGGCCACCATCCAGGAGGACCCGAGCTTCGACTCCCACCTGGACGAGGAGGCGCTGCAGGAGGCGTTCGGCCGCCCGGCGCAGCGCTCGGAGCAGCGGCGGCGCTCCTTCGAGGACCTGACGGAGACGAGCGCGGTGAGTCGCAGCGAGAAGGCGCTGATGTTCCGGCTGCAGAGGCAACACCAGATCGACACCAAGGAGACGCAGTGCTGAGGGACGGGACGGGACGGACGGGACGGACGGTGCCCGGTTTGTCCCGCTCACGTCCTCCTCCTGTGCTGGTTTCACAAACTTTTACGACTTTTTTTATTTTTTATTTTCTTAAAGCGGCTCCGTCCTGAAGCCGCCGCACTGACGCTTTGTTGCTGCAGCAGATCTCAGTCTGGTCACATCGAGACACATTCAATCAGAAAAACGTTCTTAATGAATTTAATTACAATCAGAGTTCAACCGATTATCGACCGATATTTCCCTTTTTTTTTTTGATAATCGATATCGGCCGTTTTTTTTCACCGGTAACCAATAAAATAAATGTATTTTTAAACGCATAAACGCACTCCTTTGGCTCTAACGAAGCCGTCTCTCTTGGCTGTTTAACAATGTCCCAAAGGTTTTCACAGTGAACAAAACAGAAACAAACTGTTGACTGTATTCAGTCTGATCCCTGGTGTGTTATTTTTAAATTCTGACACCAAAGTTTTCATTTTTACTGCAAATGAATATCGGTTAAATATCGGTTTCCTTGATTACTAATAATCGGTATCAGTATCGACCCTGATAAAACCATATCAGTTGATCCCTAATTATAATAAGAAAAAGAAAAAGAAACAAAACGTCTCCTTCCAGTCGTCGTCCTGTGTGGTCAGACCGTGGTTTCAAATCGCTGCTCCGTCCGTCCTCTCCGCGTCTCTTTAACGTCCTTTAGTGACTCGAACTAACATATTGTCCTGTTGAAGCTGTGGCAGCGAGGGGCCGCTGCTGGGTATCGAACCTTCTCCAGGTATCAAACCGTCGTTGGTGCTGATTGAACGGTGCTCAGATCAGATGTTGCTTCCACAATCAAACTGTGTTTAACTGTGGTGATCGATCATCTGTTCAATACTTTTATTCGTCCAATAAAATGTCGCTAAAGCTCCGATTGGTCCCCGCCAGCCACCGTACAAACTCAGACCAACTCGTCTTCTGATGACACACTACACGATACGACCAGCAACTGTACGCTCCTACGTCCGTTTTTAGTTCTTGAACGTCCCACCAAAGATTTTTTTTTGCTCCTGAATGTTACACGTTTATTTCTGTTACATAAAGTCGTCGTTCACTTTTATAGCTGAAGCCCGGCTCTCGTTTTAGTTCCCTAAAGGCCAAATGTAACGCTTGTTGTAGCTCAGTCATCAGTCAAACTGTTGCTGAGTTGAACTTAATGTTTTAAAAAGGTTCAACTTCAATGTGACAATCGTTTATGTGCACGAGTTTCTGTCTAATGAGAGAAAAACATTTATTTCTAACTGACGCTATTGAGACAAAGTGTTTGTCACCAGCATTTTATAGAAACAGCATCAACACAACATGTTGTAATAATGGATAATGTTGTTAAAAGCTTTAGAAATATTATATATTTTATCACAACAGCACAAAAAATGCCAAAGATTTGACGTTGTCAACTTCTAATTTGTGGTTATTTGATGTGTTTTTTTTGTCTTTACATCAGAATCAATTGTTTTTTTTTTACTGTGTGATAGACTAATTGATTAATTAATAGTCAAAATGATTATTAGTTGCAGCTTCAAAAGGTCAAAGTGCACTGAGAGTCAATGACACGTGCAGCTGCCAGATAAAAAAACAGTAAAAGTCAAAAACACAGAGGTCAAAGTTTTATTTTTAAGGATCAAAATGTTTTTATATTCTATAAATGATATTAATAAAGTACAAATAAATGTTCATCATCTCCTTAAAACCACTAAAACCTGTCAATCAATTTTATTTACTGTGTATCACATCTGCAACAATAAGCTGATTAATTGGTTGAATGTTGATCAGCAATGAAACCTAAACAGTTTTAAAACACCTCCCTGTTATTGTATTTTATCCTGGTTTGAGGTCAGTTATCTGAACATTTCACCTGTTTGTTTCTTACTGTACGAGGGCAGGTTATTATTATTACTGTGTGTATATATATATCTTTGTATAAAATATCGTTGTGTTGTTGCTTTTGTTGCTTTTATTTTTGTGACTGTGTCTGTTTTTTTGGGGGGGGGGATAAAGACACAGATGTTAAACTTCAGAGTGTTTTCAGCTGTTTGGTTTGTGTCACTCGAGCTGTTTGGTACCAGAGTTTATTCTCATCACATGTTTTTACTGTGTCAGATTTATTTTGTGGTAAGTTTTGTGTTTTTTTTTGTTTTTTTGTTGATTGATTGAAGCCATATTATCGTTTTAAATGTTTATTTTTGACATGTCAGAGCTCAACGTGCCTTCTCTTCTCCTGTGGTATTCAAATGCACTTGTCAGTATTTTTAATATTGTGTCTATCTGATACTGTGTGTGTGTGTGTTGAGTCCTGTACACTGTGATGTGTGTGTCTGTGTGTTATGTACATGCTGACGATCGTCTGTATTGATCCAATTAAAGGTCGGTTGAGAGTCATGTTGTTAACGTCACTGTGTCGTTGTTCTACTGTCTGATTTAAAGTGCTGATCGATAAAGAGTTTTTATTGATATTCTGATATTTTATCAACTCACGTTTCTTCCTGAGCTTTCAGCAAGATCTCATGGTTCTCATTAATGGATCATTATTTTGTCAAAAACATTTTTAAATATTCTGCTTTAATGTAATTTATTGACTATTTTAATCTCTGGTGGTTTTATTTTTATATTTTAATCTAAAAATATCAATATTCAGACCAAGATGAGATCGACTTGCATCATAGAAACATAAAACCTGTAGCCAAAAAATATTAAAGTTAGTGTAAAAAAGAAAATACTCTAAATTATTTATCAATAATTAAAATATTTTGCAGATAAATTCTTGTAGAAAATCTAAATTAATGAAAGAAAAAAAAAAAATTCTGCCTCCAGTTTCTAAAATGCAACAATTTTCTGCTTTTATTTAACAATACGAACATTTTTGATGATTTTAACCTTAATTTTGTTTCATAGAAAACAAGATGATTGATAAATTATCTGCAGTATTGATGATGTCATTGTTGTTTCACTCACATTAAATCTAACTCACTTTTTTATCTTCGAGGACAGAAACTCAGTGACCCTCTCTCTCTCTCTCTCTCTCTGGACAAATGTTTATTTTCCTTGTGAAGAACTCAAACTTTTGTTTTATAGACAAATCAAGTACAAAAACAATCAATCAATAAAGGTATTGGTGGTCCGTCTCCTGAAGCCGATTCCTTTGGAACCAAGTTTCCAACGAAGAAGCTGGAAAAACTCAAAAGTCCTCGAGTCAAAGAAATGAACGAACGAACATCTGCATCGGTCCGTTATCGACCGATTATTGCCGATCGATCGATACTACGAGGACTGAAGAGAGTGTGACAGAGAAACGTCAGTTCATCGTCCACCGCTACATCACCGACGGCAACGCGCTGCTGCTGCTGCTGCTGATGACATCACAGAGGGGGCGTGGCGTGAAGGCGGGGCTTAGGGCGTCGTAGAGACGGTGGACGGCCACTTCGACCATCTCCCTCAGAGAGTCGTCGTCCGCGCAGGTCACGGCCTGAGGGTCAGAGGTCAGAGGTCAGAGGTCACCATGATTTATATAATTAACCCAGATAACTTCAGATAAGACCAAACCCAGATAAGTATTAAAGTAGAAGTAAGTGATATATTTGTGTTAATATAAGTCTTAAATAGTTATATCTTCCGACAGCAATCACTTACATAGAGTGTTTGGACTGAAACACGGGTCTGTCAGTCCCTCTGCTCTGCTCTGAGCCGAGGAGAAAACATTTATCGTATCCTACAGTTTTTATCCAATGAGGAGAGAGAACGGCATGCAGGGCTGTGTGTGCAGCCAAGGGACGCCGTGAATGTGGCGACGTAGGGACGAGGACTGTTATGGTGCGTTCAAGGAAACTCGTATTTTTCCGACCTGTGAAGTCGTACCAGTTCGATCTGGTACGAGTTCACGGGTCGGAAGTTACGAGTGGCCGTTATAGTGACTTTCACAGGTAAAACAGGTCGGAAAAACACGAGTGGGTTGCCTGGAACGCTACAAAGTCGTAAGTTGTGACTTGAAGCTGTAATTTACGATTTCAAAAGCCTGCCTGGAACGCAGCATTAGCAAAAACGACCGGACCACTTACTTCTGCTTTAACCCAGATAACTTCAGATGAGACCAAACCTAGATAAGTGTTAAGTATTAAGCCAGATAATTTCCATACAATAATTTCCATTTTCCATACTTTTCCAGACCTGGAAATGTATAAAATCAAATTCCATACTTTCCCATACTTTCCATACTTGCGTAGGAACCCTGTAAATACCATTGCAGGGTTGCGTGGAGGTTCCAGGGAACATGGGAAAATGACATCATCACCGACTGCTGCATTAACTGGTCCTTCACATTTCACCTCTGATTTTCCTGAGGAAACAAATGTTACATTTAATATGTCATAATACCACTGAACACGTTATTGATTTAAACTACAAGGTCTGGTCCTAACTGAGGAAGTCATTTTAGAAGTCTTTTACTAGGACACAAACAGTGCTATGGAAATCTTCAGTCAAATTTAATCCAAATGTGTGTGTGTGAGAGAGAAAGGCCCGAGGCCACAAGTTCAATACCACTCACTACTGGCTGAACCACTGTAACAACTGGTTAAACTCAATAAACAACTTCTTATCAAACCAGCTGAGTAACATGATTTTCAAAGCAGCTGTGTCAACCTTCAAACCTTGAAAAATAATGAAAGAAGATATTTTGATATGAAGTAAATACTTTGTGAACTAGTGTGAATTAGTTCTAAATGTAGCACTGGGACAACTGGTTTAATCTAGTCAAGTCAAGTCGAGTCAAATTTTATTTATAAAGCACATTTAAAATAACCAAAGTTGCCCTAAGTGCTGTACAGAAAGACAAAATAACATAGAAAGCATACAACACAATTGTACGCATGCATACACTTGGGACATAACAAAAAGTAAAAAGCAAAAACGGCTCTACCTCAACCTGAGTTGAATGCCATGTCGAATAAATGGGTCTTCAGAGAGGACTGATCTTATATGAAAGGGAAGGCTATTCCACAGCCTAGGGGTGGCCACACTAAAGGCTCGGTTGCCTTTGGTCCTCAGCCTGGTTTGTGGGACTATATTCAGCAGCTGACTGGCTGATCTCAGTGATTTTTTAAGAACATAAAAGTAAAAGGTCGGATAAATACTTTTTAACTCATTCTAAATTAATTCTAAAATGCAGATAAACAACTTCTCATCAAACTAGCTGAGCAACATGATTGTGCAGCCTTTGAAGCCTTTAAAGGTTGATAGTGAGTAAATACTATCAACAGTAATACTTTGACTACAAGGAAAAGCTGCCCGAAAGATTCTTCAACAGAAATGAACATCAGCCTACCTGAAACATCAGCCACCACAGACAGAAACAGCAAATAGATCGACAACAGGAACAAGTTCCCCATCTCTGCTGAATAAAGATTAACAATACACCGCAGCTCAGAGAAAACTGAATGAGGCACCGCCGTCTGGTTTTCTTTAACGCGTTGTGACAACAAGGGCGACTCTCACCCGGACACTTTCTCTTTCGATATGCCCAACCCCACCCATGTAAACCTATTGCAACATATTTCAATAAAAAAAAAATCTAAAAAACAGTAGGAGCAACAGTCCTGATTCAGCATTGATACTGTGACTAACAGACAGGACTTTTCCATTACTACATTCATTCATGACTGTCTATTATCAGAGACAACCTGGTTAAACATTAACTGGTTCAGAGTGTGTGAACTCTAATCTCAAACTCAAAGCCCATCTTGATTTTTATCTAGTTTTTACTTTTGCCTGGATAATGCAGGCAAAACCTTTCCAAACCTTATAAAAAATCTTAAATAAAATGAAACTGAAAAATCAAAAATTGGCAGAAGGCTAGTAAATTATCCATGTTGATTAGCTGACCCATGAATTATGACTCTTTTTTTTTTTTTTTACTGTTGTTCTCAACAAAATAATGTTGAGCAGTGTAAAATCTTTAATCTGTGTTCACTATGTTGAATTGAACAAAGCAGTTTTTACAGAACATTGGGTTTTTTTCTTTCCCTATTTTCATGTCACACACACGGAGCACACTCAGATATCATCACTTAAAGTTCCACAACCAGTTTAACATTAACTACAAATGTTATTATTATTTAGGCTACATTTCCAAAGGAGCCATGAAGAGATCTGTTATTACCATGGTAGCAACAGTAGTGCTAGCTTAACCGACGCCGCTAACCGCTAACATCTCGCTCGTAAAATTAACGTCACGGTCACGCGTGTAAAAATGTCTCAACTCACCGAGTAGCAGAGAAACCCGACGTTTGCTCCGTCGAGCAGACACTGAAGATGCTTGTCTTTGTTTTCTAACACATCCACAGTCCGAGGTGAGTCCACTCTTCATGTTGTGGTGAGTCTTTCAAACGTTTTCCCTCCATTTCACGACGTCTCCTTCTTCCGGTCTTGTGTGCACTTCACGGCCCGCTCCGGAAACAGCAACTTCTCTTACCATTACACTCCAAACGGCTGTATCATATGACACCAGTGGTAAAATTAAACCTTTTAACCTGAATAAACAGTGATGAACAACGGAGTTAACACTTCAAAACACATAATATCCTGTGTATCACACGATTCTTAGTAGCCCTGAATACTGAGAGGGTTACACAAAGCAAAACAGTATGGTGGCCCTATAAAGCAAGCCTGGGCAAACTAAGGCCCGCGGGCCAGATGTGGCCCAGTGGCTTTTTAATCTGCGTCAAGAGAAACAAATGATTCCTGCACCGAGTCCCCGTCATTATCCTCAATGACCTGAAGTCTCTATTATCGATTTCACATCTTTATTTCTGCTTTATCGCTGTAACGCTACTTAAGGAAGGAAGCGACAAGTGACATAAACAGGAGGTGGATGGGCTCTGCCTGTAATAAACCGAAGGTGTTATGGAAAGAAAAGCTTTAAGCACAACTTTACTCTGCACAGTGAACTATTCTTTCTTGTCTGATGAACAATTAAAAGTAAAGCATTGCAACAATCTGACTCAGACTGTTTTTTTGGGTGTGAAGTTGCTGATTTTAAATGACAGACACTGAAAATAATACATTGAACTAATAATTAACTAATTCATTTTCATTTTCATCTTCGAGTTTTCCACTGTCATAAACTCTTTTGAGTTTCTGCAAAACCATTTTTCAACTTCTAGGTAGAGACGGTTCAGTTTTTGGTCATCAAACTACTTCGAAAGACAAATATGTTCTTTAGATCGGTTGAAAAGTGTAAAATCATGATGACCTTCAACATATTACAATAATGACATATTAAATTGGAGAGAAAACTGGACGAGGCCCCGCCGACTGGTTTTCTTGTCACAATGTTCTTGTGACAAGTAAGACAACAAAGTCAACTGGCACCTGGAAAATACTTTCTCTACTACTCTAATACTACTACTTTCTCTTTGTTCCAAGCCCTGTGACGCTTAACTCTTTGACAGCCAAAGACGAGTTATCTCGTCTTAGCGAATCCAAGCATAGTCTGCCAAAGACGAGATAACTCGTCTTAGCGTTTTTTTAATGGCAACGCCATGTTGAATGTCTTCCCCTACTCCTCTGTGAAGATCAGACTTGTATCATCAAAATAAAGTGCAGAAAAACACATTTGGATTGAGAGATATAAAAAATATAGTGTGTTTTCCCCCCCTCACGGAGCGGTGCGGGTGTCTGACTGCAGCGGCGCCGCTCCGTGACACTCTGGCCGCCGGTGAGAGCTTAGGGGCGGCGGCGGGGCTCATGGCGGCTCGGCAGCTCGTCGAAGCTCCGTGCAGCTCCGTGATACAAAGCACAAACGTCAGTAACAACAACCCCGTTGATCGCTCGTTGTTAGTCGTCAAGAGCGTTTGGAAAGTCGCCAGATTTTGCGAGAAATCACTCAGATAGCAGCTTGAAAATCCCCGATCTAGTGTGGATGAGGAACGGACGGCGCTGGCGAACGTGACGAGGAGAGCTAAAGATGGTGGGAGTGTCTGTTGTGAGCGTACAGAGACTGTCTGTGGCTGAGTTCAGGGGGCACGTCAGCCAGAGCTGTAGGCTGTGTGTGTGTGTGTGTGTGTGTGGTGTAGATGTGTGTGTGAGAGACAGAGAGAGTGAGTGAGACCGCTGCCTGCTGACCAGAGGAAGCTGGATCTGATCTAAAGCGCCGTGTTTCGGCTACAAAAACCTGTCGAACTGATCCGAACACACACACACACACACACACACACACAGACACACACGCACGCGCACGCACAGACACACGCACGCGTACATGCACACGCACACGTCACGTACGCACACACACACACTAAAAAAAGGAAAGAAAAAGTTGTAACTCAAAGAAAAGAAAGAAAAAAGGCTGCAGTAGTGTGTGTCAGTAGCTAAATGTTTTGTCTTTTGTCATCAAAAGTCATTTGTCAGTGTTGATTTAGTTGTTGTTTACAAGAGAACAACTGTACAGATGCTGAGGCATCACTAAAGCAAAATATAAAGGAGCCAATTGTACTGGTTCACCTGAAAATGACAGCCGACACAAAAACCTCTTTTTCTCAAGATTTTGGTGCCAAAATGGCATTTTGGGCTAAACCAACCTATATTCAACCGCCAATTCCACAAGACTGGAACAAGATAGAAACAAACAGCTTTTTTTGCTGGAAACTAGAGACCCTAATCTTTCCTTTGATGGGTTGAATGTGTATGTAGTAACAGTACATAATATATGGTGGGTCTATGAAAATCAGTCAAAAAGCTGGAAAATGCCTGGCAAGCTGGAGGAAGCTGCTGTGAGAATGGCTGGCAGTCAAAGAGTTAATTCAATGCGACAAAGTATCAAAAAAATCTGTTCAAACCAGTAAGAGTGACCACAGTCCTGATTCAGGACTCTGAATCCCAGTGTTAGTTTTTGAAGGTCTTTTTGACAAAGGCTCATCTTCAGATTTCTCGCTGTTCACATTTATGACCATCTGATATAAGACTTTATCACATAATCTGTTCCAGTCACCTGGTTAAACATTACAGGACTCAAATAACTAATCTCCTGAGTTAATCTTGTTTTTACTTTGGCTTTCAAAATCAAAAATTGGCAAAAGACTGGTCAATTCAAATGTATCCCGTTTGCTTAGCAGACCCTTAAATTATGTAAAATTATGACTTTTAATTGTTGTTGATGTGATATTAGGGAGCTAGAGGTATGTTTTCATTGTATGCACCAAAACTTGAAGGAAAAAAAAAAAGATGTAATGACAACGACCACTGGAGGGTGCTCTTTACCTGCAGATAGGCTTGATGAGTTTGTCCATGTGAGATCATGTTTACTTAAGTGTAAGTTTTTAAAGTTGTTCTAAATAAGGCAAAACTTTGAACTCTTCTGTTTAAGTCAGTCTGGTACATGATCACACCCTGGGACCATGGATCTTTAAAATCAATGGTGAAACAACGCAGGCAGGTGTCTGCCTCCTAAGAGAAATCACAACATTGAGTTGGTTTTACCTTTTTAACAAAATGCTTCTGATCAGTTCATTTTTATATTAGTTAAAAAGATTCACATCATGTGTTGCCACTGAAATTAGTCAGTTAACAGGCATGTTACAGACACGTATAGATCATAGCAACGAAATTGATTAAAATATGCTATTGTTTGTTAAATTATTTCATAACACAACACGAGTAGTGCCCCTCAAAAAGCTCATCCTCACACTGACAGAATAAAAATCAGAACTAGTGCTTTTACTGCAGATTTGAGAAAGTGAATAACAATTTTTATTTGTATAGCACTTATAAAAAATAAACCCCCAACTCCACACACATGCATAACACAAACTCACACAATCAATCAGTGCCCAATGTAACATGAAAAGCCAAGTGCTGAGGAAATGCCATCTTGAATTTAAAAAAACGAGGAAACACAGGAGTCAGATTTTAAATATTAAAACAATAAAAAATAAAATTGAATACATTTACATAATGTAAAATAAAATGAAATAAAAGACAAAATAAAATAAATAAGACTCAATGCAAAATAAAAAACACCAAACAATACACCAAACTCTATAAAACAAGTTAGGATAAAATAATCTAAAGTACATAAGATAATAAACCATGAAACAATGGTCTTGAGAATGTCAGGTTTGAGGTCACGCCTTCGTAACACCAGCTGATAAGGCATGTCACCGTCTGATATCACGGTGACAGTTCTGAAGAAGGCGGAAGAACGCGCCAAAACTGTCAACAAGGTATGAGGAAACAACTTCTTGTCTTGAAAAAGAAAAAAAAGGAAAACTAAACTTTATTTACAGTCTTGTTGTGCATAAGTTGACTAGTAGAAATCAAAAATACTAAGTAGGTCCTAATAATTTTTTACTTGAAGAAATAGGATTTAATTATAATTAAAGTAACATTTTATGTCTTTAAAAAAACAAAACTGATGGTTCAGTTCATCTTGTTCCAAATTCTGTATACACCAACAGTGCATTTGTTGTATCAGCACCATGCTACTCACTGCCTCCATTCCCCGCAGAGCTGTACCCTCTTGAGGGTCTTATTGAGGGTCATGTGGAGCTGGATCTGGACCTGCCCCCATCCTCTGCAGAGGGGTATCCTCTTGAGGGTCTTGTTGAGGGTCACGTTGAGCTTGACCTTGACCTGCCCTCTCTGTGAAGGACAAAGAGCAGCTGTTTAAAACTGATTCTACAGCCATTTAACTTTTCTGTGAAGGTAGCTGATGTTAGGGAAGCAAAAGTACCCTATATACAGTATATATGGTCACCTGGATATTTAGAAAACAATTAGGTCAATGAAGACGAGATAATTGTTACTTACTTTGTCTTTTATTGTAAAGTTTAATGCCACCGAAGATGCCACCGATAATGATACCGATAATGATGATGCCACCGATGATGCCACCAATGACGCCACCAGGGATGACGCCAGCTTTGTCAAAATCAAATATATAATATAACTATCAAATGATTTCTTAATGTAATTATTATTTTCAATGGAAACCAGCAAAACAAATAAATAGTGAACCATGTCTCTCCTCAATCCACAGTGATCAAAGTAAAACTATGGTGGCCCAGAGGGCTCAATATATTGTAACCTAAAAAAAAACAAACAAGACTAAAAACAACTCAACAAACTAATGGAGCTTGAACACTGATCACTTAGAGGTTAAACAGTTCATCATAGAAATGGAAGTTAAATCGGCAGGTAGACAGCATTATGTTGTGTGTGTGTGTGGGGAGGGAGGGGTGTGTAAATACTGGTGGATTTACTTACAAGGATCAGTTCCTGTTCGGCTTGAGTTCTTCTTTTTATCTATTGAAAAGTGTAAAATAATGAGCATTTTGTGCTAATGTACTTAATGACCTTTAACATTTTACAATAATAATATTTTATAAAAGGTAGTTCTCTCCTGTCTGAAAGGTTAGATGTACTCACCAACAGAAAGGTAAACAAAGAAGTCAATGTAGCCCTCTTTATACAGTTTGGGCACCCTGCAGGTGTAATTTCCTGTATCGTTGTTTGTCACACTGGTCAGCTTCAGTGAAATGTTTCCATTCGGTACTTCATCAATAAACATAGAGGCCCTATCTTTGTAGTTATTGTCACTCTGATTAGTGCTGTTTCCACTTCTATAGATATACACTTTGGTTTTGTTGCATGTCCACTCCACCATTGCAGGGTTGCATGGAGGTTCCAGGGAACACGGGAAAATGGCATCATCACCGACTCTTGCTTGAACTAATCTTTGACATCTCACCTCTGAATTTTCTGAGGAAACAAATGTTACATTTAATAATATGTTGCGATACCACTGAACATGTTATTGATTTAAACAACAAAGTCTGGTCCTAACTGAGGAAGTCATTTTAAAAGTCTTTTACTAAGACACAAACAGTGCTATGGAATGTGTGTGTGAGAGACAGAAAGGCCCGAGGCCACAAGTTCAATACCACTCACTACTGGCTGAACCACTGTGACAACTGGTTTCATCTATATAAACAACTTCTCATCAAACTAGCTGAGCAACATGATTGTGGAGCCTTTAAAGCAGAGAGTTATAGTTTGATAGTGAGTAAAACTTTATCAACAGTAATACTTTGACTACGAGGAAAAGCTGCCGGAAAGATCTTTAACAGATAACTTACCTGACTTACCTGAAACATCAGCCACCACCACACACGGAAACAGCAGAACGATCAACAGCAACAAGAAGAAGTTCATCTCCGCTGAATAAAGATTAACAATCCACCGACCGCAGTTCAGAGAAACTGGATGAGGCACCGCCGTCTGGTTTTCTTAACTCTTTCTCTCACTCTCACCTCGACACTTTCTCTTTCGATTTGCCCCACCCCACCCATGTGACCCTATTGCAACATGTTTCAAAAACAAAACAGTAAGAGCAACAGTCCTGATTCAGCATTGATACTGTGACTACAGACAGGACTTTTCCATTACTACATTCATTCATGACCGTGACGTCTATTATCGGACTTTATCAGAGACAACCTGGTTAAACATTAACTGGCTCAGAGTGAGTGAACTCTACTCTCAAAGCCCAACTTGATTTTTATCTAGTTTTAACTTTTGCCTGGATAATGCAGACAAAAGCTTTCCACTTGCTTGTATTTTGTTTAAAATTTCCTCAAAATTTCTTCTTTTAAACGTTAGTACACAACTAAAAAAAAAATCAAAGTGAAAAATCAAAAATTGGCAGAAGGCTAGTAAATTATCCATGTTGATTAGCTGACCCATGAATTATGACTTTTTTTTTTTTTTTTTTACTGTTGTTCTCAACAAAATAATGTTGAGCAGTGTAAAATCTTTAATCTGTGTTCACTATGTTGAATGAACAAAACAGTTTTTACAGAACATTGTTCCCCCCCCCCCTTTTTTTCATGTCACCACGTTCAGCACACACAGATATCATCACTTCAAGTTCACAACCAGTTTAACATTAACTACAGATGTTATTATTATTTAGGCTACATTTCCAAAGGAGCCTGTAACGCCGCATTATGTAATAATGACGCATTATGTAATAATGTAATAAATCTTCACGTCATTATGTAATAACGCCGCATTTTGTAATAATCTGCCGCATTTTGTAATAAAAATCTTGAACGCAATATGTAATAAACTTTGCCGCATTTTGTAATAAGTTGTTACATTTTACATCACTTATTACATATTGCGGGTGTTACACTTTTTTATGAAAAAAATGTAATAATTTGGTGCATTATGTAATAAACCACCAAAATGGATGTCTTCATTAGAAAAAACATTAACAATAATACACGCTGCTCCTCCTCCCCGCTGAGCAGAGCGGTCTCCTCCGACAGCGGGTCCCACGCGGATGGTAACCGCTCCGCGTCTCTTCCTCCCCCCTTGCCCACCGACAATAATACGCCCGGGTCATGTTCGTCTGTGGAGGGATGACATGGACCACGGTCCGACTGGAGCTCCAGGCCGGGTCCAGCTCTGCTCCAGCAGCGGCAGGGGCGGCTGGGATCACCGCCCCGGAGCCGCAGCTGGGGCAAGCTGGGGGGGGGGGGGGACTAGTTATTAGTCAAACTCTACATTTTTACCGTTCACTATGCATTTATATTATTATTCATATGGGCTCCACCTGTCAATGAGGGGTGTCGGAATGGAGAGCTGTCCCCGTCAAGGTGACACACGTGGAAGAAGAGGTGCAGTTTATTATGTTTCACCAACGAGGAGCTATCATTACGCACGACTTTTACGCACTGCTGCGCGCTCATTAGTGTCCGTAATTAAACCTTGACACTCATATCAAATCAAACTTACATTACAGACAGGTGGATTGGGTTCTCTGTCTCTCTCTCCCACTCCGAACAGACAGACGGACGCAATCAGAAAGGAAACAGAGGCTGCGCATTGATCCTTTTTTCCTTTCTGGGATCAAACGGATCATGTGCAAAACAAGCACTCCATATTAATAACATATAACGCTCATTATGCTTCCAGCCTGTCTAGCCTCTACCTGGTGTTTTTACTAAACTTAACCAACTCCTTTCTTCATTGCCTGAACCTAACCAAAGCGAAATTTACTTTTTTCCCTCCCTCTCTCTGCTGTCAGCAGCAGCGGCGGCTGCAGCAGGCTCGCGCCCGTGAAGTGAGCTCAAGCCGGCCAGGTTCAGCCGTGCTCGAGCGGAGGGGGGGAGAGAAAAAAAAGTGTATTTCTTTGATTATCAGTTTACACATCTTGATCAGCATTTATGATGGTTGTGTGCGATCTGACATGATCTGGCTCTCTGACTGAATATGGTGATATTCTGGGCCGCGCGTGTATGTGTGTGATGTGCGTAGAGAGAGAGAGAGAGAGAGAGAGAGAGAGAGAGAGAGAGAGAGAGAGAAAGCTGCATGCTCCTATCAATGGAAGAGCTTGTCACAAAGTAGCGATGACAGTTCGAACTAACGGGACCTCCCACTGGTTCGACCTCCTATTGGTCCGACTTGTGGTTGATTTTGTCGGAGTAACGGGAGGTCGAACCAGTGGGCAGTTCCCTCAGGGGAGTCAGTGGGATAGATAGATAGATAGATAGTTAGATTTGACCGTCCTACTGGTTTTAGAAATTAATTCATATTTATGATTCATGCATGCTGGTATGCTTAAAGTCAGTGTTATTCTGATGGTCCTAATGTCTTTTTTTTCTAATGAAGACATCCATTTTGGTGGTTTATTACATAATGCACCAAATTATTACATTTTTTTCATAAAAAAGTGTAACACCCGCAATATGTAATAAGTGATGTAAAATGTAACAACTTATTACAAAATGCGGCAAAGTTTATTACATATTGCGTTCAAGATTTTTATTACAAAATGCGGCAGATTATTACAAAATGCGGCGTTATTACATAATGACGTGAAGATTTATTACATTATTACATAATGCGTCATTATTACATAATGCGGCGTTACAGAGCCATTAAGAGATTTTTCATTACCATGGTAGCAACAGTAGTGCTAGCTTAGTAACCGACGCCGCTAACCGCTAACAAAACATCTCGCTCGTAAAATTAACGTCACGGTCACGCGTCTAAAAACGTCTCAACTCACCGAGTAGCGGAGAAACCCGACGTTTGCTCCGTCGAGCAGAAACTGAAGATGCTTGTCTTTGTTTTCTAACACATCCACAGTCCGAGGTAGTCCACTCTTCATGTTGTGGTGAGTCTTTCAAACGTTTTCCCTCCATTTCTCGACGTCTCCTTCTTCCGGTCTTGTGTGCACTTCACGGCCCGCTCCGGAAACAGCAACTTCTCTTACCATTACACTCCAAACGGATGTATCATAGGACACCAGTGGTAAAATTATCCCTTTTAACCTGAATAAACAGTGATGAACAACGGAGTTAACATTTCAAAACACATAATAGACTGTGTATCACACGATTCTTGGTAACCCTGAATACTGAGGGGATTAGTAGGCTACACAGAGCAAAACTGTATGGTGGCCCTATTTCAGGCAAGGGCAAACTAAGGCCCGCGGGCCAGATGTGGCCGTTGGGCTTTTTAATCCGGGCCCTACTGGTACAAAATTGTCCAAATAATAACAAAGACTGCCAACTTTGATGTATTGAAAAAGAAGAAAGAAGAAAAAAGAAAAAAGAAAGAAAAGAAAATGCAATCTGAATGCAAGTTTTCTTTTGCTTTTAGGTAGCTAATGGCTTTTACACATGCCTCACCCAAGAACAAAGGCCTTATCACAATCTTTTATCTATAGAGCAATAACTCTGTGGAATAGGCTAATCTGCCTCAATACCTCTGTTATACTGAAAGTAAACGGGTATTTAAAAAGAAATTGAGATCCTATTTTATATGAGCTGTACACAAGTACTACAAGTGGTTCCATTTTGCTGTCTAAGAAAAACAATGTTTAAGATTTGTGGAAATTTTCAAATGTTTGTTTTAACTTTTTAACATTAGGTAGCTATATTGTGATTGACTGTATTTGTATGATATGTTGAGTATGTGACGTTCTTGTGTAGCCTATATTCTGTGTTCCTTGTGGGCCCCAGGAAAACTAACTGGCTACTAAGGTACCAGCTAGATCCTTAATAAACAATTAAACAATTTGTATTAGTTCACACAAACACTTTCCATCCAGCTGATACTGGCCCGTCCGTCAAACTTTAAAACTCATTGTGGCCTCTGTGCCAAACTGTTTGCCCAACCCTTGAGCTTTGAGGGACACTGTAAAATTGTCATTGGGCTATCTATCTATCTATTTGTAGTGCAGGATTTTGATTTTTTGGGGTGTAAGTAACACTTTTAGCCACATGGGGGGGCACTAGAGGAAATGCAAAATAGTGCAGTCAGTGCATACTGAGTAGACCAAAATCCCCCTAATTAAAGCAAACAGTGCAGTTAGGTTTTACTTTGTTTTCTAACTGGTAATATTCTTGTTCTCACCGCAGAGAGATAAACTTTGAAGCTACATATGATAAGTTGGACACAGTCGACAGATCAGTCTTCAGTGTCGATGAGCGTTAAAGTGCAGACGTCTCTCCATTGCTCGGGGTCTTTAAATGAACTACTTTTGTTGCTTTGTTTCCTGTTTGACGGTAGACCACCTCTCTTGTGGCTGCGACTGCTGCTTTCATGTTTGTGACGAAGTTTGATTCTCACGTCAAAGTTTCTCAAGCAACTGAGGACACAATTATTTTGAAACAGCCAGTTCAAGTTCATCAACCCACAGTGAGACATGTTCTCTGTAGAGACAGTTCTGTCTGTGGAGCTGCAGCAATTAGCCAATTAACTAATTAACTGCTCATCAGAATAATAATCCACAACTATTTTTATAATCAATCAGTTCTCTTCAAGAAAAACTACCTCTCACACATTGTGGTTTGACTGCTGGTTGGCTAAAAGAAGACATTTAAAGAATCTCTGGTTTTCAGATTAGCAGCATTTAGAAACATATAGCCTAGTCTGATTTGTTCCACAACACTGATCATGTGATTTCCTGTCTGTCTCAGGCTGTGGTAGAAAACTGTTGAAGCTTCAAAAGCGGTCAACGCAGAATGGAGATCGCATCAGCCTGCCTACTGCTCTGTGAGTAGCTACACTATTTACTTTTACTTGACTAAACTTTTTCTTGACATCATAGTCAACACAGAGGAGTCCAGCATCTGGAGTCCTTTATTGACAAATTCATTCATACTGGAAGATCATTGGGGTGGGGGATGGGGGGGCTCTCATTTCCAATGTTGTTAAGTAGATTGATGAACATATACCAGTTAAATGCAGAACACCAAAGAGAACAAATAAGAATCAATGAAAACAGGTATAAACAAAAGACAAAAGGTGAGATTAAGGAAGTATAATGATAAAGAGGTAGGCTACCAACAAATCCAGTTTAAAAATCTGGATTTAGCATAATAGCCAAAAGTTCTTCAACATTCACTGTGGATTCAATGGACATGGAACATCAGCTCTGTTGTGATGAGTCGACTGAATTAACGTGTAAATGACATTTGATGGCAATCATGCCTTTCTGAGAAGGCCGACCATACAGGAAGTGCCAATGACTATTATAAGAATCACAATGAACCGAAGACAGAAACCTCAGCGTGGTTGACTCTGGTGCCTCTGTGTCTGCACCAACACGACTCACTTTAATTTCAACATTTAACACAGGAAATATCTACGGCTCCAAATGAAATGAAATCCATTTATGATTTTAATTTCTTTGTCTGACCTTCCCCTCTCGTGCAGCTGCACTGAGCATCAGCTTCCCCTGTTGTGCAGCCACACTGAGCATCACTCCCAACAGATCTCAGTTCTTCATGTATGATGAAATCCTTTTGAACTGTGTGAGCGGCTGGACCGTGAGGAGGAACACCGAATTCCAGAAGTCCCAGCCTTGCCAGTATGGCTGGGCGATCCCACGTAACTCCTCCTGCACAGTGGAGGCCGCCGACGCCACGGACACCGGAGTGTACTGGTGTCAGTCTGAGCGAGGAGAGCGCAGCAGCACCGTCAACATCACAGTGGCCGGTAACACTTTGTTTAGTCACTTAAATCATCACTATAGTCATAGCAATAGGTTCGTTACCTTTAATTGTCGGTGCAAGCTATTTTTAGAACGGCGGAGCAGAGCCGCTCCGCGAGCTGCTCAGAGCTAGGCTACGGAGGCTCATGGGATTTCTTGGTTTCCCTCATCAAACTCATCAAATACACAATCAAACAACTCCACAACGCTCTGGTGGACAAGTTGTGACCTGCACATTCACCACGCTATGAGATAATAACACAATGTTACCAGACAAAGTTGTTTTAGAGGGAAATACATGCAAAACCGCTGATGCACGTTGCCTTCAGGGACAGTTTTTCATCAAGCAGTCTCTGTATTTCCCTCTAAAACAACTCTGTCTGGTAACGTTGTGTTATTATCTCATAGCGTGGTTCTATAAGTAGCTCACACCAACAATTAAAGGTAATGAACCTACTGCTATGACTATAGGGATTATGGCGATGGGCCAATTTGCCAAAATGTTGAACTACCCCTTTAAAGCTAACAAAGCAAACCCTCATATCAGTACAACTGCTCCTGTATTTCAGACGGTGTGATCCTGGACAGCCCTCAGTTTCCTGTGATGGAGGGAGAGGAGGTGACGCTCGGATGCTCCTACAAGGAAAGAACCCAACCTGAATCGACATCAGACTTCTCCGCTAGCTTCTACAAAAATGATGTGTTCATCGGCAAACAGAGGAAGATCGTCTTCAAGGCAGTGTCCAAGTCTGACGAAGGTTTCTACCAGTGTGAACACCCCTCGAAAGGAAAGTCCAAGCCGACCTGGCTGTCAGTGACAGGTGACCATGCAATAGTCTACAACAGTTTTTCTGGATGTTTAGGTTTTATTGCTCTCTTGGTCGCATGTAAAGATAGTTAAAGTATTCAATATTACACTTTCTGAGTGATCCATTAAAAATAGAGCCGATTTCAGAATACACCCAGAGAAACCAAATCCTGTAAGTCAAAGTGGGCGGGGCTTAGTGACTACTTTGTTGTTAGAGCACTGGAATAAGAGAATAACGACACTTCCATTGACTCCCGTGGTAAGGGTTATGCGCGAGTGGCAGGATATGGGTATTGCAAAAGTGCCCAGAAAACCCATTCACTCCAATGTATGTGTGTTGCCCACTTGCTTCAAAATTGATGAAAACGGCCGTGTTTTTGTTTTTAGGTGTCTTGGTCATATCAAATTACACTTATTATTTGTTTATTATAAAATATAGATTCAAACATTCATGTAGAAAACTGTTTTTTTTTTGTTTTTTTTACTAGAATATGTGTTAATGTTTATCTGTAAGGTGTCCACCATGATGCTATTAACGTGGGTGATCTAGAAATGTCCTTAAATTATTGAAAATGCCGCACTTGCTCATTCACCAACAATGCAGAGATGTCAGTTCTTGGGCGCTTTTGCAGTACCCATATTCCACCATTAGGAGGCACTTCCATTGGACCAATGGAAACCGGCTGGTTTTAAGACTCAGTTTCTGGATCTATGGGACTTTTTTTGTGTAACATTTGAATCAAACATTGTTGTTTTCTTCCTCACAGTCAGAGCTGGGCCGACTGTTCCTCCGACCTCGGTGGTGCCAACCCAGAAAACGCCAACCCAGTTTAATATTTGGATTCTGGTGGGTAGCGTCCTGCTGTTGGTTCTCTACAGCATCCTAACCATAGTGAGCATTTACATCCACCGAAAGCTGGCTCGCGGTAAGGACATCTCTGAAAATCCAAATGTCAGTCGAATGTATTGATCTGTTTGTGTGGAGAAGTTTCCAGCTGTTGGTTCTTAGACTAAAACTCTGCAGCGAGCATCTGTTTGTTCAACAATAAGTTGAAAACTGCTGTGGTTAATGAGGTAGGACCACTAGCAGAAGCAGCAGCAGAGCTTGTTTCTATAACAACACCAGGAAATAAAATAATAACTAGGGTAAATGTTCATGCAGACATCAGTGTAGACCACTGACAGGTCGGGGTTGTGTTGGACCTCAAACACAGTGACAGGACGAAGCTCTCACTTTGTGTGTAATGTTGTTTATTGTGAATAAAAATATAATAAAATCAATGTTTCTGAACTTGAACTTGAACTCTCCCTTCACCGGTTTTCCACAGTTCGAGCTTATGCTAAAATGAGAGCTGCCAGTCGTCTTGTAGAAGAATGATGTGTCCTTGGTCTGACTTGGAAGAAGAAAAAGAAGAAAGGGAAGGAGAAGGAAGAATAATCCCTTTATATTATCCCTTAACAAATATAATTTCCACCTGCTTTTGAAGAGATATTGTTGTATTTTCTAATAGTGATGGACTCCAGGTCACCGTTCCTGTCTAAACTAGTTCTGCGATGTCTGTTGAGCATCTACCTGCAATGAGAAGAACCTGTCAATCAATCAGATGCTGTTGAAGTTTACATATGAGTGAAAATCAATTTAATTATCTAAGTGAATTTTATTTAGTCTTTATACTTTGACATCCTCCCCATTTTTTTCCCATTTTGATTTGTCTTTGGGATCATCAGGTAAGAGAAGAGCGGGAGCAGGCCCACTTTTTGTTCGTGGGTCAGTTCCCCCCACACAGTTGTTGTACACAGTCGTTGTAGTACCAGAATTTGGCCACTAGATGTCACAATGTTTTCAGAAAATGGATTTTGATGACTCAGTTTGCCTTTGTACCTGTTGCTTTGTTGCGTCACGCTCTTTTATTTCACCTTTATTGTCACTGTGTCTTGTTAACTATCCTCTATCTAATGAATAAATAAATCTAATTAACATCTGGTTGTTTTTATGTTACCTTCCCTTCACAAACACGTTGCACATGGACACATACTAAACATATAAAACAAACACAAAGCTTTTTGTTAAAATCTAAATCTAAAAAACACAAATGTACAGTTTTTTTTTGCAGCTTTTCATTTTTACTATCACATTATTTGGTGTCATGGGTGTTTTTTCCTTCTCATCTCAATCTAAATGTAGGCCTATAAACTGTATGAACTACATGAAACAGGAAGTGGTCACGACCCACATCCTCATATGAAACACCTGCTTATTCTTCGGCGTCTTTTGTCTCGCGGTGCAGTGTGATCATGCTATCAGTCTGATGTCGACTCTTAGCTGGTGATGACCTTCAGACTACAATAAGCACATATAGACAAAATGCAAATAAGGCACTGGTTTTACAAGCTCTCGCCTCACATCAAACCGAACCGCGGAACACTTTCTTATCACTGGATTACTTTTTGGTGAACCCTCGATGTGCGTGTAAGTTTTCATTTCCTGGTTTGCAGAGAAGTGATTGTGTAGCTCATCACATGGAGGTATCTGGTGGTCGTTGGTCGATAAACTCGACTTTATTTTGGTCATGGTTAAAGTAGGGTTGATGTTGTGTGCACACATCAAAGACAGAAACTAAAAAGCCAATGTTATCAAGGTCAAGGTCAACGCTATTGTCCCACCACGTGTTAAGTTTTTTTTTATGCAAACAACTGTGGTGCAACCATTAAAGAGGAACTAAGCAGGATTTCTCCCGTGGCTATGCTACATTTTTACCTTCTGGAGTAGTTAATGTAGTTAGTAAAGCTCTGGAGTAATTGTGATAGTTAACTACATGACTTGTTACGAGTGAGAACGGAGGCTCTCTGTCTTGCACCCAGCATCTCTTGGCTGAAAACCAACTTTGGAACATCAGTGTAGTACTTGGCTGCCGTTAAGACAGATATACACGTTTTAACATCGTATATGTTTTATAAAGTAATGCACCGCTCCATGGATTGATTTAAAAACACATGTAAGGGCGGTGGGTTAGCAAAACAGAGGAAAAAATCTTTAAAAATAAAATTACATATAAAACAATCATCAACTACTGTATAAGCCAATGAAAAAAAAAAGATAAAAAACAATCGTCAGAAACCAAAGACAACAATATAAACATGGAGCATAACGCATAATAATGAATAACCAGTAACAGACAGCAGCTCTTATGGTTTTCCTCTGCACCAATCCAGGGCTCATGTAGGTTCAACACAGTGAACAAAATGAAACGTGACAACATGATCACAACGACAATAAAAGAAAATTCCAAATACATGGATGGATGGATTTCAGTCTAACTAGGTTTTTATCTTAAATAACAGCCTGAATTATCATTGAGTTTCTGAATATTGTGAACACGTCATTGAGGAGTTGTTTCCCTCTGTAGAATAATACATTACCATACATGTTTCCATCGACCTGAAGTAACCTTGATAACCTGTGGCCCTGAACTCAGACCTGTGATGTGTGGTTGTATCTATTGTATCTGATTTACAATGATTTTAACAGTTACACCCAGAAACACTAATGTATGTTGAAATGACTTAGAGACTGGAACTCTTTAACACATGCCACTGAAACTACAAACACTTGTTAGCAGCTGTCCTCATGTATTTTGAAGCTGAAGCGATGACGGCTAATAACCAGATGAGATGTTTGTCTCGTCTTGTTCCTTGTTGTTTCTCACAGGGACACATGATGTGGATTCTGGTGGTACCAGTCACCATGTGTGAGTGTTTTTATTTCACTTTTTCCTTTGTTTTACTTCATAAATGTCATTTGGGGCACTGTATGACTTAATGTGCTGTGTCGCTCTATGCAGTGCTTCTTGCTATCAAAATGGTTCCGACCCTCTACGAAGCAGAAGAGTATGAAAACATCACCGTTGGATGGGACGCTGAAACCAAAACAGACATGTCTCAGATCAACATGATCTGCTTCTTCTTGTCGGAGTATCCCAAAGTTTTCTATCACATGATAAAAGGTGTGGAGGATCCAAAGTCTCAGGATCAGCAGTTCGCAGGACGGGTTCAATGTAACCGAGACGCTCTCAGACAAAGACAAATCAGGCTTCATGTGTCCAGAGTCACAGCTGCAGACTCTGGAAACTACAGGTGTGACGTGGCTGCGAATTATAACAAAGTCACGAAGCAATGGGAACTGGAAGACACGGGTAGGTGAATGGGTAGGGAAACTGATACGTACTATATACCACTGCTACTGTACTGATACAAACACTGTTTCACCCACAGAGGAGTTTGTCTTGAGCGTAAGCCAAACCAATCATGGTGAAAATATGGACGAGTCCATCAACACAGGTAGGTCAGGAGATGATCAAAAATGACCAGTTGGCCATGCATTATGCATTATGTCAAGGGCCAGTTGTTATAATGCAATAATGATGTCATGTTTGTTGAGAATCACAATGGAAAATAGAGCAAATGAGAACAGAGAGTGAGATTTTCACTCACTTCACTATTTCAACAACCCAACTTCCAGCTGCTTTGGCCCGGTCACGACTGAGAGATTGCATTGAGTGATAAAAGTTTAGTTTTGGTTAAATAAGTTCAAGATACATTATAAAGATGCGGTGCAGACTGTTCTCTTGTGTGTAAGAAAGAAGTGTGTCCTGGTAAACTCTTTGCACCACATATCACATCCAAACACTGATGTACTGTTTTCACGCAGGTGCTAACAAACCATCATGTACAAAGCAAAAAGAAGATGGATGCAGTTCTTCAAGGATATTTGGACCATGTCTGGGAGCTGTAGCCCTGGCATTATTAATTGGCGTCTTTGTGTATCTTGTGGTTTCAACTCTACGATCTCGTACAGTTACTTGGTTGACGCCAACGGTCAATTAAAGGTAACTACGGTACATTTAGATTTGTTGCAAGTTTCCTTTTTTTCTAAAAGTTGTTCTATACTGAACCTTGTCTCATGTTTTACCCCACAGCTCAAATGAATGGGATGAAAACTGCATTATTTCAGCTGTGCAAGAAGAAAATCAAATCTGTACGGTTTTTGAAGAGAAGAAGGTCGAACCCACACAATCTGTATATACGGCCACACACTAAGTGCATCAGACCTGTGAATGTCACTTTTTAACCCCTCTGTCTTTTTTTTCTGTGATAAGCCCACCATTAGTATGTGTTTGTTTATATAGCTAATGGTTTTGAATCCTTGGGCCCCTGAAAGACTCCCTCCCCCATTTTTTCCCCTTAGTTTTTCATTTGTGTTTAAATGAGTCAGTATAGCATTAATTAAGTATTAGGCATTAAGTAATGTAATAGTGTAATAGTTATGTAATACTGTAGTAATAGTGTCATGTGCAGTTGAAGCTGTCACCTGGGGGGTTATTAATGCCCAGTGCAGTGCTGTTACTTTATGGTTGACCAACTTTTAACGATGTATTTACCCAGCCAAGCGGCATCTGTAGGTTCAATCTTTTTCCTGAAGTTGCCAAGTAAAGACGTGTTCTCAAGTGCATCCCCGGCCTGATTATTGTCTCCTGCACAATATACTACAGTCAGTGTATTAAAAACTGTATGTCAGACTGAATTCTTCTTTCTTCTTCCTTAACCCTCTGACTGCCGATGAGTCATCATATTCATTTTACAATGTGAATACACAAATAATATTTTTCATTTGAAGCTTTCTGTCCCAAATTCTGCCGAAGTAGCTCTGTCTCCAGGTGGGCTCAAACCAACAACCTTCCGGTTAACAGCCAAGACACGCTAACCGATTGTTATGGCAACAAGTTTACAAAATAAAAGACCCACAACGTTCAAAATATAACACAAAAAAGAAAAGCTTACGGTAGTCATGTAGGCCTACCTGTCTTCATGCCTGATGTTTGAATTTATACCATAAAAGAATCATATTTAAGCCAACTTCTCCAAGAGCTCCATGATATAATATATTGATGTTTTGACATTTATTTACACAATTAATTGTGCATTAGCTATTTACGTGAGCAAATAGAGAATACATAATTATTTGGTGTTGATATGACAGATAAATATTAAGATTACGATTAACTTTATTGTCCTCAATGAGGAAATTTGGCTCAGGGTTAAAAAGTGCTGGTCACAGTCATATAATAGTTGTACACACATATTCACATACACAATTATGTAACAATAGTTGGAGCAGCATTTTGGATCAGAAAGAATCAGCTTGGGGCTGACTGTATTTTTTTTTAAATAAATAGTAATAGCAACATGATTTACATGATTCACAAAGTAAAAAGAACAACATGATTCACAGAATTAAAAAAAATTACATAAAAGTTTTTTTTTTTTTAACAAAATAGAGCTCTATGATGTAGAATAAAGACAGAATAAAGTGCACAGATTGAATGACACCTTGTGGCATCCACACAAGTAAACACACACACATTGCACTACATTCTTGTGGAACACCGCCACCTGCTGGAAGAGGCAGTGTCTGTTCTTTAACAGTTTGACAGATAATAAATAATAAAGATTTGTACTGTAAGCATCAGTGATTTGATATGACAGACACAGATCGTTGATGCTTACATTACAAAGCACCACAGTGTCATTGAAGGTCCCTTCTTGTAAAGTGCAGTGGTGTTGTCTGTCAGGATGACCTTTCTGTGTTTAACTTTGTTTGTTTACTTCATGAATGACGAGGTTTAAGGATGTCACAGTAAATATAAAACAGGGCCCTCAAGTGGTTGTGGATCAGGACACAACGTCTGACTCTGAATCCAGTGTGGATTCGACCTCCACACAGACGAGCACAGTCGTTCTCTAAAGCTTTGTGACGGCTACATGGTACTGGACAACACTTCATTTAAACAGCCATGAACATTTAGATATAAGCATTCAAATATTATTCCTGCTTCCTGTGTGTAAACTGTGTCTTCATGTTTCCCCTTGATTTGGTTCAATCATTTCAGTTGAGTTTTCTGTTTTTTCCTCCTCAAACATTGATTTATGTTGACGGCACCACAAGAACATACTAACAATAGAAACACCAGGGACAAGCAGCATCATAGACCCAAGTATCACATAAAGGATTTCAGGATTGTCCTTGATGAGATCACCTGAAACGATGGAGCACAGAGCAGCTCAGTGTTTATACAGAAAAGTGTCTTGGACATTAACAGAACCAGAGGAGAAGGTTGTGAAGATTTCTACCTGTGATGTGAATCTGAGTGTCTCTGGTCTGGTTGATGAGCTTCTGTTGGACTCTACAGGTGAAGTTGTTGGTCTTGTGTCTCTTCTCCACAGTCACTCTGCTGCTGACAGTATAGAGGACATCAGGACCTCTGACTGTCTCTGTCGGTCCAGCAGAGAGCAGCTTTCCCTCAGCGTCCAGCCACAGCAGCTCAGGCTCTGGATACCAGCCTTTAGACTCACACTGTAACAACACTGAGCCACTGGTGATGGGAACAACCTGTATGACAGGTGAGGAGACTGAACCTGGGGACAAGAGGAGAAAAGTCTCTTTAAAGGGATACAGTAGTTCACCCAAAATTGAAATTGGACTAAGGGCTGGGAGAAGTTTCAGAGTCCTCCGTGGCTTCTCTGAGTTACAGGGGGTCTCGGTGTAGCAGTGCATGTCCATATAACGGTTGCAAATGGATACCACCTGTCTTTGTAACAAAAAGACACACCAAAAAACATCCAAATACCTCCATGCTGCTCGTATGTAATGTCCGTCTTGTATTGAAGCCCCAAAATGCGAAGTTGTCCCGAAAAAAAATTAAATAAGTCTATATTTCAAGCTTGTTTTGTAGCAGAAGCTTATCGAAGTTCGTTTGAACCAGGAAGAGGAGCTTCCACTACAAACAAGCTTGAAAAATAGACTTATTTAATTTTTTTCGGGACAACTTCGCATTTTGGGGCTTCAATACAAGACGGACATTACATACGAGCAGCATGGAGGTATTTGGATGTTTTTTGGTGTGTCTTTTTGTTACGAAGACAGTTGGTATCCATTTGCAACCGTTATATGGACATGCACTGCTACGCCGAGACCCCCTGTAACTCAGAGAAGCCATGAGGACTCTGAAACTTCTCCCAGCCCTTAGTCCACATGAGGGGGAGGAGATAATGAGTGCAATTTCAATTTTGGGTGAACTATCCCTTTAAGTCTATTGGATCTGCTTTTGTCAGTCGCTAATGTTTGGTCGTGAGTCGTGACGTATGTTATGCGCCGGGAACAAAATGAAGCTGCTGCATGCTGTTTATGATGATTGCAATGAACAGAGCAAAGCGAGTGTGTGCTGTGAGCATGGCTTCGCAAACATCTCTGCGCTGCATTGTGTACAAACTAGAACTTCAAACTTAACACAGAACCTCAATGTCATTGTTCGTAGCCCCTCTGTCTGTTTGCAACGAAAACATTTCAATCCCTGGCAGAGTACTGAAGGGAAATGAAACGTATAGGCAGGCGGAGCCAGGCTGGTACTCACCAACAATGAGATGGACAGAAGCTTCTTCCTGCATTGAGTCAATGTGACATGTGTATTTTCCTTCATCAGACACTTTCACTCTGGAAATTTTCATGGAGATGTTTCCTCGTTCCAGTTCTTCCAAAAACACTTGAGTTCGATTTTTATAAGACTGATTTTGATTCCAATACTTCCGTCCCTCTTCATGAATATGAATGTACTTTGGGTCCAAACCAGGTTTGGTCCACATCACTGTCAAGCCAGAGGCACTGATGGGAGGTTCAAGGCGACATGGTAGGATGACATCATCACCAGCCAAAGCTGTGATTGGTTGATGTGACGAAAGAAACTTTGACTGAGCTGCAGCTGAAAGAACAAAAACAACAATTTTAATTCCAGTCATCACAAATAATCAAACTTGAGAAACAGAGAAAGAAGAGAGTCACATAAGAGAAGAGTCACACAGAGAAGAGTGTTGGTGAATCATGTCAGTGGCTTCTGTCTGTCTCTAATGTACTGACCTGACTTAACATATTTTAGTACTAGTAATGTGTTGTAATATTGTATGTGTTTATGCTATTTTCTACTTAAAATGTATTCTAACCTTTTGTATTGTATTGTAACACCAACCTGCCTAGAGGACTCCAGATGGAAATTAGCCCACGGGCTACAATCTGGCACATTTGCACGTACTACGGTACATGTTTTATTAATGTGCACTGTCCTGACCAAGGGGGCAGTTGTCGGTCTGAGAAGTGAAGCTCACTTCCGCGTTCAAAAAACTGCAATCCCCTCGGATTCCTCTGGGGGCTGGTGTCAGAAGGGAGCATTCCCCATAGACCCCCATGTTAAAATCGCCGACTTTACATCCTCAGTAAACATGTTAAAAGCCTGGTGTCAGAACGTTTTTTCGTCTCAATTGATAGTTTCTACCCCCGCACACACTCTGAGGGGGGTGAATTTTTTTTAACTCTACTGTTTTACTGTTATTAGGTTAAAATTCTGGCCAATCAGGGCGCGGAAACGTTGAGTGACAGGTCCGAGCAGCTCCGTGGACAGCTGCTTCGAGGCCAGTGGGCGGGTTAGGGTTAGGGTTAGGGCCGGCCAATCCAACATGGCGCTGTTCAGGCCGCCATATTTGAGTCACAAAAACGACTCCCCAAAACCAATGGGTGACGTCACGGACGCTACGTCCATTCTTTTTACAGTCTATGGTCCTGACTTCTAAATAAATAAATTACAAATTACAAATTACAAATGACTGTAGTGTTTCACATTACAAACATCCGACTCTCTACCTCTGAATATTTACATCTGTTTAGATTAGATCAGCTTTGACTTTACCTCTACACGCATGTGTCACAAGAATGATCTTAAGATGAAAAAGTGCAATACACAAATCACAAGACGGTCCCATTGCTGGAGTCCATCACATCATGAGGAATGAAGAATCACGGGTTTCTGAAAATTAAAAAGGAACACGTGAAGAACAAGTGAGTGAGGAACTAACGTAAGACACATGATCACTCATGGAGAAAACAAACAAACAATGGATCTTGAAAAGAAACGAAAGTGCTCTGATCGTTCTTCAAACCACAGACCACGGACCCACCGTCTTCTTTGTGTGTGTTTCTTCCTCACACACCCATTAGAGTTGAAACAATAAGTATATTTGTGCTTGAATAAAGCATTCCTGCAGTATTTTCTAAGCAGTTTTTTGGGTGTTGGCACCAGTGAAAACCACAACTCTTCCTGTCATAACTTTACTCAACATTGTCCTTGTTGAAAATAACGGTCCTGAAAGAGGAAGTGCTGTACATGGGTTTTGCGGCAGTTATAAGTTGAACTCGGTTACCAAGAATAAAAACCTCAGCCTGTTTTATCTCTAAGGCCTAAAACATTGATCCAACACAAGTCAGAGAACATTTAACAATTAGATCAACATTACAGGGACTTTATGATTTAAAAGTCTGCTATTTAACAAAGTATAAAAAAACAAAAAAACTGAACGTTTGTAACAGAGAAGGATTTTACATCAGGTCTGAGCTGAATGCAGGTTCAGGATTTCCAAACCAGTAAAACACCACACAAAAACTAACTCCTTTTCATTTAGACAACAACAGTATCAACTGCTTTTTAAATGCATCTAGGGTTCAAACCTGTACACACGTTAGGCTACATAACAGTCGAAGCTTTTACATGTTAAAGATGATTTTATTGACGGATTCAATATTTAACAGACAATTTAACAGAAATAAGCAGTTCTTACCGACAGAGTGATAACAGTTGGTCCTCTGAGAAACAGCATGGCATAATACTGATGAAATGAGGAAATGAGGGGCGGAGTGTGAAATCTCAACGGTAGTGTCAGAACGAGGGGGAGGGGGGGTGTTTTCTACAGAGGCTTTTGTGTAGTTACTAATCAATGAATCACAAAATGTTTACATTTGACAATAATATCATTATCACTGATTCTTTTGGCCACAGTTATTGTTAGAGAAAATAAATAGCTTTTTCTTCTTTCAAGGCTGTGTCACAAACTAATTTCCCCTTGGGGATAAATAAAGTATAATCTAATCTAATCTAATCTAATCTAATCCAATCTAATCTGATCGAACAACAGTTCATTTATGACAGTAGGACAGTGTGCACGTTCATGCAACACAACAAACACTGTTGTTCACACACAATAATGACTCCATACAATTGTGCACATATACTGTACAGTTGGTGATGAAGCACAGTCGACAGGAAACCACAGTGTGGGTGGTGTCCCACATGATGGGATGGATTTAGGTGTTAAATAAAGATTAACGGTTAAAGCGAGAGTGTAAAGGAAGAGTCTAGTAGGTGTGGACGAACTGAAACTGTAGTCTTACCATGCTGGTGGCAAACCGTTGGGTGTTTCAGATACTTTATGAATCTTTTCTGGGTCAAATAGCCTACAGTATGAGCTTGTCTAGCTCAGTGGGTAGAGCAGGCGCCCCACGTGCAAACGCTACAGTCCTCTGAATCGGTTGTGGCTAGATGGCGTACACGAGCAAATCTCGTTGAGAACTCCTGACTGGTTAAGTTTAGTAAAACTGACATGTCCAGGTGTAAAATAGGGGGAAAAAAAGCAAAAAGTAAGTGAAGCTATTGGTTGGGTTCAGGCACAGCTAAGTAAAGATTGCATGTTTTCTAGGACGTCACTTCCTGCAGCTCATGTAGCAACAACCCTCTAAATCCTACACCATAGTCCTTTGCTGCAATGTCGTTTCCCTATTTCCTGTCTCTCTCAACTAACCTGTCAATAAAATGCAAAAAGACACAAAAATAGACTTATTTTAGCTTTAAAAAAAAAACAAAAAAAAAACAATAACAACATCCATCATCCCACGTGGCTCAGTAAAGCAATAACAGGTCAGATGAGGAGCTGAGTGGACAGAGAGAAGCTGCTCAGTGGAGCTGTGAGGTGACTCCAGTGTGAGCAGCAGTGGCGCCATCTGGTGACACAAACACGTGACTGCAGCTCCTCAAGTAGTTTGCTCCTCCAGCTGCTACAAGGTCTGAGAGCTGAGTTAGTGAAGACAGAGACATGGAGGACTGACGTCAGGAGACAGAGGCCCAATTCCAATTCTAATTTTCATCCCTACCCCTAGCCCTACCCCTTAACCCTTGCCCCTTGAAATGGAGCAACAAGGGGTACAAATTGGGACACCCCTTCAACAATCACATACGTCATCAGTCGTCTCTGCGTGCTTTCACATAAGCAGACGCTTTTGCCACAAATCCTGTATTCAAAACCATGTTAACTTAATAAAATAAAATAAAATTTAATGCAGGCTACAGAGCCCCCAGGCAGCGCTGTCCAATACACACATCAAGATTCACTTTTCAAACAAACTAATGCGACTGCCACAATTGTTACATTTCATCAATGAGACCAGCATTTATCTCCTAAAAAGAATGTAACTACCCGGTGGTAAACCTTTAAAAACCTGCGGGTAAGTTAATTAGCGATTGTCTTTTCTCCCGGGATGACGACGGAGGTTGGCCGGCTGACAAACTCTCCGGACGGATGGTGTCTCTGTGATGAGCCGTTCGGCTGTTAACTGAAAGGTTGGTGGTTCGAGCCCACCCGGGGACGGAGCTTCTTTAGCTGAGGACTGGAGAGAAAGGAGATTGATACTATTTCATATTAACTGTTTATTTGAAGGACGGTATCCATGGCTACAACATAGAGCCATGCAGGATCAATGAAACATTCAAGTGCACCTGGACAGTTCACCAGTGTTCAGAAGCTGTTGAAGTGAATCTGTCAACAACAATTAGCTGCATCTCAGTAAATGAAAATAACATGGAAAAGTTTATTAAATTCAAAAAGTAAAACTAATACATTATATAGATCCATTACAGTTCATGTCTTTATTTAATTTCTGTTAATTGTAATAATGATTATGGCTTACATTTAAATCATATATTACAAAAGTCCAGTAAAAAATGCATTTTAAATATGGAAATGCACTTTTCCATGATAATCTAATTTATTGAGATGCACCTGTATAACCATGTAGGGTCAATTGAGGATTCAAGTGCACCTATACACTTCACCAGCCTTCAACCACTGTTGAAGTGAATCTGCCAGCAACGATTATATGTAATGTAACTGTGATTGATTTGTGGAAAATAAACTTTTATGTGTCAAGTTGGAGCAGAAGCAATGAGATATTTTTGACTGCATAAACCTCACACTTTACAGAAATATATCACAAAAAAAATCCAAAACTGCATTTATCCTGAAGTCTGCTTCAAATTGGATATTCTACTCCTGTGAGATCATAGACAGAGATTTAAAACATTATTAATGATAATATAATAAATATAATGTAATATAATATAATATAGTCAAATAATAAACCTCTGTATATATGCACAACTCACACATCTCAAAATAGATATTCAACCAGTTTAAGATTAAGATGAACTTTGTTGATTCCAGGCTGAGAAATGACTGACACAACAACAACAACATCAACACATGGGTCACACAGAAAAATAAGAGAAGAATAAAATAGAAACAATTTGTATAAAAATATAGCTGAACAGTTGTAAAGTGTAATGGCAGTGGATAGGAAGGATTCAAGGATTCAGGAAGGATTTTTTAATATACACACACACATCACAAAAAAAATCCTTAATACAATTTATACAAGGTGTAAATATCAGACATTTACAACTGAAAACTTAAAAAAAAAAAAGACTTTTGTGTCAAATCTGTGTTAGCAGGACAATAAACATCATGATACTGTTGAAGACAGCAGCAACTGCAGCAGCGACCTCCTGAGCAGTGTTGGGAGTTCCTACAACAATGAGAGAAGTTAAAGCTATTAAAACCACTGAGTTATGCATTTTATATAATATTTTATTGAATTAATAGCAATGTTTGGTATACTATTTTGAATTCAGTGACCCCCTGGCATTGTATTGTTCTCTGTTTTGTATTTTTTACTAAATGTAATTCTTGAATTGTCAATAAAATTTGCTAAAAAACAAAACAAAAAACAACAACGAGAGAAGTCGGGTTAAAGGTCACAGTGAATGTCAACAAACACCATCTATTAATGAGTCAATTCATATTTCACAGAGTTCAGTCTTGTTACCTCTCTGGTCGACTGTTTTTTCTGTCACTTCGTCTTCTTCAGTTACAGCTGTAAACACAACAAAGTGCTGATCAGACACAAGGCTTTGATTAAAAAAAGACTTTCATCACAGACACCAGATCATGGATCATGGACCAGAGAACGAAGACTCAACTAGCAGTGAACCAGTGTTGAGATAGCCGAGGCTCGTGGTGCGTTCAATGACATCCAGTCAGCGTTTGTATGAGAAAAAGAGCAACTCCTGTTGGTTGTAATATCTAATGTTTATGCTGCTGTGTAAAATACTTACAGAGATTCACACTGCTGCATTTTCTGCCCCCATATCCAACCATGAAACAGCAGCAGTACTCGGCCTCATCGGACGCCTCCACCGTCCTCAGTCCTAACGTCCAGTTTTCTCCTTTGGAGGGGAGCGATGGGACTTTGTCTTTGTACGACAGGAACTCCCTCCCTCCAAGAAAACATTACATCTTCACCACCTTTAATCCACTCCAGTATAATGTCCTCACTGTCAGTGAAGTGTTTACAGGGTAAAGTGATGTTTCTACCAACTGTCGCCTTTACTGGTGAAGTCCCTTCAAAGTGATCCTTTTCAACGGGACAGTTTGTGGGGTTACCTGTAACAAACAGCACAAACAACACTTATTATTATATTATATTATATTATACTATATTTGGATATTAAAACCTACATGTTGACACTTAACTGATTTCCTCACTGTGTGTTATTATCTATAGGGAAAGTCCTCTTGAAACCCTGTCAGGCTCAATAAATGAAATCATAGGCTACTATTATTACACCTACTGTTGATTGGTGTGGAGAAGATTAATTTCAAACTCATCTCTTAATCATCACTGTACTCATCACAGTGATGTTTGGATTGCTGACTCACAGTAGCTGTAGGCTATTCGTCTCGTGCTGCATCTCTCTACACCCAAGAAAAACGAAAATAAAATGACTTCAGTCAGTAAACGAACCAACATCATTACACTGTTACACAAGCTGAAGAAATATGTTATATGTTATTTACATCTTAACTTCAAACATTAAGATATAAAATGTTAAGATATAAAACGGATCTTTTAAAACTTCTAAATGTCATAATTTCAGCAGAACAATGCTCTGTAAAGTTGTACCAGCTATATGGCCTGCTCCTGTGGTGCCTGGTTTTTATGACTTTCTCACCAAAGTTTCATCTCAGAGTCAGAAGCTTTTTAAAGAAGCTCATTATTGAAAGGTTGAGTTTCGTTTTCTCCTCATCTCTCTGTTGCACAATTACACAGACAACAAATCCTGGAGCACCACATATGTAAAATAGATGAACACTTACTGCAGAGTGTGATCCCCAGAACCAGCACAAAGGTGCACAAAAGCACAAAAAGTTTGGTTTCCATTGAGAAAAGAGCAAAAAAAAAAATTCTGTCAGATGTTTATCCAACCAGTCAAAATACCTGTGGAGCTGCTGTCACGGTTTCACCTACAGTAAATGGCACATGCAGGAACTCAGGTGTTAAAAGGCACGGAGCCAAAATATGCACACGCCCATTTCATCTAGGGACTGAATGAGGATTTCTGAGGTGGCTAACACTTTACTTGACGGGTTAGTGCATAACGCATTCATAAGACTGTTTATAAGGTGTTTGTATCCATGACAACTTGATAAGGCATTCATGCATTGTTATGGTCCGGCTCAAAAGACCACAACAAAAACGATCAAACGGAGGATGGAGGAACAATAATAAAGGTACAATTTATTTACAACGTAGGAGAATGTGCAACAGAACCATAACCAAACATAAAACAAACGAAAAAAGGCAACAGTGGCTCGGACTGAGCTTCAGCTGGCGGCAGGCAGAGAGAGAGCGAGCAGACTGCCAACCATCTAATATAGACCCCGACACAGGTGTTTCACATCAGGGCCCCGCCTCGCATCAGCCACTGCAGGGGGGAGGGGAAAATACAGAGACAGAACACATAGACCGGCCTGGGCCGTCACCCCCCCCCACCCCCCATCAAAACAGGGTCCCACCAGGAACCCTGTGGACCAACCAGCCACAACAAAATTACAATAATATATATATATATGTAATAGGCTATATTACCCAATAACTACAATAATATACATTACCCAATACCCAGTTTTCAACATGTGAGGAAAACACCATTTACTCCCAATTCTCAACATCACCTGCGTGACTCCCATCCCTCCCAGCAACTGGTACCTGGAAGCAATTTAAGAGAGAGAGAGAATACACAACAGAGAAGCAAAAAATCAAACAGGAGCACGAGACAAAGCGTCGGCCACCAAGTTGTCCTTCCCTTTAAAATGCCTTATATCCAAAGTATAGGCCTGGGCTGTCACAACATTGCTACATTGCTATTCATTTGGGTTTGTAGGGTTAGGGTTAACTGAATGACACTTAATAACAACATTATGACGTTGACATAATGTTTATGACACGTTCATAACAGTGTCATGTCACTCTTATGATGATACCTTCAAGTAAAGTGTTACCTATTTTTTTTAACTGCGGAATGTGGACCCAAAGGCAGACCTCACCTCAGTAGTAACAACAATATATTTATTACTGAAAGGTCAACAAAAAAGTCTTCAAAGTGCAACAGAAACTTACAAAGTACCAACAAAACGGTCAACAAGCAATAAGTACAACAGAAAAATCTTGAAACTGAGAAACGTGAGAACTCAATACAAAGGAACACAGGAACAGGACATGACACACGGGCAAGATATGCTGGACAACAGGTAGCAACACAGACGGGCCGACAGACTGACAGAGAACACAAGGGCTAAATACACAAGGAGAAACAAGGCACAGGCGGGGAAATCAACACAGGTGAGATCATCAAATGGTGGGAAACTTAAGGGGTGGGACACATACTGTACTTCAAAATTACTGTAATTAATAAATAACTGAACTGAAATCCTAACAAGAGACAACATTAACTGACTAGTATTTTATATAAATCTTTATATTATCAGAAGTAAAAAACAGTTTTAGTTTTGTATTGCAGATTTTGTAGCCCATACCAGTATACATGATGACCTTATCTTTTATCACTTAAATAACTTGTCTTGACCCTCGAACACAACAATGGCACCCAGGACGGAGAGTACGCTAACATTAGTTAGCAAGCTAACACTGACGGTAGAGACATAACATGTCTGCTCTGGTGCAACGACTTTAAGGGTAGATTCACGATTCTAATATAAACAGGTCATCATAGAAACACTGCAGCTTTCATTAAAGGAGCTGTACGCTAACGTTTGCAACTGTTTACTGACCAATCTAGAAGAAATGTTGCTAGTTCAGCATCAAACGGACAACATCAATGTTTGCGCCTCTTTCCAAAGGTCTTGTTAGCCAGCTAGCCCTACACTTTCTGTTCTTGCCCTGGTTATGACATTTAAAACGGTCGCAGCAATGTTTACCAACATCTACTCCTGGCATCAGAGAAAGCTAAAGCTAACAATTAAAGTTTAGGTAAGGTTAATGGACTGAGCTGTTGAAAACAACTCTTCAACACGGACACAATGACTAATACATCTCCTAGTGGGAAAGAACCTGCTGTGGTTTTGCGTGATGGTTGTTGCTATGGCTATGTTTGTTTTGTTTTTCAGTTCAGTTCAGTTTATTTAGAGTGGAAATTCACCCGTATGGTCTCAATACACTTTAGTAGTCAATCACAATAAAATCAATCAATGGAAAAAGTTGACTGGCCAAATAAGCAAAAGAACACACAATAAGACAAGGCAATAAAACAGACGAGGATAGAACAATTAGAAAGTCAAATAACACCAAAAACATTGTGTAGAAAGGTGTTTTTAAAGAAGTGATTTAAATATTGCAGTGGAGAAGGCCATACAACCAATTCTATGACTTATTGTGAGTAGGTACTTCTGTCTTTCAGGCATATACTGTAAGCAGCATGGCTTCTTTAGGGAGTAGGCCTACTGTGTAAGTCACCATCGTTATCACCATGTTGTTGTCATGTCGTCATGTCAGAACTTCCTAACCATCCATCAGGAAGGTTATCAGAGCCATGAACAAGGCGGTAGACTCTTAGTGGTATAATCAGGACACTGCTCTGTCATTATTTATGAAGAATTATTTAGAATAGAGAGTTCAGGAAATTGATTTTCACCAGGTTGTATATGAGCTTTAGACTTAAGTCCATCCTGGCTGAGTTATTGTGGGTGTTAATCTGTTGTTCCGCCTGCCACTTCCGCTCTGTGCTCAGGATGTGGCGAAGAGTCAGAAACTGTGAAACTGATACAGAGAAACAAAGAAAACTTCAAAACAGAATGGACCTCTCGTCGATCTGCCTCTTTATGAGTAAGAAACTTGACTTTACCTACCTGGGCTGATTTTTCTTTTTCTAGTTGTCTCTTTCTTGTTGGTCTGAATTTGAATGTGTTGTTTTGGTTATTATTTGCTTGGACATCATTATACACTGCTGTTTACGTTAGACTTGATGTGTTACTCTCTGTCTCATTTGTGTAACTAAATTATGTAAATAAGCACAACTAACAGAATTAACTCTGTCATTCTCAAAACCACAGCAGTGAAACAAGGGGGCAAAAAATATCTCATGTTGTCAGACTGGCACCGATGTCAATACTCAGTGTTCAGCAGAAATAGAAAAGATGCATCTGCGGTAAAGGTGGTAGGATGGAGACTGGATTTAGACCAGATTTAGACAGGTTATAGACTGGCTGTAGACTGGATGTGGACTGGTTGTAGACTGGAGGTAGACTGGATATAGACTGGTTGTAGACGGGATATAGACTGGTTATAGACCGACTGTAGACTGGATGTAGACTGCCCACTGAGCAAAGAGACGTCCAAACGACGTCTTTTCTAAGTCATTTTTGCACGTCTAATATTGGTCCCCTGAAGGTGCAGACTGTTACTCCAGACGACGTCTTTTTCCAACGTCTAATGAACGTCCAGTATTGACGTCCACAGGACCGCCGTATAAGGGCTATTTGTTGTCCAAATGTGGTCATTATAGACGTCTTTTCTGCGTCAAAATTTAAACCGACATCCACTGAACGTCCACAGGACCGCCGCATGAGGGCTATTTGACGTCCAAATGTGGTCGTTTCGACGTCTTTTTTGCATCAAATTTAAACTAATTTTAGACTTCGTTTTTATACTGCTTCTAGGCTCTGTGCATAACTGTAGTCCCATTTCAGAAGGTGTCGGACTGTTCCAGTTCACTTTCCTATAGCTTCATTTGGTTTTCTCAGCAGCAGATTACCTGGAAATGCATGCAAAGGTGTAATGCATTTCCAGTTCAAACCTGCTGCTGAGCCAGATGAAGCTACAGGAAAATTAACAGGAAACAGATCCTCCACCTCCTGTAAACATATGGGACTACAGTTATACACAGGTTTACCAATAATAAATAATAAATCACAATTCAATCCCCATTCATTTATTTCCATCTTTATTTTCTTAATCACTGGCACAAACATGTCATTCTAATAAAGTTATTGGTATCTGTTGAAATTAATACTGCTGGTAAAATACTAATAAATACATAAAGTTACACAGCCCACCTTGCTTGGGTCTGTGGCACAACAACAAATATAACACAATAAAAATTAAAGTGATAAACTCAATGGGTCTCATTCATGAAACGTGAGTAAATCTGTGTGTAGATTTGCACATAAAAGCTCACTCTACTAAAACTCTACTCCGGATTCATGAACGGTGCGGGAAACTCAGTTTTGATCGTAAACACGTGTGTAACTTCATGAATGCCAACCCATCGTAACCTAACAACACGCCCCCGGTGATCAGCAATTAGCATAGATCTCCATACATGAATAGCCATATAAGGAGATCCTGACCACCATATTAGGAGGTAGGTGCATCCTGCTCACCTGCGGCCATGACGCAAACGAGGAAAGAGGGAGAGAGAGAAAAAAGAGAGATCACGGATCGAAGTCATTTTGGGTGAAGTGGAGTCCAGAAAAAATATTTAATTCTCTTCTGTTAGTCGTGGTGTGACTGGGACAGGTCAAAGGCTGGAGGGAAGAAACAGATTTAGTAAATTAAGTAGGCCTTTCCTTGGTTGATTAAAGAACCGTTTAAGAAGTAAAGCCAGAATAGTTCGATATGAAACATAAAAAAAAATAAAAATACACACAACTACAGAGCTACAGCAGCGACGGGAGGAGGAGGCTCTTCACAGCCTCAGCTGTAGAGGAGCATGGTTGTATCAACACATGAAGTTATATAGGCAGGTAACAGGTTATATTGTTACAGAAGCACCACCCGTCTGTCACAGCTCCATCCAAACCGGTGCCGACTGCGCTGCTGCGCAGGGTGAAGTGTGCGCCCACCGAGCCTGTACTGTAGCAACACAAAAAAGTTTTTTCCGGTTTTATATCAGATTATCATCATCATTAGATAGAGCCTTGACGTGTTTGTGCGTGTCCGATCCCTAAAACGTCTCTCTCTCCAAATATTTCTAATTGTTTGTCATGTTTAAATTACGTGTTTCAAAGGCGTCGGCGTATTTTGAACATGAGAGAGAGTAATATGGATTAAAATTGTAATTTTCAACAGTGACAAGCAGTATTTATTTGCATTCCTACATTTACACAAGCGCTACACACAGTCCAGAGCAGGTGTAGATTTTGTGAGTAGCTACGAAAAAATCAGCACTACTAAAAGATTGATGAATGCGGAAATCCACGTAAATTTGCGCTGCTCAGGGTTTACACACAAATCCGTGCTGCTCACATTTCATGAATGAGACCCAATGTGTTTTGAGAAGAATTACAAATCAGAACCAACTACTGCATACTTAACACAGAAAATACATGTACAAAAGTGATACAAAACTGTGACAAGATTCTCCAAAATGGATAATCAGTCCTGGGTGACTGCTGTGTATCCCTCTCCTCCAGCATGTGTCTTTATGAAGTCCTCTTTGGCTGTGTCATCAAAATGTATGGCTCCATCTGCACAAGAAGAAGAAGAAGACAAATAATTAGAAATATGCAAAGACAACCTGCAGCCTGTGTCTCCACTACCAATACTGGATTCATACAAAACCATATGTCATAAGATATGACATATGGGCTTACCTTGTATTGCTCTATAAACCTTTGTCTTCTCCCTTGATATTAGATGTCACCATCAGGTCATTAGTGAAGAGCCTATAGGGGAAAAAAACATTTATAAATAAATGTGAATGATACAGTGCTTTGCAAAAGTATTCATACACCTTGAACTTTTACTTTACACATTTTGTCATGTAACAACAGCTTGAATTTATTTTATTGGGATTTTTTTTTAAATACATGCAAAACTCTGGTGGAAACTGCACAACACACCATCCTCACTGTGAAACAGCACCCAGGAAGAGTAGCTAGTGGAAGCTTGTGTGTATGACAGAGCCCAGGAGGAGCTCTGTACAGCAGAGTATAGGAGGGCTGTTAGCACTGTTAGCTGTCCTGGATGCTAGTGAGTGCAAGCAGTGGATGCTATCCGCTAGCCCGATGCTAATTTCCGCTAGCACGATGCTAACTTCCGCTAGCCCGATGCTAACTAGCGGTGGCGACTAGCATCCGTGACTACCACTCACATCCCCGTTTACCACAACAGTCCTCATAGCTACTCATTACAGCAAATAGAGCAGACACCGGGGCCGTGAAGGTGCACGCCGCAGCGCGTCTTGTGTGAACGACACATTAAAATGGGCGCCGGAAAGAAACTGACACTATAAATGCATACAGTAAACATAAAATCAACTAAACCAACCGAACTTACCTTCCACTTAGTGGAAAACGATGTTGTTGTAACCAAAGCGTTATGTTGACCACAGTCTGCTTCTGCAGGAGAAGAAACGGCCAGTTGCTTGGTGTATTTCCTCAGCCAACCAGAGTGGCGTTTGCTGGTGCCTCAGCCAATCAGAGTATGATCACATGCTGCCTCAGCCAATCAGAGTGCCTTTGACTAGTTTAAATAATAAAGGCTCTTATCAAAGACTGTTCAAAATTATATTTACTTCTCCCTACTCTTATGAACCATGATCGGGTGAAATTATTTTCTGAAGCCATAATCTCCCACAAATTTCATTTCAAAATATATAAATTAAAATATTAATTAATTAATTAATTGAAATAAAATGAAATGAAATTGAAAAAAAAAAACAGTAGGAAAAACAAAGATGTAAAATAACAAAATATCACATGTACTCAAGAACAACAATGTCTTAAATGAGTTTAAATTGAACATAGAAGAGATGTCTACAATGCCCACATTTGGACGTCATCTGGAGTAACAGTCTGCACCTTCAGGGGACCAAAATTAGACATATAAAAATGACGTAGACAAGACGTTGTTTGGACGTCTCTTATAATGTTTAATCACAAACAATATATATTCGTATTTATTAATCATGTTGATAACAATATTGTTATTTGTCCACTACTACTATTACTAAAACTACTACAATCATTAATCATGTCAATTTCCTGCACCTGTCTTAGACGTCCAAAAAAAGTGACCAAGCCTGACGTCCAAATGTTTAACTGCATATTGACGTCCAAGTGGGGTCATGATTAGACGTCCAAATAGTGGACCTAGTTTGGACGTCGTTTAGGCGTCCAGAATTGGTCTTGGACCGACGGACGCAATATAGACATGATCTGCACGTCCATCAGACGTCCAATGTTTGGTGGGTGGTTGCAGACTGGATGTAGACCGACTGTAGACTGGATGTAGACTGGATGTAGACCTGATATAAACTGGTCATAGACCGACTGTAGACTGGATGTAGACTGGTTGTAGACTGGATGTAGACTGGATATAGACTGGTTGTAGACTGGATGTAGACTGGATATAGACTGGTTGTAGACCGGTTGTAGACTGGTTGTAGACTGGTTGTAGACAGGTTATAGACTGGCTGTAGACTGGATGTGGACTGGTTGTAGACTGGTTGCAGACTGGATATAGACTGACTGTAGACTGGTTATAGACCGACTGTAGACTGGATATAGACTGGTTGTAGACTGGATGTAGACTGGTTATAGACTGACTGTAGACTGCATATAGACTGGTTGTAGACTGACTGTAGACTGGATGTAGACTGGTTATAAATTTAATGTAGACAGAAGGTAGACTTAATTTAGACTGGATATAGACTGGATGTCGTCTGGTTTTAGACTGTAAATTTGTTGTAGACTGGCTATAGACTGGTTGTAGACTGGATGTAGACTGGTTGTAGACTGGTTGTAGACTGGCTATAGACTGGCTATAGACTGGTTGTAGACTGATTGTAGACTGGATGTGGACTGGATGTAGACTGGATGTGGACTGGTTGTAGACTGGATGTAGACTGGATGTAGACTGGCTATAGACTGGTTGTAGACTGATTGTAGACTGGATGTAGACTGGATGTGGACTGGTTGTAGACTGGTTGTAGACTGGATGTAGGCAGGATGTAGACTGGTTGTAGACTGTATGTACACTGGATGTAGACTGGATGTGGACTGGTTGTAGACTGGATGTAGACTGGATGTGGACTGGTTGTAGACTGGATGTAGACAGGATGTAGACTGGTTGTAGACTGGATGTAGACTGGATGTGGACTGGTTGTAGACTGGATGTAGACTGGATGTGGACTGGTTGTAGACTGGATGTGGACTGGTTGTAGACTGGATATAGACTGGTTATAGACCGACTGTAGACTGGTTATAGACCAACTGTAGACTGGTTATAGACCAACTGTAGACTGGTTATAGACCAACTGTAGACTGGATGTAGACTGGATATAGACTGGTTATAGACCGACTGTAGACTGGAAATAAATTTGATGTAGATTGATGGTAGATTTAATTTAGACTGGATATAGACTTGACGTCGTCTGGTTGTATTGTAGACTGGATGTAGACTTGTTGTAGACTGGTTGGCACAGGTCTAACCACGTCATGTCTGGTTTCAGAGAAAAAGCCGCAGCAAGTTTCCACCCACGATCCTTGATGATGTCACCCTGATGGTTTTGTTTTCATGTGTGTCACTTCCTGTGTGAACCCACAGCAGCCACGCTGAGTGTCCATCCAGACAGGACTCAGTTCTTCCAGTTCGAGTCCCTCAATATGAGCTGTGCATACCCGGGGAACTTCAGCAGCTGGACACTGAAGAGAAACACCTCCAGTGAGAAGTCTGTTTCCTGTGAGGTGGGCTGGGGTCGGCGCAACGGCTCTGCCTGCATCAATCGCAGTCTCTATGAAAGAGACTCCGGTGTGTACTGGTGCGAGTCCGAGGCCGGGGAATGCAGCAACGCCGTCAACATCACAGTCAACAGTAAGCACATGTTAAGCAGAAGGGAAGAACCAAACCAATGTATCACATACTGACAACCCAACACCAAACTTCAAGATGAGGCATGGGTGCAGATCCTGGGGGGGGACGGGGGGGACATGTCCCCCCCAATTTCTGAAAAACATGAATTGCCCCCCCCCCAATAAAAATACCCCAAACTATTCAAAATTTAAAGGGACAACGAGGAGTTTCTATTTGGTTATAAAAAAGTCTCACATGTGGATGAATCTACGTTACCCACACTTGTTAATGGCTCCATTTTCGATAAATATATTGTTCTGTCTCTATCGTTATTTTGTTATTATTAGTTGTGGCCGAATTGCTGGTCGAGCCGACCAGCGTTTCCTTACTTTCGGTTTTGCTTACATGAGAATAACGCAGCCAAATCGCTGTTTATGGTCGGAACTACGATGGTATGTGATCGTCTTCGAACCTCTGACTTTAATTCTTGATGAATGAAAACATGAGTCTGTCTTCACGGTGCGCGCGGAGGCTCATAAATGTAGTGTGAAAACACTTTGCTTTTCCAAAACTCCTCGTTGTCCCTTTAACAAATGTATTTTCAGACTTCACATTCTTCACATCTAAAAATAAATTATTGAAATGGTGGAACAAATAATGTTTGACAAAAATATTTCTGACTCCACATCCCATCTCTGGTCTCCTCCACGACGATGCAAATGAACGGGTAGTTTCTTACACAGACGCTGATGATATCAGCAGGCTTTAAAAAAACGACCCCCTCAATCTTAGGGCTTCATATTTTGATATTCATCCATATCAATGAATCATGCATAAAGTTCCATACACTGGGAGAAAAGGAAGATGGTGAGAAGAATTGGGGATCTGGGAGGGTCGGTGGGAGGCGAAAGATAAGAATGTGAGTATAGACATTACATGTCCGAGACCCTTTAAAATATAATTTACCAATATAACAGCAGTGATATAAGCTGTTGGCTGTTTAGGACAAATAAACAAGAAAGGTAAGCACAATAAATGATTCCCTGCGCAGGACTTTTTGAATGATATGCCGAGACTCTGCGGGGTTGTGATTTATGGCGGCATGGTATGAGTTGCATATGGGCAAAAAAAAAAAAAAATCTCTTTTGTGCCCCCCCCAATCCTGGCATCGGATTTGCACCCCTGAGATGAGGGATTGATAAACAAGGAAAGTCCAATGATCACGGTTCGCTGTTGTGTATTTCAGAAGGTGTCGTGATCCTGGGGAGCCCAACACTTCCTGTGGCCGAGGGAGAAGAGGTGACGCTTCGCTGTTTCTACAGGGAAGGAGCTCTGAGGCTCTTGTCAGATTTCAATGCTACGTTCTACAGAGACGATGTTTTCGTCGGCAACCACCCCGAGGGGAAGATGATCCTGTCACCAGTGTCCAAGGCCGACGAAGGTTCCTACCGGTGTCAGCACCCGACGGCAGGAGAGTCGCCACAGAGTCTGCTGGTTGTGACAGGTGACCATGATGATGATGGCGATGATGATGTCTTTCTTTTTATTCAGTAATGAACCAACCAACCTTGAAGCTGACCAGGTCAAATTAGACACTTCATAGCAAATCATTTGTGGCATTAACGTCTTAAAAGTATGGTGGCCGACACCATAGGGCAGGGGTGTCCAAACTTTTTGCAAAGAGGACCAGATTTGGTGAGGTGAAAATGTGTGGGGGCCAATCATTCATCCTGACATCCTTTGAACCATTAATGCAAATGAACTATTTAATACATTTTTTGATTGCAAATCACATTCTTTTCATTTCTTCACATTGAATACAAATAAATCTGAACAAGTTTTTACCAAAATCACTCTGCCTTTCATATTTGAAGACCACATAAAATGAGGAAAAATCTGTCTGAAAAAATTTGAAACATTGCATATTATATTTTATATTATATCATATTATATTTCAGAAATGGGCTGGAAAGGGTCAAGGGTCATGCGGCCACAGGTCTGCTGCCATCTTCTGGTTAAATATAAAATAGCTTTTTTATGTATGTGTTTTTTTCGGGGGGGCTTTTTGTACGTGCTGGCGGGTCTCATATTATTGATTTTATGAATGGGAATTTGAACATGAGCCAGACTTTGGACATGCCTGCCATTGGGCAAATGGCCAAATCACAGAAACAATGCAGAACCAAAAACTTGCAAAACCCCAAAACAAACGCAAGAGAGACATGCTGTGCGACAAGACCCTCCTTAAGTTTGGCTAACTTTTGGAGATATTTACAATATTATAAAAGAGCAACAGATTTACGTAGCTATGTATTTTAGCGTGCTAGAGACTTTGATTTATAAGAGCTTGCCTTTCTAATTGGTCAATTACTGCATTCTAAGGTCTGTATAGCAGAACGTTACTAGGGACAGTCTACATCTGATCGGCACTGACATTTGTTAACTTTCCGATAACGTAATCTGTATTGTTAGTGGGAGACAAGTGTCCGAGTGTTGTGATTGCATTCAACATTAGTTTTCTGTCGTCTACATCGTCTCCTCATATTGGTCACTTGGTCAAAGAGATGACATTAAATGCAATCACAACACTCGGGTGAGATTTTCTTTTTGCATTAGTTTTGTGGGTTTGCATTTTTTTTGGTTCTGAGTCGTTTCTGACAGCAGCGTTTCTCAGTTGCAGTGTTTTTCTGTTGCATTTGTTTTATGTGTTGTATTTGGAGCGTTTTGCTGTTGTGGTGTGTTTGCCCTTGTCGGCCAATGTATAAAATACCTGTCTGGCAGGTTTCCTGAAACTTCTTTTTGAGTCGGGTCTTTCTTAGTTTGTAAGTGGCTGGGTCATGGAGATGAAATCTGAGCCTGACCTGCTGTTGTTTCATCCTCACAGGCGGAGCTGGGCCGACGCTCAACACCTCCTCTGCTCCCATGTCTCTGCCCAGGCTGCTGTTCACTGTCCTGCTGATTGTCCTCTACACTGTCATAACCATCCTGTGTGTACACCTGTACCGACAGCGAGCTCAAGGTAAGAACCAACAACAACAAAACCAGATCATACTGATCCCTGTCGGTCGTTCCCACACTCTCTAAACTTTGTAAGCATTGTTAAAGGGACAACGAGGAGTTTTGGAAAAGCAAAGTGTTTTCACACTACATTTATGAGCCTCTGTAGCCTCGTAAACCAGCCGCTCCCGGAAATGCATTTCATTTCATTTCTGAGGGAGAGTCTGGCCTCATTGCTGTTGTAAGCGTTTGGCCTGAAACCCTCAGAAGGCCGAGCGAAAGTAAGGAAACGCTGGTCGGCTCGCCCAGCGTTTCCACCACCACTAATAATAACAAAATAACGATAGAGACAAAACGATATATTTATCTAAAATGGGCCCATTAACAAGTGGTAACGTAGATTCATCCACATTAATATGAGACTTTTTTATAGTCTAGTATAGTTTTTTATAGAATTTTTCGTTCTGCCACTGGAGAAACTCCTCGTTGTCCCTTTAACGTCTTAGCATTTTCAGTTAAAATTCCTCAGTTTGAGCTTCAGGTGAAACCTCACGGTCACAACCAGAACTGACTTGCAGTCTGCATCACAAGACAAAAAAAGCCCAACTCCCTTTGTGTCAGTCTCCTTGTGGTTAATGTGGTGATGTCACTTGCAGCAGAATTGACTGAAGGCAGCTGCTGCAAAAACAACAATGTCAGTTACAAGAAAGAACAAGTTTAAGACTGTAGTAGAGAGAGACAGTTTCAGACACCTGAACGTCTCACAGCCAGAGGACGTGATTTGAACATGAACAGAAATAAAAATCGGTCCTATAGAGTCAGGATGTCTGTCTTCTCTTCCTGCAGCTCGAGCTGATGCTGAAAGACAAGCTGCACACTGAGACAGAAGAAGCAGAAGAAGAAGGAGAAGAGCAACTGACCAGTTATATGCTGACCACTATTATTACTTACTTATAACTTTTACTCATCTGACTTTCAAAATGATGAATTTTATTGTTTCATCATCTAATAGCTGCTGTAAAATGATCATAACCAATCAAGCTTGATGCTTTATACATTATAATGTGTTGTTCCCTTGGTAACAGGGCTGAGTTGTCATCTGCATTTTATCGAGTGCTCCAGTCTTTTTTAATTTGGGTTCAGTCCCTGTGAAGTGACCCACTTGACTCCCACGCCTGAACAATAAATAGACTTCTGTTGTCTGTATTTACCTGCATGTTCCTGCCTTAACTGAGCTAAAAAAAATAAAATAAAAATAGGGATGGTTTCTATAAATTCACTTTGATGCTTAGAGCCACTGTAATACCAAGAACTGGCCACTGGGTGTCTCCAGCGGGCAATTTTTGGTTTTACATTCTGTTAGTCAATCACTGAAAGGCATCAAAGGCATCAGACCACAGCTGAATGATGGACAAAAAAACAGTTTAGCATCAACACAAGATCAAATCCAGGATGATCCAGTTGTCTGCAGGTTTAGAGGGGAGTCACTCACAGTTTGTAGGACACGGTTCTGGTTCTGGTTCTGGTTCTGTTCTGGAGTCTCAGATCTTTGGTGCTTTCTGGTGAACCAGCCCATGTTCACACCAGTTTAAGTGGAACTGGGAGGACGTTGCTTTGCATTACTCAGGAGGAAGTAAACACAACAGTGGCAATATTTTTGCTATTTTTGCTTTCTTTATTTGGTCTGGTGCTGGAGCGAACCCAGCCTTGACCATCTCTTACCCAAGTTCAAAGATAAGAATGACTTGACTTTATTAAGCCTCAAAGGGAAATTCGTATGACTTGTTTTTTCTTGTTCTGCTTTCTAGCTTTTCTTTATGACAGGCCGTTTAGGAAATAATTCATACTACACTATACTAATTGCCACCAAATATTCTGTTTCCTCAGCAGCGTATGATTTTCCTCCAGGTTGTCACACACTGATGATGTTCGCAGAGAAGAACCAAGTACTTTTTGGTTCTTTGGAACCAACTTTGATTTTGGTCTGATGCATCGGCCGGTTCAAAATTGTGTTCAGGAACTGAAACTGGCACACGGAGCCCTCCCGGTGTGAAAACCCTGTTGGAGGTGTTGAGGTGAGACAGTCTAAGTTGCTGAACAGGTGCTGTCAGATTTAATTGCCTCCCTGTGCTTTTGATTCAAACAGCAATTCTTGCAAATCTATACCGTTCATCATGTTATGGGTCCTTCCCTTTTTTGAGAGATCTACAGTAAAAGCTGTGGATTATTGGCCTCTGGTGTGCAAGGGCCTCAGATTGACCAGACTTTTACGTTTTTTACAGCTTGTTGTGATTATGAGAGCTGGTTAAAGCAGAAGTAAGCGGAATGTTTGTGTTAATATAAGTCTTAAATAGTTATATCTTCCGACAGCAATCACTTACATAGAGTGTTTGGTCTGAAACACGGGTCTGTCAGTCACTCTGCTCTGCTCTGAGCCGAGGAGAAAACTTTCCTTGTATCCTACAACCTTTATCCAATGAGGAGAGAGAACGGCATAAAGGGGCAGTCCTCTCTGTGTGTGCAGCCAAGGGATGCGCGTGAATGTGGTGACGTAGGGACGAGGGCGGGGACTGCTAACTCCATCGGCTGACAGGAAGTTAGCCAAAACCGGGGTCATTCCCATGTTCCCACAGCCTAATGTTCCCACATTTCTAACTTTTGTTGTCACTGAAAATTAGGCCCTATGTTCCCACAGCCCTTTGGTCCTACCATTGGTTGGGTTTAGGCAATGAAGAAAGGAGTTGGTTAAGTTTAGTAAAAAGACCCGGTAGAGGCTAGACAGGCCAGATAGATAGAGTCCAGATAGGTGGAGAGTCCAGTGGGAACATAGGACCTAATTTTGAGAAAAATCTTAGAACTGTGGGAACATAAGGCTGTGGGAACATAGGCATAGACCCGCCAAAACCACCGGATCGCTTACTTCTGCTTTAATCAATAATCAGTAATGGTAATATGCTCACAGGTAAATGTTCATACGTTGTTTAAAGCAGAAGTAAGCGATCCGGTCGTTTTGGCTAACTTCTTGTCAGCTGATGGAGTTAGCAGTACCCGCCCTCCTCATGGATCTATTGGTCCTCGTCCCTACGTCACCACATTCACGCACATCCCTTGGCTGCACAATACCTGCTAGCCAACATTAGCCAATACACACAGCCCTTTATGCCGTTCTCTCTCCTCATTGGATAAAGGTTGTAGGATACAAGGAAGTATACAAGACGTTTTCTCCTCGGCTTACAGCAGAGCAGAGTGACTGACAGACCCGTGTTTCAGACCAAACACTCTATATAAGTGATTGCTGTCGGAAGATATAACTATTTAAGACTTATATTAACACAAATATTCCACTTACTTCTGCTTTAAATAAAAGCTTCCATCCAACACTCTGGAGAGACCTTTACAGCAGTCTGACCTGACCTGTCTGACTGGTTTGTGGGTGTGTGGATATGTATACATGTAGGTTAAGATATGTGTGAGATAAATTCCAGACACAGAACCAGCTCAGGTTTATGTTATACCAGGGATTTCTCTCAGCACCAAAGGATCAGACATAAAATATATGCTACATGCTCCACCTACAAATACCTTGGCTTCTGGTGAGACTCTACGCTGCGCTTTTCACACCACATCTCTCAGTTACAGGCTAATATATAAGGTCTGGGCCAAACTTGGTTTCCTTTACAGACATCGTCATGCCTTCACCTCTTCTGCTAAACTGACTCTCATCAAACTGACTCGATTTCGATTACACTATCTATCGTGCAGCATGTAAAGGCACTCTTGCTGTTGTAACTAATCCTCACTATTAACCCTGTTTTTCTTTTCTTTTTCTTTGTCTTTCATGTTCTATCAATTTAGCCGCCCTAATGCCGCCCTAACCCTTTGTAATACTAGTGTGTTGTAATTTATCTGTCTGCGGGCAAAACGCGCAGCTTGCCTGTATGACTGAAAAGCCGTTTTGTTTAACCCTTTCCGTCCCTGTCACTCTCTTGCCGTTTGTCTGCATAGCCATGCTTGTGTATTGTCTCTGTTGTTGTCCTGCTACATGTCTGTATAGTTGTGCTTTGTGCCACCGTCTTTAACCGATTTTTTCACAGCCCTCTCTCCCCCTCCCCTCAAGAAGATTGTGCTTTTTGTCAGGCCATCATTGCAAATAAGAACTTGTTCTTAAAGGGATAGTTCACCCAAAATTGAAATTGAAAATTGAAAGGGCTGGGAGAAGTTTCAGAGTCCTCCGTGGCTTCTCTGAGTTACAGGGGGTCTCGGCGTAGCAGTGCATGTCCATATAACGGTTGCAACGGTTTCGTCAGATTTGGACGTACTGGGAAGAGGAACCAACTTTTTTTTGGTCTGATGCACCAGCCGATTCAAAATTGTGTTCAGGAACTGGAACCGGTGTGAAAACCCTGTTGGAGGAACTATTGAGGTGAGACAGTCTAAGTTGCTGAACAGGTGCTGTCAGATTTAATTGCCTCCCTGTGCTTTTGATTCAAGCAGCAATTCCTGCAACTGTCAGATGCCACCTTTAATTTATTACTGTCATTACTGTCAGTGCCAAATAGTCATCAGCATCAGTCATTGGTCAACAACAGAGTTTATGGAGTAATTTATGTGATTTATTTTATTTAGAAGTCAGGACAAGGCACATTAATGAAACATGTACCGTAGTACCTGTAAATGTGCCAGATTGTAGCCCGAGGGCTAATTTCCATCTGGAGTCCTCTAGGCAGGTTGGTGTTACAATACAGTACAAGAGGTTAGAATACATTTTAAGTAGGAAATAGCATAAACACATACAAAATTACAACACATTACTGATACTAATATATGTTAAGACAGAGCAATATGGTAGAGGCAGTTAGGACATTAACGGTGATTACACGTTTGGTTGGCTCTGAGCCACACCTTCAGGTGGCTCTCAGGTGGCTCTTAAAGGTAGTCAAGGTAGGGCATTCCTTTATGGGTATTCATTCAGTTGTTTCAGAGGAAAATGCAAAGACTGCTTGATGAAAAACTGTCCCTGAAGGCAACATGCATCAGCGGTTTTGCATGAATTTCCCTCTAAAACAACTCTGTCTGGTAACGTTGTGTTATTATCTCATAGCGTGGTGAATGTGCAGGTCACAACTTGTCCACCAGAGCGTTGTGGAGTTGTTGGATTGTGTATTTGATGAGTTTGATGAGGGAAACCAAGAAATCCCATGAGCCTCCGTAGCGTAGCTCTGAGCAGCTCACGGCTCTGCTCCGCCGTTCTAAAAATAGCTTGCACCGACAGTTAAAGGTAACGAACCTACTGCTATGACTATAGGGATTATGGCAATGGGCCAATTTTCCAAAATGTTGAACTATCCCTTTAAAGAAAACCCCACCTGGATGATTCTGTTGTCATGTGAGACTAAAATGGAACTTTTTGGACTAAATTCCAAGCACCATGTTTGACCCAAACACAAACGTGTCCAGAGCTAGAGAGACAAAGAGACTGATGGCTGTAATTAAAGCAATAGGTGGATATGAAGTTCTACATCAGGGGGACTGGTGACTGTTACAACTCTGTTAATCTGGTTAGTTAGTTAGTTAGTTAGTTAGTTAGTTAGTTAGTTAGTTAGTTAGTTAGTTAGTTAGTTAGTTAGTTTCATGTATTGTCCACGGTGTGGAAATTTGTTTTTGGTCTCATAAAAACAACAAGCAGGACAACAACAACAAGAACAGCAACAACAACACTTACACGCAGACATCTTCAGGGCAAAAAGCAGGACAGCAGTGGCAGTTACATTACAACACATCAACGGGGCATGGTGTTCAATGCCCCAATTGCATTAGGAATAAAGGAATTTTTTAAAATATTACGATTTGCCCTTGGCACTTTGTAACGTCTACCAGAGGGAAGAAGTTCAAACTCCCTATTGAGTGGATGAGAGGGATCGTTTGCTATTTTGACAGCTTTTTTCCTAAGCACTTCCTCGTACATACAACTTAATTGTTTCTGTCTTGTCCCTATTGAGAGTGAGGAGTTGTCGTCACAGCTCAGAGCCCCACCCCCCTTCTCCGCCATGATGGAAGGATTCCGGTGGCAAAAGCCTTACTAGTCTATGGGCAAAACAAAATCGTCTACTCCGTAATTTACTGTTTTACAATGCCTGGAAATCACTGCTGTGTTAAAAACTGCTCCAGTGATTTACTTTCTCCTTATTCTTTCTTGTAATTTGTTGATCTGTTGGCGCAAAAAAGAGCTAGAATTTAGTCCGTCTCTGTGCTGTTCTGATGACGTTGCCCCTGGCAACCGATAGCGTCTCCTTCCATCATGGCCGACCGGACTGTAAAAAGCTCAAACCCCGCCCAGATTAGACCAAATCGGCACGTGACTCCTCACTCTCAATATGATTTTTGAGGCAAGGTTTACTATAGATGTTGATGTTAAGAGTAAAGTCATAAAATGGGGTAAACCTGTAAAAAAGTTTGTGTTCAATGGGTTTTGAATGATTTCAGCCTGTGCAGTGTGACAAAGAATCCACTTCTGTTGCTGTTTCAAAGGGCGTGGGATGGTTTTCTATAGGCTGTGGCTCTATACATCTCTTGTCACCTACTTTGCCTTGGCATGTTTTTTTTTCTACCACGGTACGCCATTGTGCGATCTTTCATTGCATGCTATAGGCGTGACATCTTTCAGCTGTTATACCAGTTTATCAACAATTATGCTTAAGGACCGACTGAGTGTGTCAGGGCAGTGAGTTTACTGAGCTGAGAGCAGACAGGAGCTCCGTGTGTCTCCACCACAGTAAGTAGTGATCATTGTTGAATTGATCCTTGTGTAAATGTCGTGTAGACTCAGTGAGACTCAGTGTGTTGATGTTGCTTCACTTCTCTGTGGAGACGACAAGTAGAATCTGGTTGGTTCGGGTGGAGGAGACAGAGTTGATCAGGTTAAACTGTGTGTTATTGATGGTTTCACTTTCACTCCAACAGTAGAAACAGTGACAGTGTTCAAGTGGTGATTTAGGTTTTTTTCTTTTTCTTTATTAGTTTAGTTTAATTTATTTCGTACCAAAACAAAGAAAAGAACAATTATGCTCACAAAGATGTACAAGATACAGTGCAGGAAGAGGCAAAAAAAAACCACAGGCGCACTCACTTACTAATGACAAAGAAACATATAAGAAAGCTAAAACAAAACAAAAATAGAAAATGAACACCAATACTAAATAAGTTACTGATGAGCAATTCAATATTTCTTTAAACACCATTTAAAACATTTCATTGATGTGCCTTTATTTCTTAGATTGAGTATCTATTCAACAGTATTGCACCTTTGTATCAAACCTCTGGAAGTAAGACATTTAGGAGGATGAAGATGATATAATGCCTGTCGAGTTGAACCTCTGAAATTGGTCTAAAATAATCTTTAAAGTGAACGGGTATACACTTCATGTAATGTTTCATATGTAAAAAGACAGATGTCTGAAACAAAGGGGCATCAAATTCAAAGTGTTTTTTGGGGGGGTTTTGTATAAATCCGTCTGCAAAACTAGAATTTGATAAGATCGATTGTAATTCTTTGCACAAAGCAGTAGAAAAAACGTTATTATCAAAAGGTGTTTATATAAATAATTATTATTATAACTTTATTTAACCAGGTTTGTCCCATTGAGATACAAAATCTCTTTTGCAAGAGAGACCTGGCCAAGAATGGCAGCACATAAAGTTTCAACACATTGTCGCATTAATCATAGACAAAAAAAACAAAAACAAAAAGAATACAAATAACAATTGGATTTTCAAAATTAGTTAAAAGAATTTACAAGATTAGTCAAACATTTGCACTCAAATAAAACATTTGCACTCCTAAAGCCTGGATGTGATGGAATTTATCATGGACTTGAATACATTCAGAGTGACCAGGCTTTGGATAGAGCTTTCTATTTTTTATGAGTATATGTTTCTTTCTCATTAGTGTATTTCTCTGAATTTGAATTTCTTCTGTGTTTTTTTTGGCCTATCTCTGCACTGTATCTTGTACAGTATGTCCTGCATAGTTTTTTCTGTAACACTTCACTTGACAGGTGGGTGCATACTAAAGCACATTCATTTGTAATGCGTTCACGACAGCTTCATGAGGCATGATTCTCATACATCGGGTTAAACTGCTATCTAATGACGACCTGGAGATTCTTTTTTCAAAATGAGAGCGCCGTAATTGCATCTGGAAATACAAGAACAAAATATGGTTTATGAATGTTACTTTGCAGGTCACTTTAACTATACAAGTGGAGAGGGATTCGTAACTGAATGGCAAATGATGCTACCACTGGGATGTTTTGGTGTGTGAGTAACTTTGAAAAAAGCAAACAATGCATCAATTCTCCATACATGACTTCAACTCAGCCTTTGTACGAGTTGGTATAAGTAGGCCTACTTCCAGGTGCAATAAAGGCACTTTGATGAAACATCTGGGTAACACACTATGTATCTGTCACTGTTTCATTACATTTATTTTGAAAACCCCCCCAAAAATCTAGTTTGTTATTCCATAGCAATGTAACCTGATGTATGAATGCCTTATGAAGCCGTCATGAATGCATTACAAACACCTTATGAAAGGTCTTATGAATGTGCTATGCACCCACCCGTCAAGTAAAGTGTAATCATTTTTTCTTTGTTTTGTTTCAAAATGAATTAAACTAAACAAAAAAAATTGTCTTGACTTCAGCCTGAATAAGAAGTAAAGAAACGCTGTCACTGTTTCTACCTGAACCAGAAAAAAACATTTTGTCTACTGCTTTGCGCAATTAAAGGGACAACGAGGAGTTTTGGAAAAGTGAAGCATTTTCACACTACATTTATGAGCCTCCGCGCGCACCGTGAAATTCAAGACAGACTCATGTTTTCATTCATCAAGAATTAAAGTCAGAGGTTCGAAGACGATCACATACCGTCGTAGTCCCGACCATAAACGGCAATTTGACGGCGTTCTCATGACTCGCTGCAAAACCGAAAGTAAAGAAAGCTGGTCGGCTCGACCAGCATCTCCGCCACCACTAATAATAACAAAATAACGATAGAGACAAAACAATATATTTATCGAAAATGGGCCCATTAACAAGTGTGGGTAACGTAGATTCATCCACATTAATGTGAGACTTTTTTATAACCAAATAGAAACTCCTCGTTGTCCCTTTAAATACAAGTGACGTACACGCAATAGAGAGTGCTGACTTTTTCTTTGTCATTTTGCTTTTTTGGTCCGGTGCCCGATATCCATCCAGTTCTCTTCTTTTGTTTCAGAATACAAAACACACCATGTTTACTTCTCCCAGAATTTCAGGATTGGGAAGGTGAGGTACATCCTGCACATTTCAACAGAACCTTCAACAGAAGGGTTTTAAATAAAGTTCACCTGCTCTTTCTCAAGTTCACTCAATACAGAGCATCAGCACCATCTAGTGGTGAAAGCTGTGAACTGCACTCTCCTGACTGTAGTGGTTGTGTGAGTGTAGATGTAGTTGTTGATGTGTTGTTGTCTCCTGTGACAGGGAGAAGATGATGTGCTGCTTCCTGCTGCTCCTCACACTGACCTCCTGTGTCTGTGGTGAGTTTACTCCTTCACTTTATTCTCTACAAACTGATACAAGTCCTCAGTTAGTCTGCTCCTCACTTTCCCTCTGTCTCCTCAGAACCAACATTTGTAGTGAAGGTGACACAGAGCTCCTATCAGGCAGAGGAGAACCACAACATCACACTGGAGTGGACCTTCACCAACACTCAGGGTTCATTGGATTCCCTCATCGTCCTCTGTCAAGTGTTCAGAGATGACAGAGTCTCAGTCCTGTATTATCTACGTGAGGGCGTTGAGGTCTCAGAGACTCAGGATAAACAGTTCTCAGGACGAGTCCAGTGTGACAGAGACGTCCTCAGAGAAGGACGAGTCAGACTTCATGTGTCCAGACTCAGGACTGAGGACTCAGGACGGTACAAGTGTGAAGTTCTCACTGGACATAGTGGGTTGGGCTCTGACTCGTGTCAACTGAACGTCGCCGGTGAGTTGAATCAGTTCAGCCACCAAAACCCTCCAACATCCAAACACTAAATATTCACTTTACAACCAAAGTGTTCCACAGAGAAAATCTGTCACTAGAGAAGCAGAAAATATTCACTGGCGATGATGATTGGTTTAATTCAGTCTCTCAGCAGGAGAAAGGTTTCCTCTTAAACTATAACAGTTTTCTTGTCTGTAACAACATCTATTGCATGTCTGTCCGTCCTGGGTGTGGGATCCCTCCTCTGTTGCTCACCCTGAGGTTTCTCCAATTCTTCCCTGTTAAAGGGGACAACGAGGAGTTTCTATTTGGTTATAAAAAAGTCTCACGTTAATGTGGATGAATCTACGTTACCACTTGTTAATGGGCCCATTTTCGATAAATATATCGTTTTGTCTCTATCGTTATTATTAGTGGTGGCGGAGATGCTGGTCGAGCCGACCAGCGTTTCTTTACTTTCGGTTTCGTGGCGAGTCATGAGAATAAGGCAGCCGAATCGCTGTTTATGGTTGGGACTACGATGGTATGTGATCGTCTTTGAACCTCTGACTTTACTGTAATTCTTGATGAAAGAAAACATGAGTCCATCTTGCGGCGATCAAAGAAATGAGCGAGGCTCATAAATGTAGTGTGAAAACGCTTCGCTTTTCCAAAACTCCTAGTTGTCCCTTTAAAGGGGTTTTCCATGGAGTTTTTCCTCAGTCGATGTGAGGGTCTAAGGGCAGAGGATGTTGTTACGATGCCATGTAAAGCCCTTTGAGACAAACTGTTTGTAAAAACGGGCTATACAAATAAAATTGCCTTGCCTTGCCTCTTCAGATCAATCACCACATGTTTATGTCCTTTACAGCAGAGAGACCAGGACCAGTGAGATCTGAACCAGAGAGACCAGGACCAGTGAGATCTGAACCAGAGAGACCAGGACCAGAGAGACCAGGACTAGAGAGTAATGGGATGATCGGTTTATATGTTGTACTAGGACTAGTAACAGTTCTACTGGTCAGGAAACTGAAACCTCTCTGTCTCTGCATCCTTTCAACTCATTGGCCCACTCCTCTGCTTTCCTCTGAGTCCATCATCTGACCTTTGACTTTCACATCTCTCTTCATGCAAATGAACAGAGCTGTTCCTCTCTATACTCAACACTCTCCTCTTGTTACCTGTTGTCGAGGACTTCTTTTGTATGATCTCTTGTACTTTTCAATCATATGTAGTAATCAACAATGGCACTTAGGTTTCTACTGCAATGTTGTGTGATAAATGAATGAATGTAGATGTTATTGTAACGCTGTGCTCATGTTAGGGGTGTGGATTTTTCATTATGCGTATGAAATATGAACATTTTGCAAATAAACCTTTGTTTTCATGTGAGAAGTTGTCATCAGTCCCCTGTGTGCAAATCTTTTATGTTAGACTCCAAAGTTCTCAAAGGAGATTTTGTCCTCAACAAAAATGTAAACTGGAAAATGTGAAGAAATGCTGAAAAGGCTGAATCTATAGCTGAAGAGTCACACATAGAAGGTGAAATGCTGAATGTCAGAAATGATTAAAAAGCTGAAGAATCGTCTTGTATGTGTGTGTAGTATGTAGTAAGTATATTATACTCCTTAACTTTTTTTTTACTTTAATATCTTAAACTATAGTATGTACTTCTTTGTATGTATGTAGGCCTTTTCTGGACAGATGCTCTACTTCATGGGTTCCATAATTTGCTTAGAAGTCATCCGACCTAATGGGATATGCATGGTTCAATATGACTGAATGATCCTGTTGTCTTCTCTAATGGGTAAGAGACATGGGATACAGGATATGGTTTTCTGCTAGCCTAAAAGTTAAAAGGTCAAGTCAGAGGTCACTGGCCATCTGGACGGGAGCTTTCTCTCTGTCTGGAGAAGGTGGAGTGTTGGAGATAAGCCAACATATAAAAAGGAAGGTTTTTGAGTTGAGAGAGATAGATCTCATATTGGCACCAGAGATGCTCGGAGGACTTCTCACATTGGCACCAGAGATGTTCCAGGATTCAACATTTTTTGTACACTGTTCTTCTTCTTGTTAATAAACTTCTTTTTTGAACAAAGAGTTTGTTAACGAGCTCCATCTTTCACCTGTGTGACTGAAACTACAGCTCTCTGTGAGAAACAAGTTTGTCCTATCAGATAAATAGCCTAACACAACTGTGATCAGTCTGAGACGAACACATTTAGGCATTCATAGAGTAAAAACTGGATTTCTGAAGGAGAACTACCTTGCTTTTTTTGTTTGTTTTTTGTTTGTTCTTCTGTACCTAGTCCTCAGATGAAGTGGGCTGGGCTCGAACCACCAACCTTTCGGTTAACATTTTAACATTTAACATGCTAACTGATTGCGCCACAGAGACATATCCAATGTTGAAATCCACTGAATATTGGATCTATATTCCTAAATGTCTCTCTGTTTCCTGATGTCACTCATTCACTCTGCAGTCACATGTTTGTGTCACCAGATGGCGCCACTGCTGCTCACACTGGAGTCACCTCACAGCTCCACTGAGCAGCTTCTCTCTGTCCACTCAGCTCCTTATCTGACCTCTTATTGCTTTATTGAGCCACATGTCACAGAGTGTTAGTAATTTATGCCCAAATTATTGCATTTTAGAAGTGTTTCCAGTCAAATAGGCGGTTCACAGCCAATTATGACTGGAACACCCACTAATGTGACTGTTCACAACAGGAGAAGAGACCTGTTGACAGGGGCTGAAGGCAGCTAGGGTGGTTGGTTAATGGAAGGGCAGGGCCTCTGCATCTTATATTAATTACATACATTAGAATGAGACAATGCAGAAACATAAATGTTGATTTTACTCAGGATGTACTTAATATCAATTGGGAGCGCTTTGAACTTATTCCCTATGTCGAGGATGCATGGAACTTCTCGTATACTGACTTTATGAATATTGTTGATTTACATGCTCCATGGAAGACATGGAAGATCAGGATTAAAGGTCATCACTTACCCTGGATTAACCCTGAGCTAATTCATCTTTTTAAAACGAGAGGCAGGGCCTGGGCAAAATATAGATCCACAAGAGACCCTATTGACTGGGAATCCTACAGATCTCCAAGGAATCTATCTAAAAACAAAACCAAGTTAGCTAAATCCAACTATTACAAGGTCTGTCTCTATCAAGGTTTTCAAAACCCTAGACAATTCTGGAAACATATTAACAATATTCTCAACAGGTCTCAGAAGGTTTCCATAAACTCAATCAAAATTGATAATGAAATTGTAAATGACACCCCTATCATCTCTAACTTGCTCAATAAGCATTTCTCAACCATTGGAAGTACCTCATTTGTTGACTTCTCACACTCCCACAAATACTAGCATATAGAATATAGAATAGAATACTATAGAATATAGAATATAGAATATCCTTTATTGTCATCATACAATGCATGACGAAATTAGCTGCCTGCAACCCATGAACGGCGCATAAATAGATAAAAACAGAAAGTAGGAAAATATATACAATTTAAATAAAACAAGAAAACACAAACACATCAGTAGCACTCTTAGACTCCTGGCCTTCAGGAGTGTACTAATGCTGAGAGCTCCATTTCCCTTCGCAAAATCTCACCAATGGAAGTTTAGTGTGTAATCTGTGAACTGAAGGAAGGTGGTGCTGGTCCTGGTTTATCTACACAAGTGCTACACAGACTCAGGAGCAGGTGTAGATTTTGTGAGTAGCTACAAAAAGATCGGAACTACTAAAAGCTGCGCACAGTTTACGTCCAGTTGGTTCTGATGGGTCCTTCTTTGAGGGAGCTGAAAGGTCAAAGGTCAGACTTTTTGTCGAGTGAATGGAAGATTCATCGACCGAAGGGAAGTCAGTTCTCTGAGAATCAGAGTTTCTACAGCAGTGAACTGAAGTCCCATTGCAGGATCTATGAGTTGAGGAGCAGCAGAGTTTGACCAGTAGAACTGTTGTTACTACTGCTACTAACACCAGTCCCAGTCCAACATAGAAGCCGATTCTTCCCCAGCTCTCTGGTCCTGGTCTCTCAGTTGGTCTCTGAGTCTCATGTTGAGCAGCAGCTGCTGTAAAGGACATCAAAATGTGATGATTCATCTGAAGAGGAAACCTTTCACTTTGCAGTACAAATATTACACTCATAGATCTTATTTTATGTCTATTTTTAAAAACTTCCACTAGAAACCTTCAGAAATGTGGTCTTACAACATGTCTCTGTAAAAGGTTTAAATGTGTTGTAGAAAGTCCTGAAGGACAGAGGTCTGTGAGTCTCTGAGAGTGGACTCTGGGACTGGACTGATGTGTTTACACCAAACAGCTGGAAACTCTTTACTCGGATTGACTCACCAGAGACGTTCAGTTGACATTCATCAGAGCCACTCCCATGTTCAGTGATGATCAAACACCAGTACATTCCTGAGTCTTCTATCCTGAGTCTAGACACATGAAGTCTGACTCGTCCTTCTCTGAGGACGTCTCTGTCACACTGGACTCGTCCTGAAAACTTTTCATCCTTAATCTGTTCAACACCCTCAAGTAGATGATACAGGACTGATCGGTTCTTGTGATCATCAGTGAACATATGACAGTAGACGATGAGTGAGTCCAATGAACCCTGAGTGGTGGTGAAGGTCCACTCCAGTGTGATGTTGTGGTTCTCCTCTGCCTGATAGGAGCTCTGTGTCACCTTCACTACAAATGTTGCTTCTGAGGAGACAGAGGGAAAGTGAGGAGCAGACTAACTGAGGACTTGTATCAGTTTGTAGAGAATAAAGTGAAGGAGTAAACTCACCACAGACACAGGAGGTCAGTGTGAGGAGCAGCAGGAAGCAGCACATCATCCCTGTCACAGGAGACAACAACACATCAACAACTACATCTACACTCACTTTTTCCAGTGCTCAAATGGCCACATATGTGATTATATTTTGTGAGTTTGACATTACACCTCAGCACCATCCCTCACTGGGCTTAAATAAAAGATATAAATAACTAAATAATATTAATTAAAAAGAAACCAAAAAGAAAAAGAAACAAGTCTGTGAAGATGAGCTCACTAAGAATCACATTTCTTTACAAATATGTATTCTGATCAAGGAAAAGAAAAAAATACTGTATACTTAAAGAAAACATGTGATAATGAGAAGAAGAAAAAAAATGAAGAAAGCAGTTTAAATGTTGAGAATAAACTTGACCTTTTAAGAATAGTACTTTATCAGTCATCTTACTCAATCACAACATCTCATCTACATGTATTACCATAGAATACGGTGCTTGTTTGCCATTTAATGATCATAAAAATAATGTTCAGTAAATTATAAAACAGCATTTTTATGGTTAAATATTTATTTACACAGTGAAGTTTGGAATTAACCCTGAATATAAGACGTACAATCATCTGTATAGAAGTTCCAAAATTTGTCTGTGATATCAAAATAGCAACATCTGAGCAATAATTATGTGTCTGGTTCTCTGTCTGAAGTCGATCAATATTGTTAATATTGATATAAATAAACCAGTCCATAAGATTAGGACGTATTTAAGTCATGAAGTTAATCAAGTGTTCTCACCAACAACAGGAGCTCTTCGTGGGTTTAACCAGCTTCCTTGGTCCTCAGATCTTCAGTTATAGAGGTGAAGAACAGGTGAGTGTGGTAGCTACTCGACACATTGTTCCATTTTACGTAAAAAAGAGATAACAACAACAATAACCGATACTCTGGTGGCTCTGTGATTGTCCTCTAGAGTTTCTGGGTGTCGTCTTCTGGGTTGGGCTCGTTCCACGAAGGATAAAAATCTCATTATGTCACTCACATAGATATGAATCTACCTGACGCACAAACTTCAGTGTGAGTGTGCGTTACAGCAGATGAAGGTGAAAAAACACCAAAAAGAGCTTCAATGCAAAAATAAATGTATTTACATGACGTCTCGAGCGCACAGGCTCTTCCTCAGGTGTTACATATGCGATAAGAGCAGACCGATAAATATCTGTCATTCTCCACCACAGTAAGTTGTGATCATTGACCCTGGTGTACAAATGCTGTGTTGACTCTCTGAGACTCAGTGTGTTGATGCTGTTTGATCAATATCCATGTTAATCTTTATTTGATTGATTCACTGTTTCATATTTAAAGCTTCATATTGGACTTTGATGTGTAACTGTGTAAAAATAAAACATGAGTGATGATCAACAGAAACAGTTGATTCACCTGCATCTTCCTCTTGTTTGTCAGCTGCTGCTTCCTGAGCAGTTCACCTCACTTTTGTTCACGAGTCCAAAGAGAAAGAATTTCTTTATAGTTTTGGGGAAAGTAAAAGTTCATATAAATGATGATGGATCTTTTTCAGCTCTAAAGCTCAGACGGTGTCAAACATCATCACAATAAATAAAATAAAACCTTCTCACCTCCTCACATTACTTCCCTGTACTGACATGTCAGACCAGTATTTCAGTAACACATTACGAATGTCAATCTAATCAATCAAGTATCATATTATTATTTATAACAACACTGAGGTGAATTTAGGTTCCACTCATTAGAGACACTTTGTTTTGTAATTCCCAACCTTGTTTTTCTGTCACATGTTTTTGAGACTTGACCACAGATCCAGAGTCAGTTCCTCTCTTGTCTACGACAGAGTGGTGTGTGACAGACAGGGACAAATGACAGATACAAATCTGATCTGTTGTTTTAGAAGAAGTTGAATTCCATCACTTGTTTTTATTAGAGTGTCACAGTTTGACCTGAGTGATGTTGAAAACTGAGCTAACTCTGCCTGCCAAACCAGTTTCTATCCTCATGAAGTAAATATTTAATCTACATCTTAAAGCACCAGCCCAGTTATGCAACCAAGAATATTTGGTTGTGGTGGACTGTTTGGAAGCAGCTACTCTCAGTTCTGTTCTGTCCTTCTTGTGTCTCTCCTGTCTGATTTCTTCTTTTCTATCATGGAGTGATGCACGAGGACTGACTGGGACGACTGTGATCAGCTGTTTCTGTCAAGAGGAACTGGAATTCCGTGTGACCCGACAGGCAAGGGAACCTCCCTAACATTGTCTGTCAAAACAATTTTTTTGAAATTGGAGGAACTGATTCAAAACGATCCATAGAAAAGTACAAACAGCAGCCACTTCACTTCAACACACAGGAGCTCTGTGTGTCTCCACCACAGTAAGTAGTGATCATTGTTGAATTGGTCCTGGTGTAAATGTAGTGTAGACTCAGTGAGACTCAGTGTGTTGATGCTGCTTCACTTCAAGTAGAATCTGGTTGGTTCAGGTAGAGACTGTCTGAAGGTTTCTATTAGGGGTGGGCAAAAATATCGATATGGCAATATATCGCGATACGTTATACCGCGATACGATATCGATATTCAATATTTAAATATCGATTTTTTTTTTCAAAAAAAAAAAAAAAATTTTTTTTTCAAATAATAAATCATGTTTCAGACCTAAATCCAATTGAAATATGTTGTTGTAACTTGCACTTGTATAAAATGGCATGGATAATTTGAATTACATTGTTTTGACTCAGTTTGTCCCATGAATTATCACTATCGTCTGATGTACATACAACTCGGATTTTAAGATGCATAATGCCTTTTACATTTTTCAGTGAACTATGTAGAATATCGCAATATATCGCGATATATCGCGATATATCGCGATATATTGCAAAAATTTGGATATTGCAATATCGTATCGTATCGTGACTCAAGTATCGTGATGCGTATCGTATCGTGAGGTCCTTGGCAATACCCAGCCCTAGTTTCTATCAGTGCTGCTGCTGCTTTTATTCTCCACGACAGATGGATGTTGAAACTGATGGTTTCATGTCACTGTTACATTAGTTAATTGACTAATACTCATATTGATTTTCTTTTGACTGAACATCCATTGCTCATCAAAAGCTCAATTTTTGACTTTGATGTGACACTGTGTGAAAACAGCAACAAACATCAGTGATAATCAACAGAAACAGCTGGTGAGAGACAAATTAAGTCAAACACATATGGACTATGGATGGTAAAACAGATGCATAATAAGAGCATTTAAAGGGACAACGAGGGGTTTCTATTTGGTTATAAAAAAGTCTCACGTTAATGTGGATGAATCTACGCTACCCACACTTGTTAATGGGTCCATTTTCGATAAATATATCGTTTTGTCTCTATCGTTATTTTGTTATTATTAGTGGTGGTGGAAATGCTGGGCGAGCCGACCAGCGTTTCGTTATTTTCGGTTTTGTGGCGAGTCATGAGAATAACGCCGCTGAATCGCCGTTTATGGTCGGAACTACGACAATATGTGATCGTCTTCGAACCTCTGACTTTAATTCTTGATGAATGAAAACATGAGTCTGTCTTGCGCCGGTCAAAGAATTTTACGGTGCGCGGAGGCTCATAAATGTAGTGTGAAAACACTTCGCTTTTCCAAAACTCCTCGTTGTCCCTTAAACATTGCTATTTATGTAAAAAAAAAAGGGAATCATTTATATGTTTTCATGTAATTTGTGTTCTTTACACTGATGATTTCTTCCGTCTCAGACATCAACAATGAAACCTGCTGCAGTGTTGAAGAAGGACCATGTATTCCTATTTGTCTTTGACGAATGAAACTCAACGGATGAACACACAGTCTGAAGGACTTGTGATATATCCAGAGGTATGACAGACAGAGCATTAGCACCATCTAGTGGTGAAAGCTGTGAACTGCACTCTCCTGACTGTAGTGGTTGTGTGAGTGTAGATGTAGTTGTTGATGTGTTGTTGTCTCCTGTGACAGGGAGAAGATGATGTGCTGCTTCCTGCTGCTCCTCACACTGACCTCCTGTGTCTGTGGTGAGTTTACTCCTTCACTTTATTCTCTACAAACTGATACAAGTCCTCAGTTAGTCTGCTCCTCACTTTCCCTCTGTCTCCTCAGAACCAACATTTGTAGTGAAGGTGACACAGAGCTCCTATCAGGCAGAGGAGAACCACAACATCACACTGGAGTGGACCTTCAAAGACATTCAGGATTCATCAGACTCACTCATCGTCTTTTGTGAGCTGTTCACTGATCATCAGAATGAACCAAAAGTCCTGTATCATCTACATGAGGGTGATGAGGTCTCAGAGTCGCAGAATGATCAGTTTTCAGGACGAGTCCAGTGTGACAGAGACGTCCTCAGAGAAGGACGAGTCAGACTTCATGTGTCCAGACTCAGGACTGAAGACTCAGGACTTTACCAGTGTGAAATTCTCAATGAATATGGAGGGAACTCAGCCTCATGTCGACTGAACGTCTCTGGTGAGTTGAGCTGAGTAAAGAATTTCCAGCTGTTTGGTGTAAACACATCAGTCCTCTCTCAGAGACTCACAGACCTCTGTCCCTCTGAAAGACCACCAGGTCTTTCTACAACACATTCAAACCTTTGGACACATGTTGGAAGACTTTACCTGAGGGGATTACCCACAATTACTTTCATACTAATAGTTCTGCTATGTTAAAAAATACAGTCGGATTTTGCGTGGAATAATTATGCATTTAATTATGTTCATTTATGCAGGACGTACCAGAGGTGTTTTCTTTCCTGGTTCAATGAAAAGCTTTTTTTTCCAGATGAATCATCACATGTTTATGTTCTTTACAGCAGCTGCTGATCAACATGAGACTCAGAGACCAACAGAGAGACCAGGACCAGAGAGACCAGGACCAGAGAGCTGGGGAAGGATTGCCCTCTCATCTATCTATATTGGACTCTATATTGGACTGTCATTAGCAGTAGTAGCAGTAGTAGTAGTAGCAGTATTAGCAATAGTAACGGTTCAACTCTGCAGGTCATCTTCATGTCATAAATCCAGTGATGGGGAAAAGAACGTCAAGACAGTGGTGTGAAGATCAGCAGTCAGGAGCTTCTGTCTTTCTTCACCAGACTATCCAGCATCTGTTACAAATTTTGAATGTATGGTCATGTTACTGTGGATTTTTTTTTTTTTAATAATATGCCTTTAATAAATAAACCTTTATCTTTGTATGAGAACTTATTTGATTCATGTGTGTTAATCTTTTAATATCAGACCCCAAAGTTCTCAAAGAAAAGACTTAATTGTATAAACTGGTAAATGTGTGTGAATGTTGAACGCTGAATCAGATCGTTGAAGCAATGTGGAAGTAGCTGAAGAAATGCTGAAGGGGGCGTGGCCTTCATGTTCACACTCAACAATCCCTGAATACTGGATCTAATTTCTTCTTGACTTCTGGCTGATCAGTAATAACATCTCTACGTGTCCTCTGACTAACTCAGCTCTCAGACCTTGTAGCAGCTGGAGGAACAAACTAGTTGAGGAGCTGCAGTCACGTGTTTGTGTCACCAGATGGCGCCACTGCTGCTCACACTGGAGTCACCTCACAGCTCCACTGAGCAGCTTCTCTCTGTCCACTCAGCTCCTTGTCTGACCTCTTATTGCTTTATTGAACCATGTGTGTTGATATATGTTGTTGTTGTTGAGTCTTTGAGAAACTTCTCGGACTGAGATTGAATTATTTACAGACAAGAAACTAATGACAACTTTTATATGAATGTACAAATTAAGTTTTATTTACACTTACATATTTTATTATAATGATACATTCACATGGACGTAATATTCAAAACCTGAAATGTTGAAGAGACAGTCTCAGTTTGATGAGTCAAGAGTTGAGCTGATGTTCTCTGACTTGTGTCTGAAGGTTCTCAGTCATCAGGTCATTAAGAGCTGAAGTTAAAGGCAACTGGACTTCTTTTGGTTCTTGAAGACGTTTCCAAAAAAAAGAAACAGTGAGAGTCCCAGGTGTTTAACCATTAAGGTGGAGACGACACCTTGGAGGTTAGAACAGAAGAAGCCTTTTGGATGAGAGGTGAGATGTCTTCAGGACCCAAAAGAAGTCCAGTTGCCTTCAATATCAGCACTTAGTGAGTTCTGTTGACTTGTTCTGACAGTGAGAGGGTCCAGTTGGTTCTGTTGGGTCTGACCAGGTGCTGGTCTCCTCAGTCTGGTTGTATGAAGACAGCGAGGGAGGTGAAGGGTCAAGTGTCAGACTTTCTTTCTCAGTTCTCTGAGGAACAGAGTTTCTACAGGAGTGAACTGAGGTTTCATCACTGGATCTCTGACTAGAGGAGCAGCGATGCAGTAGAAATGTTGTTGCTGCTACTAACACCAGTCCCAGTCCAACATAGAGGCCGATTCTTCCCCGATTCTCTAGTCCTGGTCCCTCTGGTCCAGGTGTTTCAGGTTCTGGTCTCTCAGTTGGTCTCTGAGTCTCTGGTTGATCAGGAACTGCTGCAAAGGACATAAACATGTGATGATTCATCTGAGGAGGAAACTTTTCACTTATCACTACAAATATTTCACTTATAAATGTAACTTTATGTCTATTTTTAAACACTAATAAACACCAGTCACATTTAGAGATATGGACTTCAAGGTTAAAATGTGTTGTAGAAAGTCCTGAAGGACCTGGTGGTCTTTCAGAGTGACAGAGGTCTGTGAGTCTCTAAGAGTGGACTCTGAATTGTGTTTGTAGTTGTAGAATTGTGTTTGTAGTTGTAGAATTGTGTTTTTCTACTTGAATGATTTTTTTTCTTTACTTGAAGAAATATGTTTTTTTTCTGAAGCATGGTGTATTTATTCGATAGTTTGTTTGTGAATCGTTGGGCGCGAGTAAAACATGCTTTGTGGGGTTTTGGCAGTAATTTCACTCCATAACTCTGGGACTGGACTTATGTGTTTACACCAAACAGTTAAAAACTCTTTACTGGACTTAACTCACCAGAGACGTTTAGGTGACAGGTGTCAGAGCCTTCACCATATCCAGTAAGAACTTCACACTGGTACCGTCCTGAGTCCTGAGTCCTGAGTCTGGACACATGAAGTCTGACTCGTCCTTCTCTGAGGACGTCTCTGTCACACTGGACTCGTCCTGAAAACTCTTCATCCTGAGACTCTGAGACCTCAATGCCCTCATGTAGATGATACAGGACTAATGGTTTATCATCAGTGAAGAGTCGACAGTAGACAATGTTGGGCTCTGCTGAACCCTGAGTGGTGGTGAAGGTCCACTCCAGTGTGATGTTGTGGTTCTCCTCTGCCTGATAGGAGCTCTGTGTCACCTTCACTACAAATGTTGCTTCTGAGGAGACAGAGGGAAAGTGAGGAGCAGACTAACTGAGGACTTGTATCAGTTTGTAGAGAATAAAGTGAAGGAGTAAACTCACCACAGACACAGGAGGTCAGTGTGAGGAGCAGCAGGAAGCAGCACATCATCTTCTCCCTGTCACAGGAGACAACAACACATCAACAACTACATCTACACTCACTTCATCCAGTCAGGACCAGGCTGCTTCATCTTCATCTTCATCATCCTGCTGCTACAACCTGGCCATCAGAGGACAGGACCCCAGACCTCCATGCTGATGGAGCAACAACCAGCTACAGGAACTTTACATTCACACTGAGACAAACTCTGGAGCTGCAGTCACCTGCTTCTGACACAAGGGGGAGACAGAGTTCAATACTCCACTGAACTTTACACTGACACGCCAACAAACTGTTACCATGGTGACAATGAAAAGATTAGCATGATGATCTGGTCATGTACACCTGTTTGCACAACACTAGTGTGAAAACAACAAAAACAACAACAAACTGCTGTTCAAACACAATAGTAGAGCCTTTTCTGTTTTGATAATACAAATAAAGTATAAAACATCTACAAACTTGTTTGAGCTGCAAAATTCAGTTAGATTAACATCTATAATGTCATCATAACAGGTGTTTAGTGAAAACAAAAGCAGAGTGAATGAGTGTCCGTCAGCACCTGTCAGTAAGCCAGGTGTAAAAGAACACCAGACCACCTGTCCTTTGTTCCTCCAGGGTCCTTCCTCTACCTCAATTACCTGTATCTATTAAACAAACAGAAAATGGCTGAATATATTTTCTGAGTGTTGCAGTTAAAATTACACATTACACTTCTGCACCATCCCTCACCAGGCACAAATGGCCAAAACAGGAGTGTAGTATCACTGCTGTTTTAGAGGGCTGCGCACTGGAACCTGTGTACCCAGTGTATTTACATTACCCTGCCTGGGTAAATAAATAGGAAAGTTTTCTCCTCGGCTCAGAGCAGAGCAGAGTGACTGACAGACCCGTGTTTCGGTCCAAACACTCTATGTAAGTGATTGCTGTCGGAAAATATAACTATTAAAGACTTATATTAACACAAACATTCCGCTTACTTCTGCTTTAACAGAGGGAACAAAACTGACATTTACCATAAATAGTCAGGGACAGTTTTTCATCAACAGTCTCTGTATTTCCCTCTAAAACAACTCTGTGTGGTAACGTTGTGTTATTATCTCATAGCGTGGTGAATGTGCAGGTCACAACTTGTCCACCAGAGTGTTGTGGAGTTGTTGGATTGTGTATTTGATGAGTTTGATGAGGGAAACCAAGAAATCCCATTAGCCTCCATAGCGCAGCTCTGAGCAGCTCACGGCTCCACCGTTCTAAAAATAGTTTGCACCGACAATTAAAGGTAACGAACCTACTGCTATGACTATAGGGATTATGGCAATGGATATTGTGGAAATTTGCCACAATATCCCTTTAAATATTTTTTTTATTTTGTTTTAAATCAATCAAAGCTCCATGAGCGAAAAAAAAATGTTCTCACCAACATCAGGAGCTTGTTGTGGATCTTCCAGCTTTCCAGGTCGTCAGATCTTTGGCTCAGAGCAGAGGTGAGCAGCAAAGAACGGTGATGAACAGTCGGAGTACATCTTCACAATTCATAATTCAACTACAGGTAGGCTACTTATCCAACTCTGTTTTACTTTGGAATTAATTTGAATAAAGAAATACATGGAAATTTTGTCCAGAAATTTGTCCAGGAAGTCTCACTCTTCTAGCTGTTGTCACTCTCTCTCTCACAGGTATATTAGCTTTTAGTAGATAGAATGAGAGAAGTCATGTGGTGTGGAGTGAAACAGGCTGTACCAGCTGCCACATGTTTACAGAGGGGGTGTAACCTACCTTTGTTTCCTTAACAAAATGTGCAGGATGTACTATACCTCACCTGCATTGATCCATCCAATTGAATTGAATTGAAATTTGTTTATTTCGGTCATACAACACCAACATCAAAATCAACCATTCTGTGTGAACAGTTTACACACACACACACACACACACACACACACACACACACACACACACACACACACACACACACACACACACACACACACACACACACACACACAAAGTAATGATAAAAACTCAACCCTCCAATTATGTGGTAATCATGGTCTGTTTGCATTGTGCATGTAGTAGGAGAGACAAAGACTTTGTGAATCACTATTTGACTTGAGCCATTTTGAGGAAATTTGACAACTAAGAAGTAAAGAAACCTAACTGGGATGCTGTTGTAGTGAAGCTGTCCCCTCTGGGTTCATTTAAAACCCAACCAGTGCTGCCTTCACTGTCCTGGAGAATAAGAGGAGCAGCAGCACTGATAGAAACCTTCAGACAGTCTCTACCTGAACCAACAGCAGCATCAACACACTGAGTCTCACTGAGTCTACACTACATTGGTTATTACTGTGTGCAGTAGGTGTGTACTTTAGAGGTGATGCACTGTTGTGTGACCGAGTTGTCTCTAACTCACCAGCCAACAGAATTTGCATCTACTTCTTCTTTATGAGCTGCAGCCTCCTGATAAAACACTGCACTTCTGTTTGGGCCCAAAGAGGATATACATTCCCTCTCTTTTCTACCACAGAGTGTGGTGAGTGACAGTGAGGAATTACAGATACAAATCGAATCTGTTGTTTTAGAAGAAGTTAAAATCAAGCACATAAGAGTGTCACAGCGTGACCTGAGTGATGTGGGAACCTGAGCTAATGTTAGCTGCCAAACCAGTTTCTATTCATAGCTAAAGTTGATTATCTCACACGAAATCTTAAAACAACAGCGAAACCAAGAATGTTTGCCTGGTTGGTACCAGATAGCAAGTATTATTATTATTATTAGTTTATTTGGGAGGGACAGTGCATGCTAATGAACATTTTTTCACTAGGAATAAAATGTAAGCAAGCCGGAGTGTAGCCAAAGGCTAATTTCCATCCGTTGTCCCCAAGAACATTGAGAAGCAAACAAAAAACAAGTATAAAAGCAGTTTCTCCAAACAGTGACTTCCTGTGTCTCCACCACAGTAAGTTGTGATCATTGATCATTGATGGACTCTTTGAGACTCAGTGTGTTGATGCGTTTTATTCTCCAGGACAGTGAAGGCAGCACTGGTCAGGTTTTAGTTAACTGATCAATATTCATATTGATCTTTATTTGACTGATTCACAGTTTCACATTTAAAGCTTCATGTTTGACTTTGGTGTGAAAATCAAACATCAGTGATGATCAACAGAAACATCTGGTGAGAGAAACTCTGCTGCTTCATGATGGTTTGAAGGTTTCACTCCAACAGTAGAAACAGGGACAGTGTTTCTTTCTTCACAGGAGGATCATCACACAGACTGGAGATACATGAACTCGCTTTACTGTGACTTCCTCTAAAATCAATATGGACTCTGGTGAACTGATGCATAATAATAGGAGTTGACTTCCAATATGCATTAGTTAAAAAAGGTGATCATTTTATTGTTTTCATGTCGTTTGTGTTTGTCTTTGAGAAATGAACAGATCAGCACTCAGACTGAAGTTCTTTTGACTCATCCAGAGGTATGACCTCACTCAATACAGAACATCACCACCATCTAGTGGTCAAAGCTGCAAACTACACCTGTAGTTGTGTGAGTGTAGATGTAGTTGTTGATGTGTTGTTGTCTCCTGTGACAGGGAGAAGATGATGTGCTGCTTCCTGCTGCTCCTCACACTGACCTCCTGTGTCTGTGGTGAGTTTACTCCTTCACTTTATTCTCTACAAACTGATACAAGTCCTCAGTTAATCTGCTCCTCACTTTCCCTCTGTCTCCTCAGAACCAACATTTGTAGTGAAGGTCTCACTTCCAGCCAATTAGCTCAGTGAGTTAGAGGATGGAGCGACAGCCTTGCACTCAGAAACAAAGCTGTGCAGGGTCTTTAGAAAAAAATGGGAATCCCCGCCATTATGAAAATTGGAAGTCTATTTTCGGAATGGCTGGGTTTCGGAAAGGCGGCGTGTAACCAGAGGATGGTTCTTAGTGTCAGAGATTGTGAGTTCAAGCCTCAATTAACACAGAATTGACATTGTAATGTCTGTTGTCTTCATATTTTGTCTCTTCTTTCTCAGAACTGGCTAAATTTGTCCAAAATTGGCTGACCCTGACCACTGCTGCGAAGCAGCTTCAATTATTATTATTATTGGTGGTAGTATTATTAGTATTAATTTACAATGTTGTTGAGTCTTTGTGAAACTTCTGGGTCTGACATTGAAAGATTTACACACAAGAGATTGATGACAACTTTGTATGAACGTATAAAGTTTATTTACAACATGGGCTTTTTATAAAAAACAATGACACACCCACAGTAACATGAACATAATATTTAAAACTTTCTTGAAAACGTTTCTAAAAATACTGGTGAGAGAGTCTCAGGTGTTTAACCCTAACGGTGGAGAAAACACCTTGGACGTTAGAACTGAAGAAGCCTTTTGGATGAGAGGTGAAATGTCTTCAGACAGGAACCAACAGAAAACCAGTTTCCTTCAATATCAGCACTTAGCCCTTCAAAGTCTATTTTCTTCTGTATTTCTCTCGCCTAGTCTCCTTGTGTATTATTGTAATGTTTGTAAAGCCTCAGACCTGTGATGCACAATTGAGCAATTGACATTTTTCTTTTCAGGACAACCTGGGCTTTAAAGGAGAATTCCGACCATTTTTGACTGCAAAGGAGTTACACCATGGCTACCCTGCGCTCGGAATAGCGACAACGCTGACCTATGGGGGCAATTCTTTCAACCACAACAATCAAATATCTATGGTACATGACTGGAATCCTTAGAGACACCACTGAACTCATATAGTGTACAGTATAAACAGTATAAACTTTGTGTTTTTGCATCAGACAGCCGAACTCTGAAACATCCTGGAAAGACATTACTATCCGATCACAGAGCGCCTTCTCCCTGCCACAGAAACAAACACTTTTTCCTTGTTGTGATGATTTCTTTACAAAAATAAACGGTCAAGCAGTGCAGGGGTAATGTCAATAATATCTCCAACCATAATTGCATAATAATTGCAATCATACAAGGCAACAGAGTGAACACCTTGATGTAAATTAATACTGTGTGGCACAACATGTACGGCATACGGGTCTTCTATTGGACCCAGGATTTTAAGGCTGCATTACTTCTGGGTGAGCCACGGACATTAGTGTTGCGAAAACGACGTGCAGAACGATTCATGATTCAGTTCATGACTCAGCCATGAGGCTTGTGTTCACTGTGTGGTAGTCTACGTTCACGCTCACGTTCACGAACAAGATAACACTAACAGACTTGACAGCGAGCTTGTTTGATAGGCTCAAATGTCCTGTTTCTGATTTTGAAAAAATGATGTTGCTCCTTCAGCATTCTGGAGATATCCTTGATGAAGTGGAACATAACCCCCGCTATGATATATGATGGCGCCGACTTCAGAGGGTTTATTTCTGTTGACTCGTTCTGACAGTGAGAGGGTCCAGTTGGTTCTGTTGGGTCTGACCAGGTGCTGGTCTCCTCAGTCTGTTTGTATGAAGACAGTGAGGGAGGTGAAAGGTCAAGAGTCAGACTTTCTGTCCCAGTTCTCTGAGGAACAGAGTCTCTGCACCAATGAACTGAGGTTTCATCACTGAATCTCTGACTAGAGGAGCAGCGGAGTTTGACCAGTAGAAATCTTGTTACTGTTGTTACTGCTACTAATAACAGTCCCAGTCCAACATAGAGAGCGATCCGTCCCCAACTCTTTGGTCTCTCTGCTCCTGGTGTTTCTGGTCCTGGTCTCTCAGTTAGTCTCTGAGTCTCATGTTGATCAGCAGCTGCTGGAAAGAACATCAACATGTGATGATTCATCTGAGGAGGAAACTTTTCACTTTTCAGAACAAATATTCCATGCATAGATCATATTTTATGTCTGTTTTTAAAGACTTATACTAGAAACCTTCAGAGATGTTAAATTACGACATGTGTCCACAAAGGGTCATTGGAGAAAGTCCTGAAGAACCTGCTGGTCTTTCAGACTGGACTGATGTGTTTACACCAAACAGCTAAAAACTCTTTACTCAGCTCAACTCACCAGAGACGTTTAGGTGACATTCATCAGAGCCACTTCCATACTCAGTGAGAACTTGACACAGGTGCCATCCTGAGTCTTCAGTCCTGAGTCTGGACACATGAAGTCTGACTCGTCCTTCTCTGAGGACGTCTCTGTCACACTGGACTCGTCCTGAAAACTCTTCATCCTGAGTCTTCCAGAGCTCAACACCTTCACGTAGATGATACAGGACTTTTGGGGCCTGGTGATCAGTGAAGAGTCGACAGTAGACGATGAGAGGTTCTGCTGAACCCTGAGTGTTGGTGGTGAAGGTCCACTCCAGTGTGATGTTGTGGTTCTCCTCTGCCTGATAGGAGCTCTGTGTCACCTTCACTACAAATGTTGGTTCTGAGGAGACAGAGGGAAAGTGAGGAGCAGACTAACTGAGGACTTGTATCAGTTTGTAGAGAATAAAGTGAAGGAGTAAACTCACCACAGACACAGGAGGTCAGTGTGAGGAGCAGCAGGAAGCAGCACATCATCTTCTCCCTGTCACAGGAGACAACAACACATCAACAACTACATCTACACTCACTTCATCCAGTCAGGACCAGGCTGCTTCATCTTCATCTTCATCTTCATCTTCATCTTCATCTTCATCATCCTGCTGCTACAACCTGACCATCAGAGGACAGGACTCCAGACCTCCATGCTGATGGAGCAACAACCAGCTACAGGAACTTTACATTCACACTGAGACAAACTCTGGGAGCTGCAGCCACCTGCTTCTCACACAAGGTGGAGACAGAGTTCAATACTCCACTGAACCTGCAGGGACACAACAACAAACTATTTCCTGGTTCTGCAGCGAACCAATAAGTTGCAAAAAAGCGTGTCCACTGCTGTGAAAATCAAACAGCAGAGTGAATGAGCATCTGTCAACAACTTTCAACTAGCTGTCTCATTGTCTTTTGTGAGTGTTGGAGTTAAAATTACACATTACACTTCAGCACCATCCCTCACTGGGTTTTTGGCACAAATGGCCAAAAAAGTTATATATATATATATATATATATATATATATATATATATATATATATATATATATATATATATATATAAAGAATTAGCCTATTAGTATCGAGGAACTTAAGATCATGGATAAGAAAAAAAGAAAAAAAAAAATTTTTTCTCCATGACCTTTATACACGGTTAGAAATGTCACAAAAACTGTGAAAATAACATAAACCCTAAGAAGATTAAATACAATCTTTATAGCAGTAAAATATTGTAAATAAACCTCTAAACCCTACATCTCCACATCATAACACATATAGTGTTTTAAATGTTGTAGAGCAAGGGTTCTCAACTAGTCTCACTCTGGGACCCACATTTTCCCATGGTCATTCAGTCGCAACCCACTTTATAGAATTCAAACCAAGATTTTTTTTTAAAGCCTTTAAAAACTAATTTTGCTCTTTGTTGTGCAAAGTGCATTTCAGAGCTGGAATGAAACTGAGGAGGACCATGACAACTGCATGTACGGAAGTGAATAAAAAAACATCAAACTGCACAAAATGGAGACCAACAAAACAATATGGAGGCAACACTACTCAGAGCTTTTTAATTGTGTTAAAAGTGACCCCTACATCTTAGGCAAGATTTCCAGTGGTGATACTGTGCAAATCACAGTCAACAAAGTACTACAAGCTATTGCACAGTTAGCTGATAACAAGGCATGTGGGTCAGATACAATTTCAGCAGAACATCTTAAATATGCTAGCCCAAGAGCAGCAATTCTTCTAGCTATTTGTTTTACTAGTTTTATGACCCATGGAGTGCTACCAGACTCTATGTTATCTGTAACTCTGGTCCCTGTCATTAAGAATAAAGCCGGCAAGGTGGGCAGCATGGACAACTACCGACCAATTGCTTTAGCCAGTGTGCTGTCCAAAGTCTTAGAGAGCATCTTATTAAATAGAGTGTCTGTTTATGTACACACCTCTGATAACCAGTTTGGATTTAAGGCTAAACATGGAACTGATTTATGTATTTATGCTTTAAAGGAAATTGCTGATAGATATAAAAGACAGAATTCTTCCATTTTAATTGGTTTTATAGATGCATCTAAGGCATTTGATCATATAAACCATCATATATTGTTTTTAAAATTGAGTCAGAGGGGCGTGCCTGACAGTGTCCTAAGGATTTTGGTTTATTGGTATGCCAATCAGTGCATGCAAATAAAATGGGGGAATGTAGTCTCTGCTCCATTTGGGGTGAGTAACGGAGTCCGTCAGGGTGGGCTACTGTCACCTTGCCTGTTTAATGTTTATATGGATGATCTATCAGACCAGTTGAGAAGATGTAAAACAGAATGCGTGATAGGAAATACCATTGTTAATCATCTTATGTATGCGGATGATCTGGCAATCATTTCTCCCTGCGTTTCAGGAGCTGCTCAACATATGTTCAGAATATGGGGTAGAATTTAATGTTAGTTATAATGCCAAAAAGAGCTCTGTTATGATCTGTCGAACTAAAGGTGATAAGGAACTGGTGTTCCCATTATTTCATTTGTCAGGGAATGTGTTACCTTTTTGTCATACTGCTAAGTATTTGGGACACATCATCACTGATGATTTGTGTGATGATGAGGATATGTACAGGCAACAGCGTATTTTATATACACAAGCCAATGTGCTGAAACGTAAATTTTTCTGGTGTTCTAATGATGTTAAAATTAGTCTCTTCAGAGCTTACTGTACCCCCCTTTATACTGCCCCCTTGTGGGTTAAGTTCAAAAAGGCAAGCATTCGCAAACTACAGGTTGCCTATAACGATTGCCTACGAATTTTGATGGGAAAACCCAGGCGGTGCAGTGCAAGTGAGTTATTCTGTCAAGTGCGTGTAAATACTTTTCATGCTCTGTTGCGGAAATTGATGTATAAATTCATCTGTCGACTGAATGACACACAAAATTCTGTCTTAATGCTGTTGATCAATCCTGGACTCAGTGCTGTGAGATACCAGTCAGCCATGTGGAAACACTGGTATGACTGTCTCTTTTAAATTTGTATGTGTGTTTGTTTGTTTTTAATGGACCTTGAGTCTAATAATAAAGTCTATCTAATATATTTGACTTCTAATGCATCTCTGCATTCAGAGCATGTTCACAAAAGTGAATAAATATCAAATTGCACAAAATAAAGACCAACAAAACAAAACAAGATTCACTGCATTCAGACCACATTAATAAGAAACTGATATCTTTGCATTCAGAGCAAATAATAAGAAACTGAGGAGGACCATTACAACTTCATGTGACGCGTGCCTTTCAATGTAAGTTATTTTTCAAAATAAAAGACATGTCCAACATCAGATGTGCATTAAATATTATTTACTTTTTTGACCAACTGTCCGCGACCCATCCAGAACGGGTCCACGACCCACTTTTGGGTCCTGACCCACCAGTTGAGAACCACTGTTGTAGAGAACTACTTGTTAAAGCTTGTTATGAATGAGCAGAGATCAACGGAGCTCCAGTCATGTGTAGAGGAGCAGAACTGACTGAGACTCTGCAGAGGTTTCTCTTTCTATCAGTCACCGTCTCAGCAAACATTAGAAGTTTACCTTGGAAAAAAAAGCCATGTTTGATTGTTCGGTTAACCACAGCGACCTGTGACGTTTTCCTTTAAATTATCATTAAACTATCGTCATTAAACCTTAAAAACAGGTAGAAATTAAACTTCAACATCAAAACGTTGACATTTGGACTATTTTCCCCTTCACATTCATGAAAACAGATCTTCATCTTCGAAGATGAATGTGTCTGATTCTCTGTCTATAGTCGATTGATGCTGTTATTATTATCAATAAATCAATCAATACGATGATGAAGTGTTGAAGTCATGAAGCTAAAAATGTTCTCACCAGCATCAGGAGCTCGTTGTGGATCCTCCAACTTCCCTGATCCTCGGATCTTTGGCTCAGACAAGAAGAAGTGTGGGTGAACAACTGACTCCACTGTTGTATAATCTAAACACACACACACACAAAGTCATGCGCTATGGAGATCTTATCTAACTAGATACGTAGGCTGAATGAGGATCTTATTCAGTTCTTGACCTGTTTTCACAAGAGCGTCTGTATCTGTTGAGTAACATAAGCAGTGTGTGGCAAGGTGAAGAGGGCCCGGGTGCCCACATGTGTCTACTGTTGGAGTGAAGCAGTTAGATCTGTCTACATCAAACCATCAGCACTGATAGGAACCTTCAGGCAGTTTCTACCAAACCAGGCATGCAAACAATGGTGTCTGGTTATGCTGGTACTGTCAGTGGTAGGCAGCTGTTTGTCCCAGCAGTGAGTTCACTGACCTGAGACCAGACCGAAGCTCCATGTGTCTCCGCCACAGTAAGGGTGAATTCCAATTTCCCCCTTGGCCCTAGCCCTTCGTTTTGCACGTTCACGTGTGTCCCGATTCTGGTTCAGACGAGGGTTGGGGGGGGGGGGGGAGTAACTGTTTAGATGCCAAATATACGGCCAGTTTATCCAGATGACGGCTGTTTAGAAGTTTGCTCCGATGTTTCTCAGAGAGGTGAAGCTTTTTTTTTTTTTTTTCGGAGAAGTGAAGCTCCACCTGTGGAGAAACGACCGGGACATCACAGAGACAGTGTCCGCTCTGCAATGCTGCTTGGTCTGCCAGCCTCTGTCGTCCTCCCGGGATCAAAACGATGGCTAAATAACTTACCCGCAGGTTTTTAGAGGTTTACCACCGGCTGCTTAAATTATTTTTAGGAGATAAATGTTGGTCTCATTGATGAAATCTAACAATTGTGGCAGAAGAGCAGCCCAGCCTCGGGACTCTGTACAGAAATCACCCCATTTAACGTTACATCAATAAATAAATGTTTTACAATGAACACATCAGTCTGCATTAAATTTTATCATTATTATTATTTATTTATTTTATTAAGTTATGTAATATGGTTATGGTTAGACGTCAGAGTCTGACGTAGGTTACCCAAATCTCAGTTTTTCTCAGTTTTCCTCCGTTTACATGCAAACGTGAAAACGGCGTTTTCCAAAATCTCCACCCTGGCCGGAGTTTTCAGGGGCGTTTTCTCCGTTTGCGTGTAAACGGAGGGTGCAAACGATGGTTAATGTCTCTGTTTTTAAAAATACCCGGGTACGTATAAACGGGGCCTGAGATGGAGAAGGAGACAGAGACACGCAACAGAGACACGGACGCAGAGGAGGTCGCGCAGGTCGGTGCAGGGACGAAGTTGGCCACACTGAGCCGCCGCTTCTTCCGGGATCGACATGAGGGAGAGGCGAGCGGCGTGGGTCCGGAACAGACGCCATGGGTAGAGGACCAGCCAGATAACCAGGAGACCACCAGCGGGAGAAGACACACCTATACCTTACCTGAAGTGCAGCAGCCTGTGTCTGTTTGGCGCAACGACTCCAGCCAGGAAAAGCGTGAGTGTTGTTTTTCCCATATTGGGCAGCAGACACAGAGGGGACCAGCTGCAGGGCCAGGCGGAAAAGAGAGTAGAAGTGTGTGTGCTGGTGTGTTCGGAGAGCTGGTGGCTGTGTTTTCTGTATTAACAGGCAGATCGAGTGCCGGACCCGAGGGGAAGAGTGTGGACCATAGACGAAGGAAAGACGGCCAGAGTTGGGGATCTGACACCTGGGCCTGAGAGGAGCCATCCAGGACTGTGTGAACCACAGAGAGAAACTTTGGACTGTTTTCTGTAATAAATCTTGGTGAACTTCTCATTTTAATTGTGGTTTTTAACTCTGCTCAAATCTGATTTTAAAAAGAACTTGTGTGTCTAAAGCCGTTTTCCCACTAAAATTAGCGGGTCGACGTGGGTTTTTTGAACGCGGGTCGACCCGCTAATAATCGGCATTTGGCCCCTATCACATTGACCAAAATGAGCCGAGTCTGACCCCCCGCTGAGGGATCAGACAGAGCATAAACCAGTCGCCCCGCTCTCATCCGCGGTGCAAGAGACACACACAGTCATGCCACAGCCGCCCGCCGCGGAGTGAGGTCCGTCCGCCGAGGCAGACTCTCTGGCTGACCTGGAGCACCAGGACCGCGGAGGACAGAGAGTCTGCTGCGGCCGGATGACGGACGTCCGCGGCACAACACGTCAGTTAAACACACTGTCGCTTCTTTTCTTTTCTTTTTTTCTATCGTTTTTGGTCAGTGTTCTCTGATCTTTTGATCCCAGTCTCGGATGAGAGCAGAGCGGAGCGGAGCTTTGTTTTGGTACGTGATATAAAGGTAAAGGTACTTTATTAGTCACATATACAGCTAGTACAGTGAAATTCTTTCTCTGCATTTAACCCATCCCTGATCAGCAGTGGGCAGCTACGGTGCAGCGCCCAGGGACCAACTCCAGATTATGAGCCCATGCAGACACGGGGAGAACATGCAAACTCCACACAGAAAGGCCCTGGGCGGCCCGGGATTCGAACCCAGGACCTTCTTGCTGTGAGGCAACAGTGCTAACCACTGTGCCACCGTGCCGCCATATGAGATGCTACCGGCGCGATGACGTAGCGTCACGTAACGTTCAGTGTCATCACGTAAATTAGCGGGTTGACGCGGGTCTGGCGTTCCCACTGCAAGCCGGTCGGAGCCGAGCCGATTAAAGGCGATTTTAACCCGCGTCGCTTGCCGACGAGGCGGCGGAGTCATTTGCGCCTTTCCTACTGCCACCAAAAGCCGATTGTTAGCGGGTTTAAACGGGTTTTTTGGCCAGTGGGAAAGGGGTATAATAGTTATAGAGTCCTGGGCTCTTCAACCTAGGTGGCGTTGTCGGCAACATTCACTTTTAAACTATTTTTAATTCATTTGTAGTGAAGGTGACACGGAGCTCCTATCGGGCAGAGGAGAACCACAACATCACACTGGAGTGGACCTTCACCAACAACACTCAGGGGTCAGCAGACTCACTCATCGTCTTTTGTGAACTCTTCACTGATCATCAAAAAGAACCAAAAGTCCTGTATCATCTACATTTGTGCGTTGAGGTCTCAAGAGTCTCAGGATAAACAGTTTTCAGGACGAGTCCAGTGTGACAAGAGATGCCCTCAGAGAAGGACGAGTCAGACTTCATGTGTCCAGACTCAGGACTGAGGACGGTACCATGTGAAGTTATATGGTGGGAATTCAGCCTCATGTCGACTGAACGTCACTGGTGAGTTGAATCAGTTCAGCTAGAGTAATACTAACACCCATGCTAACAGCTCTGTGAGACCGTCCTCTTGGTCTCTACAGCTTTCACATGCTTAAAAAATTAGATGTAGAATCAAATCTTTAGTGGCGAAAGAAGCTCATTGGAAGCTGGATAATGTTTACAGGTTCAGACTCAGAAGCTGCTTTGTAGAGATTTGTTGACAGCAGTGATGGAGCTGAGTTCCTCTGATGAAGCCTCCAGAGATCCTGAACCGTAGAGCTGGGAGGTGAGACAAGGGTGAGGTGAGTGGTCATTTATCAATGACAGACCTCCATGCTGATGGAGCAACAACCAGCTACAGGAACTTGACATTCACACTGAGACAAACTCTGGAGCTGCAGCCACCTGCTTCTCACACAAGGGGGAGACAGAGTTCAATACTCCACTGAACCTGCAGGGACACGCCAACAAACTGTCACCTGGTGCAAAAAAAAAGATAAGATGCAAACACTCTGTGTGTCCACTGCTGTGCACAGGTGCTCAGTGAAAAACAAACAAGCAGAGTGAATGGCTTACTGACAACTGACCGTTGACAGTTGGAACATTCAATGGTCAATTGTCAGTAAGCCGGATATAGGACGTCAGACCATTTTGTGTAGGTAAATGAGTTAACACAAAATGGTCAAATAGCTATGTCATTGTCCTATCTGAGTGTTGGAGTTGAAATTACACATTACACTTCACCATCCCTCACTGGGTTTTTGGCACAAATCACCAAAAAAGCTAAAAATAAATAAATAAAATAATTAGCCTATTAGTATCTAGGATCTTAGGATCATTGATGAGAAAAAAATATATTATTTTTTTTCTTAGGTGTTAGGGTTTCGACCCGAGTCTTAAATCAGCTGTAAAATACACTAAAAACACTTAGTTTCTCATCATTATAACCGAGACAAAATTGACCCTAACACCACAAATGTATTTATTTTGTTTAAATAGAGGTTCTTGACAAAGTCAAAAAGCCTTGATGCTATAAACAAATTTATGTGATACATTTATGCATTTAAAACCTGAAAACAGGTCACTGGTGACACAAGAGGAAGGTTAAAGAGAAAAATGAAATAAATGAGAAAATCAAAAGGAGAAATGAAGAGAAAACAGATATTGATTGAACAGTGTGATCTTCATGAGCTTTCTACACCGTTACAAATGTCACAAAAACTGACAGTAAAGATTAAAAAAAAACCATAAACCCTTAAAATTATCATTAAATCATCGTCATTAAACATTAGAAACAGGCAGAAATTCAACTTCAATATCACAACGTCGACATTTGGACTTTTTTCCTTCATGTTCATGATAACAGATCTTCATCTTCAAAGATAAATGTGTCTGATTCTGTCTAAAGTCAATCAGTGCTGTTATTATTATCAATAAATCAATCAATACGATGATGACGTGTTTCAGTCATGAATCTAAAAATGTTCTCACCAACATCAGGAGCTCGTCCTGGATCCTCCAGCTTCCCTGGTCCTGAGATCTTTGGCTCAGAGAAGAAGTGTGGGTGAATCAATATCTCTATTGATCTTTATTTGACTGAACAGAGAGAATCACATTTAAAGTTTCACATTTGAGTGATGATCAACAGAAACTCGGCTGCTTCTGAACCTTCAGACTTTCTGCACGACGTGCACACACACACACACACACACACACTACTCAAATTGGCAGCACATATCTGCAAAGCCATGCTTTGTTGCATCCTGACTGAGTGATCTTATCCAACTTGCGTAGATAAGGAGAGACTTTGTGAGGATCTGAATCACTTCTTGACTTGTCTTGACTTGAGCCTCGAGCCAGAGGAGTTAGAGGTGCATGAACTGTGTCTGCTGTTGTAGTGAAGCAGGTCAACTCTTACCTCCATCAAACCACTAGTTTCAGCATCTAGCTTGATTCTCTGCCTTCACTGTCCTGGAGAATAAGAAGAGCAGCAGCACTGATAGAAACCTTCAGACAGTCTCTACCTGAACCAACCAGATTCTACTTGAAGTGAAGCAGCATCAACACTGAGTCTCTGAGTTTTTTTTTTTTTTTTTGGCTACTTTTTATCTTTTTATCAATATAAACAACAACAACATGTGGTCCACATCGCTGCGTTATTAGACTATGGTTTAATAATCATTCTGACACAGCAGCACTCCTTCCTGCATGTTCTACCTGGTTCCAAATGTGCGTACACCTGGTCAGAGCTGGCGTGAGATTTGTGCGTACCGTACGCTCACGCTCAGATTGATAAATGCCAATCCTTGCGGTGAATTTGTTGTACACCCATTTTTTTTGTGTACGCAAGTTTGATAAATGAGGGCCACTGAGTCTACACTACATTGGTTATTACTAGGTGTGTACTTTAGAGGTGATGCACTGTTGTGTGACCAAGTTGAACAGCAGCCAACATGATTCTCCTGCTGTATCCAATTCTGGAGCAGCTCTGATAAAACCTTTCACTTCTGTTTGAGACCAGAGAGATAATTTCTCTGTTGTCACAGGGAAACGTTGAGTCTGAACTTGTTCAATGAGATTCCTGCATCGCTTTACTGTTATATGACACACTTCACTCCAGTCATACACACATCTCAATTTGGTTGATTATCTAAACTGCTAACATTTCCCATCATCCTCTTTGCTGCCAGTGACACTGCTGTCCTGTACTGTGACCTACTGCCTGTTGTTACAACCCCACCACCACCTGCAGCATCCCAAAAGGGTGGAGGTTAAGATTTTGAAATCCTGTTCAGGCAGTGATGAGCTCGGAGCCCAGACAATAAACTTTAAATAGAAACTGAAGCTGTAATATATATATTTATAACAAGACTGAGGTGGAATCAATGCATTTCAGAGACACTTTGTTCTGCAGTTTCCAACCTTGTTTTTCTGTCTCATGTCTTTAATGACTGACCACAGACTGATCCTGAGTCAGTTTCTCCCTTTTCTAGTGACAGTCAGGAGTTACAGCTACAAATGTGACCTGTTATTTTGAATTCCATCACTTTTGTGGTAGCCTGAGCCAACTTGGGTCATACAAATAAATCTCTCCTAAGACACAAGTGAGATCACACTTTGTATCCGAAATAAACACGTTTTTTTTTAAATGGCCGCCGACCATACTTGAGAGGCCCATAGCTTTGCTTCTGTTGTAGCTATAATAACTAATTTGGTGACAAACTGTACATTTTCAGAGTCAAGGAATCCAATAGGTTCCAAGACTAAAAAACAATGATGTTTTCCTTACCATGACTATTTGAGCTAAAATATGCTTCTTTTTTTAATTAAGAAAATGCATACTAAAAACACATTTTGCCCACCATACAGTAAACTATAATGCCTTCAGCTGGATGTGCTTATTTGTAACATGATTGCAATATTTCAGGATTGTTTCTCAGTTTGAATGATGAACAAGGATCTAATGTTTTTCAATCTGTAGGGTGGACTGACATAGGAAGCCTCAAGTCCAGTCACAACATTCCATTATGGTTACAGTAATTTGAAGTAAGAAATAAAGATACTGTAACATCATGAGATTGATAAGATGAGCATTAACAAGCATTCAGAAAAGTAAAAATCTACCAAAATAATGAAGCTTACCAGTTTATCAACATTACTCTAAGAGAGGATCTTAGCCAGCTATACTGCGCTGGTGAAATAAGTCAGTCCTAATCATATGCTTTATGTGGGAGCTGCAAACCTAAACTTCCCTATATGTACATAAAAGCTGAACATTGCTTATTAAGGGCGCTCTACACTAAAATTTGTTAGTTTACTTTAGGAGCACAATGTAAAATGTATTCAGTATCAGGTTATATAAGCCTTAAATAATGTAGAGGGTCCAATGTGACCCATGTTTACATTTGAGAACAGTAAAAACTTTTTTCCTTTGACTTTAACTTGACTTCTATATGCCCCAGAATGGGTCATACATGTAAATTCAACTTTTTTTTTAATCAACATACACAAGCAGTTACTAGTTCTACTGTAGGTATAGGCCTATACTTTGACCAACACAATATTTGGTTAATTGGTCTTTCCTGACACCACTGTGATATGAATTACATCTTATTATTTAACTACTTGTAGGCTATATTTGTTGAACTCCGCCTGATTTTTAACAAATCAGTATAAGTATAGTTTTATTAATGTTTTTACATTAATAAAACCCAATATCCTGTCATACAAGCAGCTCCATGTTGTCTCAGAAGCTGTAGATCACATCCAGGAGCTGAAAGCTCACATCTGCCTGAGTTTATATGGACATTCTAAATGGAATGTGTTTTTGGCATGCATTTTTATCTTAGCTCCAATAGTCATGGTAAAGAGAACGTCATTGTTTTTTTTTGTCTTGGAACCTATTTCACTGGATTCTTTGACCCCCAAAAGGTACACTTTGACACCAAATTAGTTATTATAGATACAACAGAAGCAACGATATGGTGCTCTTAAAGCAGAAGTAAGCGATCCGGTCGTTTTGGCTAATGCTGCGTTCCAGGTAGGCTTTTGAGACCGTAAATTACAGCTTCAAGTCACAACTTACGACTTTGTAGCGTTCCAGGCAACCCACTCGTGTTTTTCCGACCTGTTTTACCAGTGAAAGTCACTATAACGGCCACTCGTAACTTCTGACCCGTGAACTCGTACCAGATTGAACTGGTACAACTTCACAGGTCGGAAAAACACGAGTTACGAGTTTCCTTGAACGCACCATAACAGTCCTCGTCCCTACGTCACCACATTCACGGCGTTCCTTGGCTGCACACACAGCCCTGCATGCCGTTCTCTCTCCTCATTGGATAAAAACTGTAGGATATGATAAAAGTTTTCTCCTCGGCTCAGGGCAGAGCAGAGTGACTGACAGACCCGTGTTTCGGTCCAAACACTCTATGTAAGTGATTGCTGTCGGAAGATATAACTATTTAAGACTTATATTAACACAAATATATCACTTACTTCTGCTTTAAGTGTGGTCGGTGGCTAAAAAAAAAAAAATACAAAGTGTGATCTCACTTGTGTCTTAGGATAGATTTATTTGTATGACCCTAAGGTACTTCCATGCCAAAGGGGACCTTTGCATCATGACTTGAAGTCAAAGGCCTATTTCTTGGGCTTAACCTCCCTACTACTTGTGTTCAGGTCACCACTGACCCGTTTTAAGTTTTTAAATGCATAAAAGTACCACATAAATTTGTATATTGTATCAAGGCTTTTTAAGTTTGTCAGGAACCTCTATTTAAACAAAATAAAACAAAACAATTTTTTCACAAAATTCTAAAATACTCTCGTTAAAATTATGACATTTATTGTGTTAGGGTCAATTTTGACCCGGATTTAATAAGAACAATAATGAGAGTTGCAAAACCGACCTTCTCATGGATAAAGAAGCCTGACAACGTAAAGTGATGAGAAACTAATTGGATTAAAAAAAAAGTTTTTTTTGGGGGGGGGGGGGGGGGGCGAGCACCAATGCGTCTATGTCACAAGATGCATGTGATTGGTACCACCTGAAAGGGGTGGGGAGTCGAGAACAAGTACAAGTTTCCTGTGAAAAGCAGCAGTTTTCCCAGCAGTGACTTCACTTCACTTCAACAGACCGGAGCTCCATGTGTCTCCACCACAGTAAGTAGTGATCATTGTTGCATTGATCCTGGTGTAAATGTAGTGTAGACTCAGTGAGACTCAGTGTGTTGATGCTGCTGTTGGTTCAGGTAGAGACTGTCTGAAGGTTTCTATCAGTGCTGCTGCTCCTCTTATTCTCCAGGACAGTGAAGGCAGCACTGGTTGGCTTTAGAATCAAGATGAATGATGAAACTGATGGTTTGATATAGAGTTGACAGCATTATACTGTGTTTATACAGCAGTTTATTGATGGTTTGACTCCAACAGTGGAAACAGTGACAGTGTTTTAAAGCCCAAGTTTAGTCTCCAAACGTCAGCAGGTGGATCATCACTCAACTAAACTAAAAGGGTGAACAATTTATTGTTTTCCTGTTTGTGTTGTTTACATTGATGTTTTCTTCTGTCTAAGACACAAAAGTGAAACCACCTGTTGTGTGGCTCACAATGTTTCTATGTATATTGGAGGAATGAGTTCTCGTTATTCATCCAGAGGAAAGACATCACTCAAGACAGAGCATTACCACCATCTAGTGGTGAAAACAGTGAACTGCACTCACTTGGCCTCTGACACTGAGGCCTTGTTCAGACTGAAATCCGATATTTTTGGCAAGTCTGATCAGGATCCAATCTCATAAGTCCACATGACATGTTACAATGATCTGCTTGTGTCAATATTGCGTATCATATCCACATTGTGTTCTATGGTAACAAGCTATGCCCAAACAAAAAATCAAACAAAGTGGATGACAGTGGTGTTCATGTCCCAAGTCGTTATGTGGAGCTGTGGTGTAAATAAACTGCTAATTGCACGAAAGCGACAGAAATAGAGAGAGACAGTGGAACGGTCCGTTTGGTGCAGGCAGACCAGCGACGCCTTCCGTCTCCGGAATTACGTTGTACATCTTTTGTCGTGCTGCAAGTGATGCAGAAGACGCATTCACATTGAATCGGATCTCTACAAATTTGATCAGAATCACATTTGAAACCACCTCTGTATGGTTGTCTTTACTACAGGCCTTGATGTCCAATTCAGATTTTTTGCCTATATCTGATTTTCCGTGAAATCAGATCGTGTGTTTTTTGGCTGTTCAGACTATAGTGGTTGTGTGAGTGTAGATGTAGTTGTTGATGTGTTGTTGTCTCCTGTGACAGGGAGAAGATGATGTGCTGCTTCCTGCTGCTCCTCACACTGACCTCCTGTGTCTGTGGTGAGTTTACTCCTTCACTTTATTCTCTACAAACTGATACAAGTCCTCAGTTAGTCTGCTCCTCACTTTCCCTCTGTCTCCTCAGAACCAACATTTGTAGTGAAGGTGACACAGAGCTCCTATCAGGCAGAGGAGAACCACAACATCACACTGGAGTGGACCTTCACCAACACTCAGGGTTCAGCAGAGCCCCTCGGTATCTACTGTCGTCTGTTCACTGATCACCAGGCTCCAAAAGTCCTGTATCATCTACATGAGGGTGATGAAAACTTAGATTCTCAGGATGAACAGTTTTCCGAACGAGTCCAGTGTGACAGAGACGTCCTCAGAGAAGGACGAGTCAGACTTCATGTGTCCAGACTCAGGACTGAAGACTCTGGATGGTACCAGTGTGAAGTTCTCACTGGATATGGGAGGGGCTCTGATGAATGTCACCTGAATGTCTCTGGTGAGTTGAATCAGTTCATCTAGAGCCATGCTAACAGCTCTGTGAGACCGGACACGTACTGTAAGTCCAAATCACTGAAGGTTACTAGACACAAAGTCAGATTTATGCATGGAATATTTGCACTGAAAAATGAAAAGTTTCCTCCTCAGATGAATCACCACATGTTTATGTCCTTTACAGCAGCTGCTGATCAACCTGAGACTCAGAGACCAACTGAGAGACCAGGACCAGTGACACCAGAAGCAGAAAGACAAGGACCAGAGAGCTGGGGACGGATCGCCCTCTATGTTGGACTGGGACTGGTGTTTGTAGCAGCAGCAGTAGTAACAGTCCTACTGGTCAAACGCTGCTCCTCAAGTCGTAGATCCAGTGATGAAACTTCAGTTCATTGGTGCACAAACTCTGTTCCTCAGAGAACTGGGATAGAAAGTCTGTCTTTTGACCTTTCACCTCCCTCACTGTCTTCATACAAACAGACCGAAGAGACCAGCACCTGGTCAGACCCAACAGAACCAACTGGACCCTTTCATTGTTAGAACAAGTCAATAGAAGTCATTAAAGCAGAAGTAAGTGATCCGGTCGTTTTGGCTAACTTCCTGTCAGCAGATGGAGTTAGCAGTCCCCGCCCTCGTCCCTACGTCACCACATTCACGCGCATCCCTTGGCTGCACTCGGGTCTCATTCATGAAACGTGAGCAGCACGGATTTGTGTGTAAACCCTGAGCAGCGCAAATTTACGTGCGATTTCCGCATTCATCAATCTTTTAGTAGTGCTGATTTTTTCGTACACCGTAAAAAATAAAGGGCTGTGAAAACTCAAAAATTCTAGGTAACTGGCTGCAATAGATTTTTGCGTTTTGAGTCCAACTAAAACTCTCAAGTTTTGAATAAAACCACATAAAGTTAAGCCAACAAATTATCTTTTGTTGAGATAACTTGTAAATTAACTTAAAGATAACTTCAAATTTTGAGTTTTTTAAACACTTAAAATTTAGTAGTCTCAACTTATTATTTTTGTTTCAGATAAGTTACCTTTCAAATGCATCAAAACTCAAAAATTCAAGTTGTACTTATAAATACTCTCAAGTTGTGGCAACTAAAACAACAAATAATACAAATACAAATAATACTAGTTAAGTAAAACATCTTTATTTAAACATTTAATGCAATATTCCAGCAAATATGATTAAATCTATCTAGTGCAAGTACTGTACACTGCACCCACAAACAAAAAGATGCAGACTGGTGTGGCCAAACTTGTTAAAAGAGTCCAAACCACAACACAGTCAAAAAGCACTACAGCAACACCACAGCAATGCTGTTAACAGTTTGAAGCGAGGCCGGTGCACCATCCACGAACACGGTGAGCACTCCCATTTGGACCCCTTTTGTTTGTCTGTCTTCTGGATCGGTGTCCTGTTGAAAGCAGAAATTCAACCAAATTCAATATAAACACTGTTAAGATAACTAAACACCTATGTCAGCGTGTAATTTTAAATTTGTGTCTCAGCCTGAGTAAACCTGTAGTGTACAGTTACTGTGCTATACAGTTTTTTTTGCCTGTGATTCTAATTGCTATTCATCCCTGTAACAAGCTACAAGTCATTTATCTAACATCACAATAGTCTGAAGCTGTTCAATGGCGGTAAAAATGAAACATCAGGTAACTAGCCTTGTTGGCTAACTCTGCCCCACTTACAGTTTTCTTTTAACTCTGTTGATTAGTGGTGCACTGTCCCTATGAAATAAACTAATAAATGAAATGAAATATCCTAAATAGTTTTTCTCTGTGCTACTCTGGTCAGAGCGGCGTCCCAAGCAACAGTGTGCTACACTAAGCAGCGGTCTGGCAACGGACTGCAGGAATTATTCTTCTGTTGTTGTTGCCTACAATGATCAATAGATTGTGGTATTCTGGTAAAACTCCATATTCAACCTTAAATTAAATGGCTGGTTAAATAAATTACTTGTGTTCCAGGGAGAAAGGAGGCTCTCAGCCATTAAGCTGGGTTACGCTACTGTAGGTGGAAGGCAAAAATATATGGGGCGTTGGTGATTAATACGGTTTTTTGGGAGCTACAATCCAAGGTGTGGATATTTCATCTTTTCTATATTCTAAAGCAATATGGCATAGAGAATTATATGTGCATGATAATTAATGTGCACTCATGGTTGACCAAAAATAAAAACAGACATTCTGTACTCACCAGGCGTTTCAGGAAAAGTGTCTCTGAAATCTGAGGTCTAGACATGCTCTGCTTTGATGCATTGTGATGTCTGGAAATTGGACACAGGAAAGCCATAGGACATTTGGTTAAAAACAGTGCAGCTGAGATTAATTTGTGACTAGTTTAAACTTAGGTCTTATATTGGGGTGGCATCCATCAAATTTGGACGAACCGGGAAGAGGACAGACAGATTTAATTTTTTTCAGGACAATATCGCATTTCGGGGCTTCAATACAAGAGGGACATTAGCACTATGGAGGTATTTGGATGTTTTTTGGTGTGTCTTTTTGTTACGAAGACAGTTGGTATCCATTTGCAACCGTTATATGGACATGCACTGCTATGCCAAGACCCCCTGTAACTCAGAGAAGCGACAGATAACTCTGAAACTTCTCCCAGCCCTTAGTCGACACAAGGAGAGAAATTTCAATTTTGGGTGAACTATCCCTTTAAGGGCTTGCTCAGGTAACCCTGAACCATAATCAAAAATACATGATATTTATAACATGAATTCACCTGTTCATCAAGAACAGCCAAGCGTCTCTCCCTGTCTTGTCCCTTTTCCTGGCACGGCTGCTCTAAATGTCCACAACAGTTCCTTGGTTACACATCAGAACTTGCTGCAAATCTGAAATAAACAAAAAACAGCACACATTAATCCAACCGAACCAGTTCACATGGATTTTCTCTTAAGTAGTCAGTTTCTGAATACCTTTATTGGCAAGGTGCTGAATTACTCGTTGTATAAGGCAAGCAATAGTTCTGTGATATAAAATAGTTAGCAACTTTTTCACACACATTTTCTTACCTGTTCCTTAAGACACAGGGCAGGCCATCTCTCCTGGATTTCTGTGACCATGGGCTGCACCTCAATCTTCTCCTGTCAGTCCACCAAGACAATTAACAACAATTAATGTCATATATATTCATGTTTACATGACACCCAATTGTAAAAATGAGTCTCTAAAGTAACATTAAACTTTAACATCAGAGGCACACATAAGCAGTATACCAGTTATTTGTAGCACTGCTCATTGTGTTTAATAAATGAGCTCCAGTTCCACTGTAGCCGCACTAACGGAGCTAACAGAGCTAACGGAGCTAACAGAGCTAACGGAGCTAACAGAGCTAACGGAGCTAACAGAGCTAACTGGTAAACAATTAACATCTACAACTCTCTTTAGCCGTGAGGGGGACAATAAATATATAATAATGTATAATCTGCACACGTGAACCCTGACTTTTAGTACCATATTGAGCAAAATACTCACCTTGAGAGTAAGAAGTGTAAGAGATGTCGGCAGCACATGGCAGCAGTGTCGTTGTGGTGGAACCCCTGCAGATATGCATTGGAGACCCCAGTTCTTGTTGTCTCAACTTCTAGAACTTGTCCTGACCTCAAATGCACAGTTTTGAGGTTTGCTAACTCAAGTTATTAAGTTAGGCCAACTTTAGCCAAAAAACTTGAAAAAGATAGTTGAAATAAATAATGTTTATTAGTTTACAACACAACTCAATGTTTTTTGTTTAGTCAGCTGAAAAAATATGGTAAGGCCAACAACTTTAAGTTTTCATTTTTAGAGTGTAGCTACTCACAAAATCTACACCTGCTCCGGACTGTGTGTAGCGCTTGTGTAAATGTAGGAATGCAAATAAATACTGCTTGTCACTGTTGAAAATTACAATTTTAATCCATATTACTCTCTCTCATGTTCAAAATACGCCGACGCCTTTGAAACACGTAATTTAAACATGACAAACAATTAGAAATATTTGGAGAGAGAGACGTTTTAGGGATCGGACACACACAAACACGTCAAGGCTCCATCTTATGATGATAATAATCTGATATAAAACCGGAAAAAACTTTTTTGTGTTGCTACAGTATACCCTGCGCAGCAGCGCAGTCAGCACCGGTTTGGATGGAGCTGTGACAGACGGCTGGTGCTTCTGTAACAATATAACCTGCCAATATAACTTCATGTGTTGATACAACCATGCTCCTCCACAGCTGAGGCTGTGAAGAGCCTCCTCCTCCCGTCGCTGCTGTAGCTCTGGAGTTGTGTGTATTTATTTATTTTTTTCATGTTTCATATCGAACTATTCTGGCCTTACTTCTTAAACGGTTCTTTAATCAACCAAGGATACTTAATTCACTAAATCTGTTTCTTCCCTCCAGCCTTTGACCTGTCCCAGTCACACCACCACTAACAGAAGATAATTAAATATTTTTCTGGACTCCACTTCACTCAAAATGACTTCGATCCGCAATCTCTCTCTTTTTTTCTCTCTCTCCCTCTTTCCTCGTTTGCGTCATGGCCGCAGGTGAGCAGGATGCACCTACCTCCTAATATGGTGGTCAGGATCTCCTTATATGGCTATTCATGTATGGAGATCTATGCTAATTGCTGATCACCGGGGGCGTGTTGTTAGGTTACGATGGGTTGGCATTCATGAAGTTACACACGTGTTTACGATCAAATCTGAGTTTCCCGCACCGTTCATGAATCCGGAGTAGAGTTTTAGTAGAGTGAGCTTTTATGTGCAAATCTACACACAGATTTACTCACGTTTCATGAATGAGACCCACAGAGGACCGCCCCTTTATGCCGTTCTCTCTCCTCATTGGATAAAGGTTGTAGGGTACAAGGAAAGTTTTCTCCTCGGCTTACAGCAGAGCAGAGTGACTGACAGACCCGTGTTTCAGACCAAACACTCTATATGTGTGTGATTGCCGTCGGAAGATAGAACTATTTAAGACTTATATGAACACAAATATTCCACTTACTTCTGCTTTAAGTGCTGATATTGAAGGTAACTAGACTTCTTCTGGTTCCTGAAGACATCTCATCTCTCATCCAAAAGGCATTTTTAAGTTCTAACCTCCAAGGTGTCGTCTCCACCTAAAGGGTTAAACACCTGGGACTCTCAACGTGAGAAATAAATACACATATGACAGTTACGTCCATTGGGCATAAACACTCACACATACATCCAACAGAAGAAAAAAAAGGAAAACAAACAGAACACCAAGTCATTGCACCCTTGGAAGCCTCAGCATACACAGCCTGAAGAGGCAATGAGTTGTAGTAAGAGAAATAACAACAATAAAAAGAAAGGTCCCTATGTCTTTTTTGATTGTATATCTGTAATCTGGAGAAGGTCTGTGTAATTTCATTCTGACCTGAGAGTCATTTTTTTTTTCAAACAAATGAAATTCCTGTAGCCATGTTCAACAGGTCCTTCAACTACAGAGATCTGATGTGAAGTAAACTGCCTAAAAGTCTCTTTGAGGGAACCAGCTGCCCTGATGCAAATTTAAAGTATTTTATTTTGTCCGGGAAATATTTCGCATCAATGGTGGCATTTCATTCTCTGACAGCAGTTTAAAACGTGACATTTCTTTAGGACGTAGCCTGTTTTACTTTGGAGGTTACTAATCATTGTTGCAGCATTCAACACGTTGTGTTACAGTGTTGTCACAAGATTTTAGTGTTTGTTTTGAGAGATTTCTTTGTTTCTTTGTCAGAACTGCCTAATGGTAAATATACCTGCTATACATTTTACATTTCACATTTTAAATGTACAATTTCCTGTTTGTTATCAATTCTATAATCGCCAATGTAGGATATTTTATTCTGAACTTGTATGAATGTAATCCCATGTTTACATTCATACAAGTTCAGAATAAAATATCCTACATTGGCGAATGAAGACAAACATTGTATATCAATGCAATGCTAACATGTGTGTTTGTGTGTTAGTGTGTGTCTGCACACCACTAGGGCCACCCCGGTCAGAAAGTCTGGACACACCCCTGCTACTTTAAACTTATTTGCACAGTTTTTACGCTAGTTTTTGTTACTGTTAATGTTTCTCATACGTGGACATTAGAGTTTAACCTATTTGTCCATAATTTCTTTTACTCTTTGGCAAATCCACCAAATTCATCCTTTTTTTTAGCCAGAGCTACAATAAGTCAATGTATGTTGTGATTGCAGCAATAAGTATAGCGATTTGTCCAAAGCAAATGTTACTGCGTGAACAATACATTGATTGATTGTGATTGTAAATAAACATGTATTTATACATGATGTCAGTTGTGTGTAAAAGAAACTCAACGATGTAAACAACAATAATAACAACCTCCATCAATTCTGAAGCTTTCACATGGTTCAATATAATTTGATAAATGAATGACTACAACCAGAAGTGAATTTAGACAGATGCCTTTATTGTCCCACAGGGAGATTTGCCCTGACAGTCTGTTAAGCAATAAAAACATAGTGGAAAACTTCCATCAGTAAAGTTTCCATCTCTTGAATCAGTGTGGGAACCAGGGAGTCTGGAGGCTCAGAGAAGCTCACAGTGATATTACATATAGGCTCAGATGTATCAAATCTTAAGGTTTCCTCTTCTCCAATCCTCAGATAAAGAAGCTCTGTCCCTGGATGGGCTTAAACCACCAACCTTTCGGTTAACAGCTGATCGCGCTAAACAATTGCGCCACAGAGACATATCCATGTGTCTTGATGTCACCTGCAGTCACGTGTTTGTGTCAGCAGATGACGCCACTGCTGCTCCCACTGGAGTCACCTCACAGCTCCACTGAGCAGCTTCTCCCTGTCCACTCAGCTCCTTATCTGACTTTTTATTGCTGTGATGATGAATTAAATATCTCTTGAGGCTGCGTATGCTGAGGCCTCGGAGAGTCCAATGACTTGGTGTTCTGTTTGTGTGTGTGTGCGTGTACGTCTCTAACAATCGCAGATATATTTATTGTCTGCAAGGCATCTACTACCATGCAGTTGAGTCCTTGACAAATGTCCTCTATGGGACAATAAAGGTTAGTCTATTCTACTTTTCTATTTTGTTGTTATTAACATTTCCATTGTTGTCAAGAGACTGGTGACAACTTTTGTAAACAAAGGTTTATTTCGAATATTTAAAAAACAAAAAACAATGACACATCCACATTAACGTGAACATAATATTGAAAACCTCAAGCAAATGTTAAAGAGAGAGTCTCAGTTTGATGAGTCAAGAGTTGAGCTGATGTTCTCTGACTTGTGTCTGAAGGTTCTCAGTCATCAGGTCATTAAGAGCTGAAGTTGAAGGCAACTGGACTTCTTTTGGTTCTTGAAGACATTTCTAAATGTGGCAAGGTGAAGAGGGCTCGGGCGGGGATTGAACCCACACCTCCCGGGCAAGAGTGATGCACGCTTGCCAGTCACCCAAAGGGACATCCCTTTGGCCAAGTAGCCAGGGCACACGATCAATTGGAGGCATAGTGACAGGAACCTCAACTGTCACATCTCTCTCCCTCTTTTCACAAGCACGTCCTTGTGCTTCCACGCAGGCTGCCACACATTAGGAATCCATGGACCCACCACTAGTACTACATGGATCCTGCCAACAACGCCAGAATGTGGCAAGGTGAAGAGGGCCCGGGCGGGGATTGAACCCACACCTCCTAGGCAAGAGTCATGCGCGCTTGCCAGTCACCCAAAGGGACATCCCTTTGGCCAAGTAGCCAGGGCACACGATCAATTGGAGGCATAGTGACAGGAACCTCAACTGTCACATAAAAAAGAAACAGTGAGAGTCCCAGGTGTTTCACCCTTTAGGGGGAGACGACACTTTGGAGGTTAGAAATGAAGAGGGGAAAGGTCTTCAGGAACCACAAGAAGTCCAGTTGCCTTCAATATCAGCACTTAGTGAGTTCTGTTGACTTGTTCTGAAAGTGAGAGGGTCCAGCTGGTTCTGTTGGGTCAGACCAGGTGCTGGTCTCCTCAGTCTGTTTGTATGAAGACAGCGAGGGAGGTGAAAGGTCAAGTGTCAGACTTTCTTTCTCAGTTCTCTGAGGAACAGAGTCTCTACTCCAGTGAACTGAGGTTTCATCACTGGATCTACAACTAGAGGAACAGCGATGCAGTAGAAATGTTGTTACTGCTGCTAATAACAGTCCCAGTCCAACACAGAGGCCGGTCCTTCCCCGATTCTCTAGTCCTGGTCCCTCTGGTCCAGGTGTTTCAGGTCCTGGTCTCTCAGTTGGTCTCTGAGTCTCTGGTTGATCAGGAGCTGCTGTGAAGGACATCAACATGTGATGATTCATCTGAGGAGGAAACTTTTCACTTATCAGAACAAATATTACACTTATAAATGTAACTTTATGTCTATTTTTAAACACTAATAAACACTAGTCACATTTAGAGATATGGACTTCAAGGTTAAAATGTGTTGTAGAAAGTCCTGAAGGACCTGGTGGTCTTTCAGAGTGACAGAGGTCTGTGAGTCTCTAAGAGTGGACTCTGAATTGTATTTGTAGTTGTAGAATTGTGTTTTTCTACTTGAATGATTTTTTTCTTTACTTGAAGAAATATGTTTTTTGTTTCTGAAGCATGGTGTATTTATTCGATAGTTTGTTTGTGAATCGTTGGGCGTGAGTAAAACATGCTTTGTGGGGTTTTGGCAGTAATTTCACTCCATAACTCTGGGACTGGACTTATGTGTTTACACCAAACAGTTAAAAACTCTTTACTGGACTTAACTCACCAGAGACGTTTAGGTGTCAGGTGTCAGAGCCTTCACCATATCCAGTAAGAACTTCACACTGGTACCGTCCTGAGTCCTCAGTCCTGAGTATGAAGACATGAAGTCTGACTCGTCCTTCTCTGAGGACGTCTCTGTCACACTGGACTCGTCCTGAAAACTGTTTATTCTGAGATTCTGAGACCTCATCACCTTCATGTAGATGATACAGGACTAAAGGTTTATCATCAGTGAAGAGTCGACAGTAGACAATGTACGGCTCTGCTGACCCCTGAGTGGTGGTGAAGGTCCACTCCAGTGTGATGTTGTGGTTCTCCTCTGCCTGATAGGAGCTCTGTGTCACCTTCACTACAAATGTTGGTTCTGAGGAGACAGAGGGAAAGTGAGGAGCAGACTAACTGAGGACTTGTATCAGTTTGTAGAGAATAAAGTGAAGGAGTAAACTCACCACAGACACAGGAGGTCAGTGTGAGGAGCAGCAGGAAGCAGCACATCATCTTCTCCCTGTCACAGGAGACAACAACACATCAACAACTACATCTACACTCACTTCATCCAGTCAGGACCAGGCTGCTTCATCTTCATCTTCATCTTCCTGCTGCTACAACCTGACAATCAGAGGACAGGACTCCAGACCTCCATGCTGATGGAGCAACACAAGGGGGTGTCAGAGTTCAAATTTGAAATCAAATCAAATTTTACCTTTTTATGTATATTTATATATTTTTATCAGTCTACATATACATCAACATTTCTTCCACACTCACCAGGGTTATACAGTATATATATTAAAATATAATACATACACATACATACACACATACACACACATAAAGTAAAATACAGGAAGTAAAGAAAACTGGGGAACAAATATATTAAGTGAATATACAAACAAGCACATAGAAGGCAAAAACATTGCCTGTCGACTGTTGAGGATGATCTGGTTGCTGTAGACAATTATTTGCCAGAGTTCAAACACTGTGTCCAGTGTTTGAACTGTGCACCTGCATGACAACCATGTTACTCAGATGAAATTAATCAACAAACTGCTGTTCAAACACAGAACAACTGCTCAGGTCAAACAGATTGATTTCTGTTTTGAAATCTAAAAGCTTGCATGCTTTTGTTGTGATGTCTGACACTGTCTGTGCATTAACCCTCCTGTTGACCTAACATTGGGACATACAACCCCTGATCTTTAGGGTCAAACTGTCTTCCCTCTAGGTCAGAATTACCCAGCTATGGCACAGGCCCGTGTGTGTGTGTGTGTGTGTGTGTGTGTGTGTGAGAGAGAGAGAGAGAGAGAGAGAGAGAGAGAGAGAGAGAGAGAGAGAGAGAGAGAGAGAGAGAGAGAGAGAGAGAGAGAGAGAGAGAGAGAGAGAGAGAGAGAGAGATACGGTCACACACACACGCTGTCCCCTGCAGTAGAGAGAGGTAGAGAGAGAGAGGTGCAACATTGTTACCCACCAAGGGCAAAGGAAGATATTATTATTATTATTATTATTATTATCATTATTATCATTATTATCATCATCATCATCATCATCATCATCATCATCATCATCATCATCATCATCATCATCATCAGTCTCTCCTATTCTCTCTGGGTCTCCTTTACCCAGCCAGGGCACAGGACTTTGTGTATGAATGGAAAAGTCAGGAAACACACGCGTGTCCTCTCGGGTCAGAGTGTCCCATTTCTCCTGTCCGGGTCAAATGTGGGGACTGTGTGTGTGTGTGTGTTGTGTCTGTGTGTGTAAGATAGAGGACACCTGCACGTCTCTAGGGTCAGAGTGACCACCGTGTCCTCCCCCCGGGTCATAGGTTCCACTTACTGCAGGGGACAGCGTGTGTGTGTGACCGTATCTCTCTCTCTCTCTCTCTCTCTCTCTCTCTCTCTCTCTCTCTCTCTCTCTCTCTCTCTCTCTCTCTCTCTCTCTCTCTCTGTCTGTGTGTCTTTCTCTCTCTGTGTGAGACAGAAGACACCTGCACGTCTCTAGGGTCAGAGTGTCCACCGTGTCCTCCCCTCGGGTCATAGGTTCCACTTACTGCAGGGGACAGCGTGTCTGTGTCTGTAAGATAGAGGACACCTGCACGTCTCTAGGGTCAGAGTGTCCACCGTGTCCTCCCCCCGGGTCATAGGTTCCACTTACTGCAGGGGACAGCGTGTCTGTGTGTGTGACCGTATCTCTCTCTCTCTCTCTCTCTCTCTCTCTCTCTCTCTCTCTCTCTCTGTGTGTGTAAGACAGAAGACACATGCACGTCTCTAGGGTCAGAGTGTCCACTTTCTCCCGGCTGGGTCATACGTTCCACTTACTACTGGAGAGGACTGTGTGTGTGTGTGTGTGTGTGTGTGTGTGTGTGTGTGTGTGTTGTCTGTGTCTGGTGGTTTTCCCATCGAGGACAGAGAGCGGTGAAAGATAGAGATGACACAAAAAACACAAATACTTTGGTTTCTCTTTTCAAATCAATGTTTTTATTTTATTTTTTATTTCATTCTTGGTTTATTCCTACATGGTAACACATCACTTATCATCACTATTGCCATCAGAATCATCAGCTGTAGCCCTGAGGGTCAGTCAGTTAGTCAGTCAGTCAGTCAGTCAGTCAGTCAGTCAGTCAGTCAGTCAGTCAGGCAGGCAGGCAGGCAGGCAGGCAGGCAGGCAGGCAGGCAGGCAGGCAGGCAGGCAGGCAGGCACTCAGCCAGGCAGTCAGGCAGTCAGTCAGTCCGCTTCAGCGCATAGGTCAGCCTGGGCAGCGCACGCCGGGCAGAAGGGAAGCGAGCAGCTTTTGCACACGTATTTCCTACAGCCACAGCACTTTGTGTGGGTTTTGCTGTCTTTTTTCGTAGGGCAAACTTGACACCTCTTCCTCTTACTCGCCGCGGTCGCGGCGGTTTGAGTACGCGCCGCCGCCGCCGCCGCCGCCGCCCCCGCCGCCGCCGCCGCCTCCTGCCGCCGCTCCTGCCGCCGCTCCTCGTCCTCCTCCTCCTCCTCCTCCCTCCCTTCCTCCTCCTCCCTCCCTTCCTCCTCCTCCTCCTCCTCCTCCTCCTCCCGGTGCCCCTCTCGTTCCCCCTGACCAGCAGCCGCGCGGGCTGCGCGCAGATCGCGAGCTTGGACCGCTGCGGCGCGAACCTCTCTGACGAGAGCGGCCGAGGCTTGTGTGCGCGGCACGCGCGTCCTCCTTTCGATCGACGGGGTGACGAGCGCCTTTCCCAGCCGCTCGAGGAACACTCTCCTCTTGTTGAGCTTCCCGGTCAGCCACTCGGGGTGGGTCTCTCGCCAGATCACGAAGGCGTTGTAGGCGGAGACGTCGATCATGTTGTAGAAGACGACCAGGGGCCAGCGGGCCGTCATCCTCCTGCAGCTGTAGGTGCCCACCACCTTGTCCAGGTTATCCACGCCTCCCTTGTTGCTGTTGTAGTCCAGCACGATGGTCGGCTTCCTGTCGCGGCGGGTTTCGCAGACCTCGTCCGCGGTGTGTTTGGTGCTCATGAGAACGACGTTCTTGTTTCTCTTGGACACGTAGGACACCAGCGCGGTGGTGGGCGTGAAGGCGAACCGGGACGAAAACACGCCGCGCGGCGGCCTCGAGGGCAGGACCAGCGCGGGCGGCAGCTCGGGTTTGTTCCTTCGCACCGTGCCGACCATGGTCAGGTTCCTGCTCAGCAGCCGCTGTCCCAGTTCGTAAGAGGTGAAGAAATTGTCGCAGGTCACGTTGCGATCCCTCAGTCCCTCGGTGAGTTGGAGCACCACCCGCATCCCCTGGTTCTTTTCTGGGCCCGGGCCCGTGACCCTGCCCCTGCCCCTGCCCCTGCCCCTGCCCCTGCCCCTGCCCCTGCCCCTGCCCCTGCCCCTGCCTGGGCCTGCGCCTCTTCCTCTTCCTCTTTCTTCTTGTTCTTCTACTACTCCTCCTCCTCCTCCTCCTCCCCCCATTCCTCCTCCTCCTCCTCCTCCTCCTCCTCCTCCCCCCATTCCTCCTCCCCCCATTCCTCCTCCTCCTCCTCCTCCTCCTCCTCCTCGTTCCTCTCCCCCTGCTGCTCCTACCCCTACCCCTACCCCTACCCCTACCCCTACCCCTCCCTCTCCCTCTCCCTCTCCTCTCCCAGGTTTCCCGGTGTAGACCTGCATCTTCCAAGCGTAGCTGCTTTTGGCGTCGCACGCCACCCAGGACTTGATGCCGTATTTGGCCGGCTTGTTGGGCATGTACTGGCGGAAGGGACAGCGGCCCCTGAACGAGACCAGCTGCTCGTCGACCGTGATCTCGGGCCCGGGCACGTACAGGAGCGGCAGTCGCTCGGCCCACGCGTCCCACACCTCCCTCACGGCCGCCAGTTTGTCCGTGGCCTTTCGCGCGGCCCTGGTCTCGCGGTCGTCGAACCGCACCAGTCTGGCGTAGCGGTGAAAGGTTTTGAGCGACATGGTGGCGCGGAACAGGGCCCTGCCGCTCTCCGCGTCCCACAGGCTGGCCGTGGCCTCGCCTCGGGACCTGTACACCCCGGCCAAGATCAGCAGGCCCACGAAAGCTCGCAGGTCCACCGGGTCCATGGGTTTCCAGCGCTCTCGTCCGTACCTGCGGACGCCCTCCCGGTTCGTGGTGTCCAAGATGATGTTCTCTATGTCGGGCGTCAGGAACAGGGCGAACGCGGAGGCCGGGTTGCGGGCGTGCGCGCGCGCGTATTCGGTTGGACCCGAGGGTCCGGTCTCGGTGTTACTCTCCGTCGCCGCCGCCGCAGCCGCAGCCACAGCCACAGCAGCGCCCGCCTGTCGTTCTCTGTCTCTGTACGGTACGCACGACCATTGAATTTGACCGTGTTTTGACACAAAATTCTCTCGTTCCACTAGACCGCCTTGTCGGTCTCCTTGTCTTGGTCTTGGTCTCGGTCCTGGTCCTGGTCCTGGTCCTGGTCCTCCTCCTCCTCCTCCTCCTCCTCCTCCTCCTCCTCCTCCTGCTCCTGCTCCTTCACCCGCTTCTTCTCTTCCACCCACTTGTTGTCTTCCATCCGCTTCTTCTCCTCCGTCTCCTGCCACTTGTCCATCGTCTGTCCCCCCTATTTCCATTTCTCCATCTCTCCCGTCTTCTCCCGGGCCTTGTCCCGGTGACAATCCGTCTTCTTCCTCTTCTTCTTCTTCTTCTTCTTCTTCTTCTTCTTCTTCTTCTTCTCTGACCTCCTCTTCCGGTCCCACCGGGTCCTGCTCTCCTTCCGATAATGTTGACACGTCGCTCTCTGGGTTACATTCCACCTGATCCTCCTCCTCGGACACGTCCTCCGGTTGCTCGGCATCGTATTCATCCTCGGGTAATGCAAACAGTTCTTTCAAATACCGGAAAGCGGTGCGACCCTCGTCCATAGCTGCCGCTGCCGCTGCCGCTGCCGCTGCCGCTGCTGCTGCTGCAACACATCACCTCTCCAAAGATCAAACACATGAATAGGTGAATAGGAGGATAGGAGGGAAAATAATTATTTTTGTTTTGTTTTGTTTTGTTTTGTTTCTTTGCTCGGTTGTACAGCACTGAACGCTGCCAGAATGTAGCTTGGTACGGCGCAACAGTTGAGTCGATGGACACATGTCGAGTCGAGCCTCTGTTTAGATAGAAACCTGAAGATGATGATAATGATGATGATGATGATAAAACCATAACAATGAAAAACACTTTGTGACTTATATTTTTTTTCTTCTTCTTCTTCTTCTCCTTTGTTTCAGTATGAACCCTGCCGGCACCTGCTGCATCCCCGTGTTGTGCTCCCCAGCCCCTCCGGTACGCTATCTCTCTCTCTCTCTCTCTCTCTCTCTCTCTCTCTCTCTCTCTCTCTCTCTCTCTCTCTGTCTCTGTCATACACACGTGCTCGGATCCACCTCCTCTCACCGGTCCAGCAGTTTGCTCCCAGCGTTCCCAGCCTGCAGGGCTACAAGCCTCTGGAATTCCCCGAGGTCAGAGAGGGTGTGTGTGTGTGTGTGTGAGGCTAAATGCAGGCTAATTGTGTACATGTTGGGACCGTATGGTTTCTGTAGGCCAAGGGGAATGTGTCGGAAGAGAAATAAAGACCTTTACCTAAAATGTGTTGTGTCTATTTGTTTTTCTTGGTGCATCCTTTTTTTTTGTTCACACTCTGTCATCAACTGTTTATACGCCTGTCGGCAAGCCACTAACAAGGAGTGCAACACCTTAGACCGGATCACCACCTCCACAGCCACATGAGTGACGGCAGACAGACTCAGAGCCAGAGGCAGAGGCAGAGGCAGAGGCAGAGGCAGAGGCAGAGGCAGAGACAACCGCTGCCGAGACACACAGAGACACAGACACGCAGACCCACAGAAGCGCAGGGACGTGGAGCGAGAGAAAGGGAAGGGGAGGGTGCGAGGGAAGGGAATGTGTGAGATACACACACAGCAGGCCGCTCCCGCTGCCTGCCTCTAACCACTGGGACTCACAGAGACACAGACAGACAGACTCACAGAAGCGCAGGGACGTGCAGTGAGAGCTGCTGCTGCCGCCGCCGCCGCCGCCGCCGCCGCCGCCGCTGCTGCTGCCAACTGCTGAGACACACAGAGACACAGACTGACAGACACACACACACAGGGACACAGAAGCGCAGGGACATGGAGTGAGAGAAAGAGAAGGGAAGGGGGAGGGGGATACACACACAGCACGCCGCTGCTGCTGCTGTTGACTCTCTCAGAGGCAGAGGAAGAGACAGAGACAGAGGCAGAGACAGCTGCCTCTAACCGCTGAGACACACAGACACGCAGACTGACAGACACACACAGGGACACAGAAGCGCAGGGACATGGAGTGAGAGAAAGAGAAGGGAAGGGGGAGGGGGATACACACACAGCACGCCGCTGCTGCTGCTGTTGACTCTCTCAGAGGCAGAGGAAGAGACAGAGGCCGAGGCAGAGACAGCTGCCTCTAAACGCTGAGACACACAGACACGCAGACTCACAGACACACACAGGGACACGGAAGCGCAGGGACATGGAGTGAGAGAAAGAGAAGGGAAGGGGGAGGGGGATACACACACAGCACGCCGCTGCTGCTGCTGTTGACTCTCTCAGAGGCAGAGACAGAGGCAGAGGCAGAGACAGAGGCAGAGACAGCTGCCTCTAAACGCTGAGACACACAGAAGCGCAGGGACGTGCAGTGAGAGAAAGAGAAGGGGAGGGGGCGAGGGAATGGAATGTGTGAGATACACACACATCAGCCGCTGCTGCTGCTGCCGCCGCCTCTAACCGCTGAGACACACAGAGACACAGACACGCAGACTCACAGAAGCGCAGGGACATGGAGTGAGAGAAAGAGAAGGGGAGGGGGAGGGGGATACACACACATCAGGCCGCTGCTGCTGCTGCTGCTCTCTCTCTCTCTCTCTCTCTCTCTCTCTCTCTCTCTCTCTCTCTCTCTCTCTCTCTCTCTCTCTCTCTCTCTCTCTCTCTGTCATACACACGTGCTCGGATCCGCCTCCGGAATTCCCCGAAGTCAGAGAGGGTGTGTGTGTGTGTGTGTGTGTGTGTGTGTGTGTGTGTGAGGCTAAATGCAGGCTAATTGTGTACATGTTGGGACCGTATGGTTTCTGTAGGCCAAGGGGAATGTGTCTGAAGAGAAATAAAGACCTTTTCCTAAAATGTGTTGTGTCTATTTGTTTTTCTCGGTGGATCCTTTTTTTTTGTTCACACTCTGTCATCAACTGTTTATACACCTGTCGGCAAGCCACTAACAAGGAGTGAAACACCTTAGACCGGATCACCACCTCCACAGCCACATGAGTGACGGCAGACAGACTCAGAGCCAGAGGCAGAGGCAGAGGCAGAGGCAGAGGCAGAGGCAGAGACAGAGGCAGAGACAGAGGCAGAGGCAGAGGCAGAGACAACCGCTGCTGAGACACACAGAGACACAGACACGCAGACCCACAGAAGCGCAGGGACGTGCAGTGAGAGCTGCTGCTGCCGCCGCCGCCGCCGCCGCCGCCGCCGCCGCCGCCGCCGCCGCTGCGACACACAGAGACACAGACTGACAGACACACACAGGGACACAGAAGCGCAGGGACATGGAGTGAGAGAAAGAGAAGGGAAGGGGGATACACACACAGCAGGCCGCTGCTGCTGCTGCTGCTGCTGCTGCTGCTAACTCTCTCAGAGGCAGAGGCAGAGGCAGAGGCAGAGAAGGAGACGGAGACAGAGACGGAGGCGGAGGCAGAGACAGAGACAGAGGCCGAGGCAGAGGCAGCTGCCTCTAACCGCTGAGACACACAGACACGCAGACTCACAGACACACACAGGGACACAGAAGCGCAGGGACATGGAGTGAGAGAAAGAGAAGGGAAGGGGGAGGGGGATACACACACAGCACGCCGCTGCTGCTGCTGCTGACTCTCTCAGAGGCAGAGACAGAGACAGAGACAGCTGCCTCTAACCGCTGAGACACACAGACACGCAGACTGACAGACACACACAGGGACACAGAAGCGCGGGACATGGAGTGAGAGAAAGAGAAGGGGAGGGGGCGAGGGAATGGAATGTGTGAGATACACACACATCAGCCGCTGCTGCCGCCGCCTCTAACTGCTGAGACACACAGAGACACAGACACGCAGACTCACAGAAGCGCAGGGACATGGAGTGAGAGAAAGAGAAAGAGAAGGGGAGGGGGGTGGGGGATACAGGCTGCTGCTGCTGCTGCTAACTCTCTCTCTCTCTCTCTCTCTCTCTCCCTCTCCCTCTCACACACACACGTGCTCGGATCCACCTCCTCTCACCGGTCCAGCAGTTTGCTCCCAGCGTTCCCAGCCTGCAGGACTACAAACCTCCGGAATTCCCCGAGGTCAGAGAGGGTGTGTGTGTGTGTGTGTGCTAAATGCGGGCTAATTGTGTATATGTTGGGAGCGTATGGTTTCTGTAGGCCAAGGGGAATGTGTCGGAAGAGAAATAAAGACCTTTTCCTAAAATGTGTTGTGTCTATTTGTTTTTCTTGGTGCATCCTTTTTTTTTGTTCACACTCACACACAGAGGCAGAGGCAGAGGCAGAGACAGAGGCAGAGGCAGAGACAACCGCTGCTGAGACACACAGAGACACAGACACGCAGACCCACAGAAGCGCAGGGACATGGAGTGAGAGCTGCTGCTGCTGCTCCTGCCGCCGCCGCTGCTGTTGCTGCTAACTGCTGAGACACACAGAGACACAGACTGACAGACACACACAGGGACACAGAAGCGCAGGGACATGGAGTGAGAGAAAGAGAAGGGAAGGGGGAGGGGGGTACACACACAGCAGGCCGCTGCTGCTGCTGCTGCTAACTCTCTCAGAGGCAGAGACAGAGGCAGAGAAGGAGACGGAGGCAGAGGCAGAGGCAGAGGCAGAGGCAGAGGCAGAGACAGCTGCCTCTAACCGCTGAGACACACAGACACGCAGACTCACAGAAGCGCAGGGACGTGCAGTGAGAGAAAGAGAAGGGGAAGGGGGGCGAGGGAAGGGAATGTGTGAGATACACACACATCAGCCGCTGCTGCTGCTGCCGCCGCCTCTAACCGCTGAGACACACAGAGACACAGACACGCAGACTCACAGAAGCGCAGGGACATGGAGTGAGAGAAAGAGAAGGGGAGGGGGAGGGGGATACACACACATCAGGCCGCTGCTGCTGCTGCTGCTGCTAACTCTCTCAATTCAATTTCAATTTCACAAGCTTTATTGGCATGACTGTCATTACAATATTGCCAAAGCATTACAAAAATGGTAAAATAAACATACAATATAAATAAATAAACAGATAATATAATAATACAGATGATACTAATAAACAAACAGTGTAGATATCATTTAGCAGGTAAAACTCAACAGTAGCAGCAGCAGCTGCTCATATAGAGGAGCTCATGTTGAGCAGCTCTTCTCTCTTTTTGTGACAGGCACAAACATATTTTGCTGCTTCTAGAGCAGTGGCTCTTTGTTCTCCTAACAAATGACAGAATTTGTCCTGGTCTGAGAGTTGGGTGAAGTTGGGTGTTGTTAGTGTGATGTTAGTGTATGTCTGTGTCCTGATGTGTGTGTATGCGTCACAGTGCAGCAGGAAGTGCTGCTCTGTCTCTACCTGTCTATGTGGACAGAGCTGACAGAGGCGCTGGTCTCTGGGCAGCCAGGTCTGTCTGTGGCGGCCGCTCTCTAAAGCCAGGCTGTGGCCGCTGAGTCTGTACATAGTCAAGGTTTTCCTCAGTCTGGGGTCAGTTACTGAACTCAAGTAATCTGCCATGGAGTATTCTTTGTTTAGGGCCAAATAGCATTGCAGTTTGCTTTGGGATTTGGTTGTACATGTCCAATAGTTGATGTAATTGTCTTTTTGTTTTTCTATAATTTGGTGGGGCCGGATTGTGTGAGGGTGGTCTTGGTGCTCGGTGCTGGTGGAGCTGAGCCTGTGGACCAGCTGGCTGAGGGGACTCCTGTCTTTGCTCTCCTCTTGGCACTGCAGGGCTTTATAGTGGTAGGAGTTGGGGTCGCTGGCTTTGAGGTGTTGATAGAATTTGATTGCTCTTTTTTGGATCCGAATTAAAAGGGGAAATTGGCCTAATTCAGCTCTGCATCCGTTATTGGGGGTGTTCCTATGGACTTTGAGGATGTTTTTGCAAATCTCGGTATGCAGGCTTTCGATCGGGTGTTTGTCCCATTTTTCAAAGTCTTGGGTTACAAGAGGACCCCACACCTCACTACCATATAGTATAATAGGTTCAATTACCGATTTAAATATTTTCATCCAGACTCTAACGGGGATATCAATGCAGGAGGATTTTTTAATGGACCAGAAAGCTCTTCTGCCCTTGTCTCGCAGATCGTTAATGGCCAGATTGAAATTTCCTGTGGCTGTAATGTTTAATCCCAGGTATGTGTAGTTGTGTGTGTGTTGTATGTCTGTAGAGTCCAGGAGGAACCTGTGTTGGTCTTTCTGACACTTGGGTCGTTTTTGGAAGACCATGACTCTGGTTTTGTCCAGGTTAATGGTCAGGGCCCAGGTCTGACAGAACTTTTGCAGATGATCTAATTGCTTTTGTAAAGCCTCCTTAGATGGAGCGAGCAGGATTAGATCATCTGCAAAGAGTAGACACTTGACTTCAGTGTCAGAGAGGGTGAGACCAGGGATGTCTGACTCTACCAGGGATTTGGCCAAATCATCAATATAAATATTGAACAGGGTGGGGCTGAGACTGCAGCCCTGCTTCACCCCTCTACTTTGGGGGAAGAAGTCGGTTTCCATGATTCCAATTTTTACAGCGCATTGATTATTTATGTACATTGTCTTGATTATATCATAGGTTTTTCCCCCAATACCTTTTTCTAGTAGTTTCAGAAACAGACCATGATGCCAAATTGAGTCGAATGCTTTCTTGAAATCTACAAAACAAGAGAAGATTTTGTTTTTGTTGTGGTGGACGTGTTTCTGGATGAGGGTGTGGAGGGTGTAGATGTGGTCAGTGGTTCTGTGTTGTGGAGTGAATCCAATCTGACTCTTGCTCAGGACATTATGTTCACTGAGGAAGTTTTGCAGACGGCTGTTTAAGATGCTGCAGAACAACTTCCCCAGGTTGCTGCTGACACATATGCCTCTGTAGTTGTTGGGCTCATACTTGTCTCCACTTTTATGGATTGGAGTGATAGTTGGTCTCTCTCTCTCTCTCTCTCTCTCTCTCTCTCTCTCTCTCTCTGTCTCTCTCTGTCTCTGTCATACACACGTGCTCGGATCCACCTCCTCTCACCGGTCCAGCAGTTTGCTCCCAGCGTTCCCAGCCTGCAGGACTACAAGCCTCTGGAATTCCCCGAGGTCAGAGGGTGTGTGTGTGTGTGTGTGTGTGTGTGTGTACAGTAGACATGGGTGTTTTCCATATCGATCTAGGCTAAATGCGGGCTAATTGTGTATATGTTGGGAGCGTATGGTTTCTGTAGGCCAAGGGACCTTTTCCTAAAATGTGTTGTGTCTATTTGTTTTTCTTGGTGCATTCTTTTTTTTTGTTCACACTCTGTCATCAACTGTTTATACACCTGTCAGCACCTTAGACCGGATCACCACCTCCACAGCCACATGAGTGACGGCAGACAGACTCTGAGCCAGAGGCAGAGGCAGAGACAGAGGCAGAGGCAGAGGCAGAGGCAGAGGCAGAGGCAGAGGCAGAGGCAGAGGCAGAGACAGAGGCAGAGACAACCGCTGCTGAGACACACAGAGACACAGACACGCAGACTCACAGAAGCGCAGGGACATGGAGTGAGAGAAAGAGAAGGGGAGGGGGAGGGGGATACACACACATCAGGCCGCTGCTGCTGCTGCTAACTCTCTCTCTCTCTCTCTCTCTCTCTCTCTCTCTCTCTCTCTCTCTCTCTCTCTCTCTCTCTCTCTCTCTGTCTCTGTCATACACACGTGCTCGGATCCACCTCCTCTCACCGGTCCAGCAGTTTGCTCCCAGCGTTCCCAGCCTGCAGGACTACAAGCCTCTGGAATTCCCCGAGGTCAGAGGGTGTGTGTGTGTGTGTGTGTGTGTGTACAGTAGACATGGGTGTTTTCCATATCGATCTAGGCTAAATGCGGGCTAATTGTGTATATGTTGGGAGCGTATGGTTTCTGTAGGCCAAGGGACCTTTTCCTAAAATGTGTTGTGTCTATTTGTTTTTCTTGGTGCATTCTTTTTTTTTTGTTCACACTCTGTCATCAACTGTTTATACACCTGTCAGCACCTTAGACCGGATCACCACCTCCACAGCCACATGAGTGACGGCAGACAGACTCTGAGCCAGAGGCAGAGGCAGAGGCAGAGACAGAGGCAGAGGCAGAGGCAGAGGCAGAGGCAGAGACAACCGCTGCTGAGACACACAGAGACACAGACACGCAGACCCACAGAAGCGCAGGGACGTGCAGTGAGAGAAAGAGAAGGGGAAGGGGGGCGAGGGAAGGGAATGTGTGAGATACACACACATCAGCCGCTGCTGCTGCTGCCGCCGCCTCTAACCGCTGAGACACACAGAGACACAGACACGCAGACTCACAGAAGCGCAGGGACATGGAGTGAGAGAAAGAGAAGGGGAGGGGGAGGGGGATACACACACATCAGGCCGCTGCTGCTGCTGCTAACTCTCTCTCTCTCTCTCTCTCTCTCTCTCTCTCTCTCTCTCTCTCTCTCTCTCTGTCTCTGTCATACACACGTGCTCGGATCCACCTCCTCTCACCGGTCCAGCAGTTTGCTCCCAGCGTTCCCAGCCTGCAGGACTACAAGCCTCTGGAATTCCCCGAGGTCAGAGGGTGTGTGTGTGTGTGTGTGTGTGTGTGTACAGTAGACATGGGTGTTTTCCATATCGATCTAGGCTAAATGCGGGCTAATTGTGTATATGTTGGGAGCGTATGGTTTCTGTAGGCCAAGGGACCTTTTCCTAAAATGTGTTGTGTCTATTTGTTTTTCTTGGTGCATTCTTTTTTTTTGTTCACACTCTGTCATCAACTGTTTATACACCTGTCAGCACCTTAGACCGGATCACCACCTCCACAGCCACATGAGTGACGGCAGACAGACTCTGAGCCAGAGGCAGAGGCAGAGGCAGAGACAGAGGCAGAGGCAGAGGCAGAGGCAGAGGCAGAGGCAGAGGCAGAGGCAGAGACAACCGCTGTTGAGACACACAGAGACACAGACACGCAGACCCACAGAAGCGCAGGGACGTGCAGTGAGAGAAAGAGAAGGGGAAGGGGGGCGAGGGAAGGGAATGTGTGAGATACACACGCAGCAGGCCGCTCCCGCTGCCTGCCTCTAACCGCTGGGACACACAGAGACACAGACACACAGACTCACAGAAGCGCAGGGACATGCAGTGAGAGCTGCTGCTGCTGCTGCTGCTGCTTTACATGACACAATACATTAGTTGCACATTGGCTAGTTATAGTCACAGTAGAAGGTATACCAGTGTGTGTGTGTGTGTGTGTGTGTGTGTGTGTGTGTGTGTACAGTAGACATGGGTGTTTTCCATATCGATCTGGGTTAAATGCGGGCTAATTGTGTATATGTTGGGACCGTATGGTTTCTGTAGGCCAAGGGGAATGTGTCGGAAGAGAAATAAAGACCTTTTCCTAAAATGTGTTTATGTGTCAATTTGTTTTTCTTGGTGCATCCTTTTTTTTTGTTCACACTCTGTCATCAACTGTTTTTACGCCTGTCAGCAAGCCACTAACAAGGAGTGCAACACCTTAGACCGGATCACCACCTCCACAGCCACATGAGTGACGGCAGACAGACTCTGAGCCAGAGACAGAGACAGAGACAGAGCCAGAGACAACCGCTGCTGAGACACACAGAGACACAGACACACAGACCCACAGAAGCGCAGGGACGTGCAGTGAGAGAAAGAGAAGGGGAGGGGGGCGAGGGAAGGGAATGTGTGAGATACACACACAGCAGGCCGCTCCCGCTGCCTGCCTCTAACCGCTGGGACTCACAGACACACAGACTCACAAAAGCGCAGGGACATGCAGTGAGAGCTGCTGCTGCTGCTGCTGCTGCTGCTGCTTTACATGACACAATACATTAGTTGCACATTGGCTAGTTACAGTCACAGTAGAAGGTATACCAGTGTGTGTGTGTGTGTGTGTGTGTGTGTGTGTGTGTGTGTGTGTACAGTAGACATGGGTGTTTTCCATATCAATCTTGGCTAAATGCGGGCTAATTGTGTATATGTTGGGACCGTATGGTTTCTGTAGGCCAAGGGGAATGTGTCGGAAGAGAAATAGAGACCTTTTCCTAAAATGTGTTGTGTCTATTTGTTTTTCTTGGTGCATCCTTTTTTTTGTTCACACTCTGTCATCAACTGTTTATACACCTGTCAGCACCTTAGACCGGATCACCACCTCCACAGCCACATGAGTGACGGCAGACAGACTCTGAGCCAGAGCCAGAGCCAGAGGCAGAGGCAGAGACAGAGGCAGAGGCAGAGACAACCGCTGCTGAGACACACAGAGACACAGACACACAGACTCACAGGAGCGCAGGGACATGGAGTGAGAGCTGCTGCTGCTGCTGCTGCTAACTCTCTCAGAGACAGACACACAGAAGCGCAGGGACGTGCAGTGAGAGAAAGAGAAGGGGAAGGGGGGGGGGAAGGGAATGTGTGAGATACACACACAGCAGGCCGCTCCCGCTGCCTCTAACCGCTGGGACTCACAGAGACACAGACACACAGACTCACAGGAGCGCAGGGACATGGAGTGAGAGCTGCTGCTGCTGCTAACTCTCTCAGAGACAGAGCCAGAGACCGAGGCAGAGGCAGAGACAGAGACAGACTCACAGACACACACAGAGACACAGACACGCAGACTCACAGGAGCGCAGGGACATGCAGTGAGAGAAAGAGAAGGGGAGGGGGAGGGGGATACACACACATCAGGCCGCTGCTGCTGCTGCTGCTAACTCTCTCAGAGGCAGAGACAGAGGCAGAGGCAGAGGCAGAGGCAGAGGCAGAGACAGAGGCAGAGGCAGAGGCAGAGGCAGAGGCAGAAGCAGAGACAGAGACAGAGACAGAGGCAGAGGCAGAGGCAGAGACAGAGGCAGAGGCAGAGGCAGAGCAAGAGGCAGAGGCAGAGGCAGAGACAGAGGCAGAGGCAGAGCAAGAGGCAGAGGCAGAGGCAGAGGCAGAGGCAGAGGCAGAGACAGAGGCAGAGGCAGAGCAAGAGGCAGAGGCAGAAGCAGAGACAGAGACAGAGACAGAGGCAGAGGCAGAGGCAGAGGCAGAGACAGAGACAGAGGCAGAGGCAGAGCAAGAGGCAGAGGCAGAGGCAGAGACAGAGGCAGAGCAAGAGGCAGAGGCAGAGGCAGAGGCAGAGGCAGAGACAGAGACAGAGGCAGAGGCAGAGCAAGAGGCAGAGGCAGAGGCAGAGGCAGAGACAGAGCCAGAGACAGCTGCCTCTAACCGCTGAGACACACAGACACGCAGACTCACAGAAGCGCAGGGACGTGCAGTGAGAGAAAGAGAAGGGGAGGGGGCGAGGGAAGGGAATGTGTGAGATACACACACAGAGACACAGACTCACAGACACACACAGACACGCAGACTCACAGAAGCGCAGGGACATGGAGTGAGAGAAAGAGAAGGGGAGGCGGAGGGGGTTACACACACATCAGGCCGCTGCTGCTGCTGCTGCTAACTCTCTCTCTCTCTCTCTCTCTCTCTCTCTCTCTCTCTATCTAGGCTAAATGCGGGCTAATTGTGTATCTGTTGGGACCGTATGGTTTCTGTAGGCCAAGGGGAATGTGTCGGAAGAGAAATAAAGACCTTTTCCTAAAATGTGTTGTGTCTATTTGTTTTTCTTGGTGGATCCGTTTTTTTGTTCACACTCTGTCATCAACTGTTTATACACCTGTCAGCAAGCCACTAACAAGGAGTGAAACACCTTAGACCAGATCACCACCTCCACAGCCACATGAGTGATGGCAGACAGACTCTGAGCCAGAGGCAGAGACAGAGGCAGAGACAGAGGCAGAGGCAGAGGCAGAGGCAGAGGCAGAGGCAGAGACAGAGGCAGAGGCAGAGGCAGAGGCAGAGGCAGAGGCAGAGGCAGAGGCAGAGGCAGAGGCAGAGGCAGAGACAGAGGCAGAGGCAGAGGCAGAGGCAGAGACAGAGCCAGAGGCAGAGACAGAGGCAGAGGCAGAGGCAGAGTCAGAGGCAGAGACAGAGGCAGAGGCAGAGGCAGAGGCAGAGGCAGAGGCAGAGACAGAGACAGAGGCAGAGGCAGAGGCAGAGGCAGAGGCAGAGGCAGAGACAGAGCCAGAGGCAGAGGCAGAGGCAGAGGCAGAGCCAGAGCCAGAGAGGCACAGAGACACAGAGACACAGACTCACAGACACACACAGAGGCACAGAAGCCCAGGGACATGGAGTGAGAGAAAGAAAAAGAGAAGGGGAGGGGGCGAGGGAAGCGAATGTGTGAGATTCACACACACACACACACACACACACACACACACACACAGCAGGCTGCTGCCGCTGCTGCCTCTAACCGCTGAGACACACAGAGACACAGAGACACAGACTCACAGACACACACAGAGACACAGAAGCGCAGGGACATGGAGTGAGAGAAAGAGAAAGGGAAGGGGAGGGGGCGAGGGAAGCGAATGTGTGAGATACACACACACACACACAGCAGGCTGCTGCCGCTGCTGCTGCTGCCTCTAACCCGGGGGTTGGCAATTATTTTTTCCAGAGGGCCACACTGACTCCGATAAAGTGAGTGAAGGGCCACACGATTCGAAATCAAATTGAAACATCAAATATTTATTGCTGAATTATATATAATTATATATAACTACATATATTTGGTGGAAACAATTGCATTACAATAGGCTGACTGCCCACAATCCATGTAATCTCATTTTCAACTTATATCCATCATAGATCACTGATGAAACATGCTGTATTATGATATAAATATGGACTCAAGGCAGATTGTTTTATCAAAACTTACTGACCATAAATGACTGCACCAATTAATAATGTTCACAGACACCTGAATATTATAATTAAGCACTCAGATCCTTTTCAGATCTGATTCAGTGAGACTGTTCTATTTGTATGTAGATAACCTTTTATTCATGAAGAAACACAATACTCATTTGCTGCTGCCTAACAGCACCAACATGAAAAAAAAAAAGACTGATTTGATTACAAGCGTAGCCATTGGTGAATGGAGGCTTCAGATGCACGTGGCTACAATCAGTCCCAGCGATCTCATAAAATGCTCTTTTAATCACAGTTTGCTAAACCTTAGTGTTTGGGAAATAATAATTAGGTGCCGTGATGAGGCTTTGTAACCGCCGGCAGTTACGATTCGGCTGACGGAGGGTTGTGAAACACCGGCCCGGTCTAGGCTACCGCTGACAGGTCGTGGTGGTCAGAAACTCCGCTGTGGAGAAAAGCTGCACCAGAGCGGCTGCTCTCTCTCTCCTCCGTCGGAGCTCCGGTGTCTGACAGAGAAAGAGACTGAGCAGCCGTTCATCTCTGTCTTCTACCTGGAGGAGGCTACTTTCTGTCTGCGATGCGCAGGCTCCTGTCCTAACAGGGTTGTCACTGTTTCAAACAGCTGATTAGTGCGCATCAACGTAATAAAAGTAAAAATAAAAATCGGGTCACGATAGCAGTTCGGCTCGCACATCGGCTCGCGGGCCAGATTGAGACTGCATGGGGGCCGTAAAATGCCCATGTATGCTCTAACCGCTGAGACACGCAGACACAGAGAGACACAGAGACACAGACTCACAGACTCACAGACACACACAGAGACACAGAAGCGCAGGGACATGGAGCGAGAGAAGGAGACGAGGGAAGCAAATGTGTGAGATACACACACACACACACACACACACACACACACACAGCAGGCTGCTGCTGCTGCTGCTGCTGCTGCTACTGCTGCTGCATTTAACTGCTGAGACACACAGAGACACAGAGACACAGACTCACAGACTCACACAGAGACACAGAAGTGCAGGGACATGGAGTGAGAGAAAGAAAAGGGGAGGGGAGGGGGCGAGGGAAGCGAATGTGTGAGATACACACACACACACACACACCAGGCTGCTGCTGCTGCTGCCGCTGCTGCCTCTAACAGCTGAGACACACAGAGACACAGGCTCACAGACACACACAGAGACACAGAAGCCCAGGGACATGGAGTGAGAGAAAGAAAAAGGGAAGGGGAGTGGGCTAGGGAAGCGAATGTGTGAGATACACACACACACACACACACACACACACACACACACACCAGGCTGCTGCTGCTGCTGCCGCTGCTGCCTCTAACCGCTGAGACACACAGAGACACAGGCTCACAGACTCACAGACACACACAGAGACACAGAAGCCCAGGGACATGGAGTGAGAGAAAGAAAAAGGGAAGGGGAGCGGGCGAGGGAATTGAATGTGTGAGATACACACACACACACACACACACACACACACACCAGGCTGCTGCTGCTGCCGCTGCTGCTGCCTCTAACCGCTGAGACACACAGAGACACAGGCTCACAGACTCACAGACACACACAGAGACACAGAAGCCCAGGGACATGGAGTGAGAGAAAGAAAAAGGGAAGGGGAGCGGGCGAGGGAAGGGAATGTGTGAGATACACACACACACACACACAGCAGGCTGCTGCTGCTGCCGCTGCTGCTGCCTCTAACCGCTGAGACACACAGAGACACAGAGACACAGACTCACAGACACACACAGAGACACAGAAGCCCAGGGACATGGAGTGAGAGAAAGAAAAAGGGAAGGGGAGCGGGCGAGGGAAGGGAATGTGTGAGATACACACACACACACACAGCAGGCTGCTGCTGCTGCTGCTGCCTCTAACCGCTGAGACACACAGAGACACAGAGACACAGACTCACAGACACACACAGAGACACAGAAGCCCAGGGACATGGAGTGAGAGAAAGTAAAAGGGAAGGGGAGCGGGCGAGGGAAGGGAATGTGTGAGATACACACACACACACACACGCACACACACACACACACACACACACCAGGCTGCTGCTGCTGCCGCTGCTGCCTCTAACCGCTGAGACACACAGAGACACAGAGACACAGACTCACAGACACACACAGAGACACAGAAGCCCAGGGACATGGAGTGAGAGAAAGAAAAAGGGAAGGGAATGTGTGAGCTGCTGCTGCTGCTGCTGCTAACTGCTGCAGGCACACAGACGCACGGGCGAGCACACACACACACACACACACAGAGGCTCACACGTACGGTGGAAATAATGTCAAGTAAGGGTTTGTTTGTTTGTTTTGATTTTTCACTCCAAAGATTTTTATTGCAAGTCTTACACACAAATCACAGATCACTGTTGGCTGGACAAAGCAGGCTACAGGCGGGGGGTAAAACAAAGCATCTACACTGTGGTACTCAAAACTCACAAGAAAAGAAAAAAACAAAAAAAAACAGAATAATGCAATGACTTGAAACGAAACAATGAAACAAAGAGCGTGTAGACTAAGTGCAGCGCGAATCACGGGGTTGTTGCCGGTGTTTGTTGTTGAGCCTCCAGGTGTGTACGATCAAGCGTTGTTCCAAAAGGCCCTGGTCGTCCTCGGGAACCTCGTGTGCACGTATGTAGGATTCCTGGATCGCGGTCATCGCGTAGCGGCCGGACCGTATGAGCGTGGCGAGCGTGGCCTCCACCGCTCCTGCGATTTTGCCCCGCGAGCACAGTATCCGCTTCAGGAAGAGGTAGCTTCGAATCGTGTGGATAAAGTTCTCGTTCCACAGGTGGTTGAGAATGGCCTCGTGGTTCGTGGCGAAATAATCGCTCGGCACGTCTTTCAGGCAGGCGTGTTGTTCGCCGCCGCTCGGTTGGCCCAGGAGACAGGCGCCGCATTCGTTCAGCCACACCGCGTTTGCTGAAAAGCTGAGCAGCAGAAGCACCGCGTATCTCACGTGCTCTAGGAATCGGGCGCGGGTCTCGGTGGGCATGAAAGTGTCTTCCTTGTCCACAAACACTCGGTCCGCCTCGCGGGCTGCGCTCGGTGTGTCCGGAGACGCTAACCCTCTAAAACGGAATAAGATCTTGTCCTCCTCCTCCTCCTCCTCCTCCTCTTTCAGCTCCGGCTGGCACTCCTTAGGGATCCGGCCCGCTGTAGAGAAGCAACCCACACACGCACACGCACAAAGAATAAGATGAAAAAATAAATACATATCAGGAGAGCATGACAAAACTGTTGATTTCTTTTTTTGTGTGTGTTAGAAAAAAAAATTAAAAACTAAAACATGATGTGTCATACGGTATGAGACACTCACCGTCAGTCATCTTTGTTGTTTTCCCCTGGGGAGAAAAAAAACAAACGAGCTGGGGTCTTGCAGTACACTGTGTCAGGGGATGGATGGTCAGCCTGTATTCTTCTTCTTCTTCTTCTTCTTCTTCTTCTTCTTCTTCTTCTTCTTCTTCTTCTTCTTCTTCTTCTTCTTATATAGTATCCAACATCCGACTGAGCACTTTGGAGAGTTTCGCAGTTAGGCGGTGTTTGGGCGGCGGGTGTTTGGTTGCAGCTCTAGGGGCTCCATTCCAAAGGCTAGGGTATTTCTGACCCTCTAGGGCGGTACACTGGGGTAAAACCGTTCAGGCTGGGCTTTTCTGACCCACCGGGACAACGGGAAGGAGATGTTTGGGTTGTCTAGGGTATTTCTGACCCTCTAGGGCGGTACACTGGGGTAAAACCGTTCAGGCTGGGCTTTTCTGACCCACCGGGACAACGGGAAGGAGATGTTTGGGTTGTCTAGGGTATTTCATACACTCACAGCAGGCTGCTGCTGCTGCTGCTGCTGCTGCTGCTGCTGCTGCTGCTGCTGCTAACTGCTGAGACACACAGATACACAGACTGACACACACACACACACACACACACACACACACACACACACACACACAGAGACACAGAAGCGCGGGGACGTGGAGTGAGAGAAAGAGAAGGGAAGGGGGAGGGGGATACACACACAGCACGCCGCTGCTGCTGCTCCTGCTGCTGCTGCTAACTGCTGAGACACACAGAGACACAGACTGACAGACACGGGTATTTCTGACCCTCTAGGGCGGTACACTGGGGTAAAACCGTTCAGGATGGGCTTTTCTGACCCACCGGGACAACGGGAAGGAGATGTTTGGGTTGTCTAGGGTATTTCTGACCCTCTAGGGCGGTACACTGGGGTAAAACCGTTCAGGCTGGGCTTTTCTGACCCACCGGGACAACGGGAAGGAGATGTTTGGGTTGTCTAGGGTATTTCTGACCCTCTAGGGCGGTACACTGGGGTAAAACCGTTCAGGCTGGGCTTTTCTGACCCACCGGGACAACGGGAAGGAGATGTTTGGTTGAGGCTCCATTATAAACTCCATTCTAAACTCTCGGGTCTTTCTGACCCTGGAGGGCAGCACAAGGGTTATTGTAGTTCTTGACGATAAATGGTAACATGCTGGCATCTGTCGGTCTTTTCTGGTGTCATGTGCATGAAAAAAAATTTTTTTTTGCCAGATAAGTGGTCAGATGCTGCTTCCGAGGTTGTGAACCTCTGGAGATTTTTTTCTCTCCTGTGTAATTCATACTATCCGCAGACTAGCCGGTTATACATTTTTTTCTGTGTATATTATACAGATAACATGTTGTGTTTTCTATCCATATAACAAATGAGCAAATATATGTCTTTCGCGTGTACACATCTTACCAAAATAAAGCTCTAAAGGTAAATGGTAACTGAACACATATTTAACACTTTAATCTACTGCCATCTAGAGTATAAAATGTGAATGAATATTTTTAATGTGACCATTTAAAGTGTAAGTAGATAAATATGAATTCCCCCTGTCAGGTGCACTGCCCTTTGCCGCCCTGTTCACCTGACAAAACCAGACACACCTAGCTGCAGTGTGAGGAGCAGAAAACTGGAAACACTGGAACCGGAGAAACGTTGAGCGTCAGCGTGCAGAAGTGAAAGTAAAGTGTGAGAGGAGGACGAGTGAGCTGCAGCAGCAGAGACGAGACAGAAAGTCAAAGTGAGTCCATCGGGTGTTTGTCAGCAACACAGCAGAGTCTCTACCAAACATATTCTCCCGGCTAATCGTATTCACTGTGTGAGCAGCAGCTTTAACACAGGGTTTCATCTCTACTCACTCTCTTCATGTCACACTGACTCTAGTGAACTGGCTCACAACAGACCTGAGGCTGTTTGTCCACGGAGACACTATAGTCCACCTTAAACTGTCTCCGTGTCTCTGTTCAGGACTTTTACAACTCCTCACTCGGTCTCTGAGCTTCACTCTCTACTTCACCTCATTTGCTGCTTTCATGCTGTCAAGGTATCACTTCCTACCGCTGCCTTACTTCACACTTCCTGCGGCTCTTTCACAATAAGAGCCTCACACTTTTATTGTGAAGCAGCCAGAGGAAACACAGTGTCCTTGTCACTCAGCTCAGCTCTGTCAGAGGTTTTCTCTGTTGGGAGATACTCATTCACACACAGCCACACAGGGCAGGTGTGGGTTCAGTGTCTCGCACATTAAGATGTTAACCGGGCGAGGAGACAGCGGTGTGGATGTGAGGAGCAGGGAAACTGAGGGACTCTGTCCTTTTCCTTTCACTAACTTGTTTTTTTTTCACTTGATACGGAGGGTGTAGCAGGGCAGGCTGTGAAACGGGAAGACTGTGGTTGCTGTCAGTGATGCTGGATATTCGTGCTTGGCATGACAAAGGAAAGAGAAATTTTATGTAATCCTACTACTTATGCGTTGTCACAGTCCAAAAGTCAAAAACTTTATTTGCCATTTGTGCATAGCTACACACATAGGAACCTTTGTGCGGTTGTTCCAGGTCAGGTGCAAGAACACAAGGACATAGAAGATACAACACAACACTACCGTCCACTGCTTACCCTGATATTGACAAACGCGACAGCGACCTGTGTCCTGCATTGAGATCATGATGGAGGATTCCACAATGTATTACAAAGGCTCTAATGGTAACCACTGTTGGATTTCAGGAAAGGACATCTGGCTGAAGCTCATTGTCGTAGCAGTGGCGACATTGATGATAGTGTTGTTCCTGGCACTGATTACTCAGAGGTGCTGCAGAAGGCAGAGACAGCCCATTCCTACAGTGCATGTTCACGGCCGTACATCTGCCACCAGTCACCTATGTTTGTGTGCCTACTTCACGCGCATTGGATGATGAGGCGGTTGAAGTGAATAACCCCAACTGTCCATTGTCAGAAGACACCCGATGAGCTGAAGGTAATGCATGTCCTACAGTGTAGATTTGAGTAGATTTGTTTCTTTTTCTTCACTCTTACACTGTTTTCTGCATTCATATACACTCAATATGGTTTCCGTAGGGGATGGAGCCCTGTTATACCGACCCACTCACGCCCCGTAGAAGCTCTGGATGCGCATTGTGTGTGTGTGGTGGTGTGGTGGTGTGTGTGTGTGGTGGTGTGTGTGTGTGGTGGTGTGTGTGTGTGTGGTGGTGTGTGTGTGGTGGTGTGTGTGTGTGATCTAGAGAGAGAGGGGAGAGAAGGAGGGAGTGAGAGGGCCGGGGGCACTGGCAGCACACACAGATGTGGATGTAAGAGAGCAGATAAGAAGTGTGTCAGGCTGTTGTGGAAAAGGAAACAAAAAAAAAAACGAACAAATACACATAACTTTAGGTTCTTGTTCATTGTTTTTGTTTTCTTTATTATTCAATTCCTTTTTAGTTACATCTTAATTACTCTGCTGGCCTATATGTACATGATGCCGTGTAAGTACGTGACACGTATCTCAGCTTCTGTGGAGTGGATGTTGTTCACGTCAAGTGGTTGCTGCTCGGCTGCCGTTTTTTGCACATGTCTAGCTGGATATTCGCACAGAGCTTTCGGTGGTTTGGAATCCACCGTAGCATGCTATCACACATGGCTAGCATAGGCGTTTGAGATGGTGGTGGTATGTGGGGACTCTATGCGCCATGGGTCTGGCAAAGGCCGCACCCGTGGGGGTCCTATCATGACATCCAGTCCATCGCTGCGGCGGCATCGTAACATTAGCTCTGGCCGAAACATTTCTGATTTGGAAATCCGTGAGGGTCCCTGTTCTTCAGGAGGCAGGCAGTCATACCTTTTGTGCAATAGCGAAAAATAGATCCTTGCTTACGTGGGAAATCGGGGAGAGGAGACGTGGTTCAGTGCCTGGTGGGACCTCCGCCAGCTGGAACCGTTAATGTAGGTTCTGTAATTTTGTCGCGGTGAATTGTGGTCTAAGCATCCTTTGTATGGGTATTCTCTAACTCCACTTTTGCGCTTATCGGAACCTGGCATTGTCTGGCTGCAACTTGTTATCCAATACGAGGTCCGTGCCTCGATCGCAGTGCTTCGGGACATGGACACGGTCCATTACGTGGGCTATCGGCCTGCTGAAATGTACACGCTTCATGTCGTGTGTTGTCTTTGCCAACCCACTGGGACAGGTTCTCACATCCCCCCTCCTATGTCTTTCCCCCACTAGTCAGTATCTTCCCCATCTATCTTATCCTGACCTGGTAGCGATATTAATCTGCGCTGTGGGCCTGAGACTTTGCAGTACATGATAGTACAGTGGCCCGAGTTAGTGGGGAGCATACATCAGTCCGATTTACGTGCCAAAAAGTCTGAGAGCAGCCCCGAGTTAGTAGACACACCACACCTCTCCACTTTCACTTGTCACAACAGAGCTCCATTCTTTAATATCCTATGAAGCGCACTTTGGCTCCCCGGGCATACCAGTGTCATGTCAGTGGCCCCCAGTATCTTTAGCCTTACAAGTTACTGCACTCTCGACACAAACACACACACCACAATCACACACACACACACACACACACACACACACACACACACACCCACACACACACGTTCAATTTTCCTTTGCACCATCTAGTTTGACCGTTGGTGTCTCACATCCTCTCTGTGTTTCCACAGGTTTGTCTGAGTGCGAGCTCCATTTCCACCATCGGGAGCCTGCATCGCCGCCTCTTCCCTCTGCGGTTTAATACCGGACTTGGCCCGGGGCCCATGTGCAAAGATATGTTGAGAAGAAATAAATAAAAGAAAATACCATAGGATACAGTTACATGAACGTGGCCGCACGTGGGAAATTTCTACCCGTGTGTGTTGGTGGTTTTTTGTTGTAAAGCCTGTGTTGATGATGTGCATTCTGTCACTTTGCCATCGTTGTTTCCTTTTGGATTTGTGGTCAATAAGAGCGACATACAATCTAAAGACTCTTTTTTCCTCTCGAGTTTATTTTTCCACCCCCCCCCAAAAAATAACCACATAAGGTCATGACAATGAAATCCCACAGTTTGTTTATTAGGACCCTGGGTGTCTGCAAAGAG